>NC_060208.1:18523214-18852857 GCF_021130785.1 Homalodisca vitripennis
TGAACCCAGCATTCGCTTGGAATCAACCCTTCCCACCATAACTGCGTTATGTGTAGAAAACTCGGTTGCTCTACCGCCCTTTAGGATCGTGTCAATTAGCATCGTAGTGCACTAAATTGTGCACCTGATGAGACAATGAGAATACCTCTTCACTTATATTGCACTACTGTTTGTAGTCTGGGTGTCTTTGATGTGGAAACGATGTGGACGGTTCGTTTTGAGCTGCTTCGTTTTTCGTCGTCGATTGTTTTTGGATCCTTTCAGGCGATCATGACTTCAGATTTCAGGAGTCAGTCTGTAACAGCACCAGATTTCAGGTGTTGCACATTAGAAGAAAGCTAACTGAAGCTAAACTCACAATTCGAATAACTATACCAATTTTTAAATTGGCCAACGTTTTAAACTTTGGCGATCAACATAATTCTTCGTACGGAATTAATTTGTATTATGATAATTTTGGATAAAAATTTAATTTTTAGGCGATTTTATTTTTACATTTTCTTTCTAAATTAGCCGTTTTTAATCTACGATCGTTAAATACACTGGAATATTATTTAGAATCGTTTTTATGTATAGAGATTTGAGTAAAAAAATCTGAACCATTTCTCTGGTCTAAACTAATGACCAGTAGCGGGTGTCTAAATAGGGCCTGTTCAAACTGGACCTTTACGTGAATAGGTATATTTCTTTCCAATAATTTAACTCCTCAAATAGTTTCATTACTTATCGTTACTATTTTTAGACCAATAACTTAATACGACCAATTAAAATGTTGTTGATTTGAAAAGTACAAAATTGCAATTTTAAATTGTTTGAAAACGTCGACTGTAAACTGCTAGTATTAGGTGGCAGACGCAATTAATTATTTTTTTTATTTAAAAGTATCGTAATATACATATTTTTCTAAAGAAAAAATAAAATTCTCCGATATATTGGAAAGCAGTGACCATTTGTAAAGTACCTATGTTAATTATTAACAAAAAAGTAGGTGATTTTAATTTAAATTTTACTGTATCTTTGTAGGTTTTAAAGATGCCAATGGTGGGACACAAACAAGCACCCTGTGTACGAACGTGTGCTGATCCAAATATTATCACGACTCAAGGAGCCGTTGACTTCGGGGATCAATGGGATCTGGGCCAACGTGAGAATTGATAGCGGCTTTGTCAATCAGACAATACAGTCTGACCAATACTTACACGGTTCGGATCCACGTTATACCATAGGTCGGTCAGTGCCACTCTTTTGACCACAGCACGCAACAAAACTACGCAGGGGACAAACGCTCAATCTATACAATAGCATTTTATGTTCGCCATCACTTAACATTCCATACTGCGTGATTAAAGTGATAGATAATAAATTGAAGAACTTTACATAGTACATTGAACTTTAAGCCCTTTTCCTCAGGTATTTTTTAGACTCCTTAAGTGTGGGATGGCTCATGAGGGTGATGTGTTTAAACAGCAGGAACGAATAGTTAATTTATAAACAAACGCTCCAATAATTATGAAATTTTATTTCTGTGAGGCTTTTCGTGTTCCAGGAACACATCATCAGACCCACGTAACTGAAATAAAAGTGGTTAAAGTAAAAATACAATTTAGGCTTAAATAAAAACACATGTGATTAAAATACAAAGAGCTAAGACCAGAAAGTAGTATGTCTACTGTATATGTATAAATTAATATTTAATTAGATTAAAGACAGTAACGGTGAATTTTGGAAAGGTCCAGGCTCATTATTTACTAAATTATTATGTTCTTCTGTATAAAAATCGTTTCGTGTGCATAAAGGTTTTTATTTCTTTTTATAATTTTACTTCTGAAAAGCAGTGTCCAGTAGAAGTGCATGGTTTAGCCATGGCCGATCTTTCCTCTTGTTGATATTTTAGACATGCTTTATGTTCCTTGACACTCTTTATTATCTTCCTTTTTGTTTGGTCAATGTATTTTAAATTACAGTTCTCACACTTAATTTGATAGATTCCAGATTTTTCATCATCATCTATGGATTTTTTAATGTATTTTTTAGTTTGGTTTTGGAATTTGAGGATACATTAATATTGGCATGATTTTTAAACTGTTAGTAATTTCTGTAGTTAAATTGTTATAAGAAACAGAGATCCATTTTTCAGGATTTTGCGTTTAGTCTGATAGAGAGTTATTCTAGAATTTCTTATAAATTAAGAATTTGATTCCAATAAGAAGAAGCTGATAGGATGTACAGGAAACGAATTGTTTAAATTTTGAGGTTAAGCATTGGATGTGTAATGTATCTGTTAATAAAACATAACCGGCTGCTTCACAATTGCAGTTTTGTCAGGCATGTTTTAGTTGTAAAAGTTCTTGTATGTTCATAACATGGATTTTATATACGCAACTATTGAAGGAGTAAATACACGTACATTTTGATTTGGACATCACATGTGGACAAACCACATGGTTTTTTTTACCAAACCTCAAAGTTAGTGATAAATTACAATAGGCTATTAAACCTCTTTTACTAAATCCGTAGGCGCATTTTAGATACATTTGATGATTGGAACAAATCCCCATTTCCACCTCCTCTACTTGCATTAGACTTCTGTAGCTTTTGGCTACCAAATGTGGGCTCATAGACCCCAAATTGGACCACGAATTCTATCATCGTTCCGAGAGCACTTCTCATCCCCCAATTTTCTCTCCACTCAAGGCTTGGAAGTTTGAGATCCTTGAGACAATTCGAACTCCTAAAATGAACAAGGATACCTCAATCAAATCAGAAATGTTCGATGGAAAACTTAGGATACTGTTAAGTTTATTCCTTACACATCAAATTTACATTTTAGGTGAATAGTAAATTTTGCACATAAACGAAAGCATGATGAATAGATGTTAAAATTAATGTTAAACAATTACAGGCGTCAACTGCAAATTTAATCGTTCGTTTTCATGTGTAAAGTCTAATAGTACATTTTAATTTTCCTAAAACATCTCCGTGAATGTTGTGTGAAGTGTGTTTAAAAATTTAAAAAAAACCTTGTACGTTCAGGTATAAGACGCAGATAATAACTAGAAAACGTAATATTTTAGAATGTATGTGTATAGCATTATAGTTCTTATTATTTTTATAAAAGAAAACTTTCAATTGAATTAAATTTCTATTACACGGATAAACAAATAGTTTTTTTTTTTTCAGCTCAAAAACGATTAACGAAAATTACAAAATGTAGATTAATATTAACCTCATTGCCGTAATAAGCTAATACAACGTCTTTACGTCAAGAATTCTGTGATAGTGATATCGAATGGAAAGGCAAAATTCTTTGTCACTGTAATAAATGTAATACTGCATACGGAGAACGTTTGTGTCGGAATGTTGCAAAAAATATTTATTTCGCATTGGTATAAAAATAAATGGAAAAAATACGTGAAAATGGTACAGAAAATGAGATATTAGAAGTATACTGGTGCCCCAAAATATTGTCTTCTTTAATTTATCATCATCAAAATGAACGATGAGAGAACACCTGTTTTAGTTCATCTTCTACAACACTAGAGATCATCCTACTTCAGTATTAACAAAGGAAGGAGGTAGGAAGGAAGGAAGGAAGGTATTAACACTACACTTTCCTGTTGTAGTGTTGGTATGATGTCAATGGGTAGTTATCGGCAAATTTCCATCGCGCATAGACCACTCAACTCAGGACCCACTGAATCACATGTCGGCCTTCGCCTCTTTGGCAGACCATATCGGGTCTACAACCTTCACCGTAACGTAGGGGCAACACTGTGGCTCTAACCGAGAGGTCACGGGTTCGATTTCCGTTGAGGCCAATAAAAATTTGCAAATCACTTTGGACCTTTTCCCTCTAAAAACGTGTAGCATAACTAATTAAAGAGCCACTGGTGTAAAATAACCGTCTTTGAACAAACTGTTTAAACAAAGGTTCCAAACCGAACCTCCAGCCAGTATCAGTAGCCAAGGGCGTAGCCAGTGAGGGAGCTCAAGGGGTCCGGATCCCCACAATATTTTCAATTTTTCAATTACTTCTTTAGTAGACGAGTATTATTATTTAAATAATTCAGTATTACTAACACGTTCCACTGAAAGATCTCAATACTAAAACAGGTCAAGACCTTTTTAAGAAACAAAATGGGGAACAAGCGGTTGACTGCACTTTCCTTAATTTCCGCCCCTTCCCCCTCCCACAATTTCTCCTGGCTACGTTCTTGTGTGTAGCAACTGTTAATGCGATTTCTCCTTACAATAGATTCAATCTTGGATGACCACAATGAACATAATCCCAATCTGGGATTTTCAAATCTGGGAGAGTCCATTCATCATTTTGAGATGTTGAAATTTTGTATATCCATGAATTCAAACCCGTAGAACTGAAAGTTCTTCTGATGAATACTTTCTCCGAAGGTACTTGGCAATAGTGTTCCCGGGGTTAAAATCATTCCGGCCTAACGCAATGCTCTTTGCTACACTTCTGGGAGTGAAGCGGCTGTAACAAATAGCACTGCTTAATCAAACCTTGTTGGCTCGTTTGTAAGTTCCAAAGAAGAATTCATACAAGTCGTTAATGACGTTCTCCTTACAATAGATTCAATCTCGGATAACCACGATGAAAATTATCCCAATATGAGGTTTTCAAATGAAGGAGATTTCATCAATCATCTTGTGATGGAGAAATTTTGTAATCCATGAATTCAAACCCGTAGAACTGAAAGTTCTTCTGATGAATACTTTCTCCGAAGCTACTTAGCAATAGTGTTCACGTCGTTAAAATCATTTCGACCTAACAATGACCTACCCTCCTGGGAGTGAAGCGGCTGTAACAAACAGTACTGCTTAATCAAACCTTGATGGCTCGTCTTGCAAGTTCTAAAGAAGAATTCATACAAGTCGTTAATCACTCTTGTATTAATCATTGCGAGTATTCTATGCGAAGTGGTTTATGATGTAACCCTTGACAGTCCTCAAACCTCATACCTCACGATTGAGTAAGCGATAGGGAGTAAGGTGAGCGCCTCACGGAGTCAGGCCGGTGACCAACTCTTGCCGGAGACTGTACTCGTACTGAGGTCACTGCTCGGTACCCGGCTGGGGCATGTCGTTATTATTTGTCAAAAAAGTGCAAATGTGGCCCGTTGGGGTCAACAGGCGTTGAGTGCATACACGTGTGGTCGCTCCTCGCACTGGACTCCTCCCAACTTGGCTGTTATTGTAGCCGTCACAAGTTTGTACATTTCCCAATTGAATTACCACCTGACGAAGAGGATGGATTGTAATCCTCGAAACGTTGTGTTATACATTTTGTAACACACACACATATATATATATATATATATATATATATATATATATATATATATATATATATATATATATATATGGTAAATGCCCGGAATCCTATCATCATTTCATAACCTCCTATCGTCATTAACACACTTTAACAAAGAATTAAATCACTTGCTAGACTATCATTTGATGGAAACCTATCTTTTGTGAATTATGTAAAATATCATTTACGAAAAGGCTTAGTTTAATGTGTATAAGGTACACAAAATAATGATCATATTTAAACGTATTGCGTAATGAAGACCTGTGTTCAAATATTTCATGAATCTTAAAGGATTGCTTATAAAATTACGGAGTCTATGGCGGTATCTGCCTTCACATGTCTCTATGAAAGTCTTCAAAATTCTTTCAAATTCATCTCCAAAGCCAAACTTTAAAGAGCAAGAACGGTTTACAGTATGGGTGGGGTTTAAATAATTAATTTGATCACAAAATATACCTAAAAACAATTTGGGTTATTGAAACGTTTTTTAACATACTGTCATTTCTTCCCCTCCTTTTCGAAATGTTCTTTGTTTTTATTATCGCTTGCAATAAACGCAGACTTTACAACTTAGGTGATCTATAATATTAAAATGTACACAATTGTCGTTATGAAAACCAAGAATCGACATAGTCGTAAGTAGATAGTATCTTCCACACAATCTAGTCGTGTTATGGGTAAGGGTTGATTAAATAAGAATGTTGAGTTTAGCTCCAGTTCACCTTCCTCTTAGTGCAGAGTCTGGTACCTGGTGCTGTTTACAAACTTGATCCCTAGAATCTGCAACCATGTTCGTCTGAAGAGATCGAAAAAATCGACGACGAAGAAACTCAAACCGAACTTTGACATCAGAGACTCCTTGTGTTACGGCATAGTTAGTACTGTTGTTGATATGGGTACTGTACAGCGTATTGTACCTAGACAGTAGTTGTACAGTTTAACTACACGTATTGTACCTAGACAGTAGTTGTACAGTTTAACTACACGTATTGTACGTAGACAGTAGTTGTACAGTTTAACTACACGTATTGTACGTAGACAGTAGTTGTACAGTTTAACTACACGTATTGTACGTAGACAGTAGTTGTACAGTTTAACTACACGTATTGTACCTAGACAGTAGTTGTACAGTTTAACTACACGTATTGTACCTAGACAGTAGTTGTACAGTTTAACTACACGTATTGTACGTAGACAGTAGTTGTACAGTTTAACTACACGTATTGTACCTAGACAGTAGTTGTACAGTTTAACTACACGTATTGTACCTAGACAGTAGTTGTACAGTTTAACTACACGTATTGTACGTAGACAGTAGTAGTAGTACAGTTTAACTACACGTATTGTACGTAGACAGTAGTTGTACAGTTTAACTACACGTATTGTACCTAGACAATAGTTGTACAGTTTAACTACACGTATTGTACCTAGACAGTAGTTGTACAGTTTAACTACACGTATTGTACGTAGACAGTAGTTGTACAGTTTAACTACACGTATTGTACGTAGACAGTAGTTGTACAGTTTAACTACACGTATTGTACCTAGACAGTAGTTGTACAGTTTAACTACAGTAGTTGTACAGTTTAACTACACGTATTGTACGTAGACAGTAGTTGTACAGTTTAACTACAGTAGTTGTACAGTTTAACTACACGTATTGTACCTAGACAGTAGTTGTACAGTTTAACTACACGTACTGTACGTAGACAGTAGTTGTACAGTTTAACTACACTATAAGTATTACAGTACCTAGGCAGTAGTTGTACAGTTTAACTACACGTATTGTACATAGACAATAATTGTACATTTTAACTATATTTATTATAGCTAGACAATAATTGTACATTGTAACTACATACATTACAACTTGACAGTAATTGTACAATGTTACTACATACATTAAAAACTTGACAATAATTGTACATTGTAACTACATACATTTACAACTTGACAGTAATTGTACAATGTAACTACATACATTACAACTTGACAGTAATTGTACAATGTAACTACATACATTACAACTTGACAGTAATTGTACAATGTAACTACATATATTACAACTTGACAGTAATTTTACAATGTAACTACATACATTACAACTTGACAGTAATTGTACAATGTAACTTACATACATTACAACTTGACAGTAATTGTACAATGTAACTACATACATTACAACTTGACAGTAATTGTACAAATGTAACTACATACATTACAACTTGACAGTAATTGTGTAATGTAAACTACATACATTACAACTTGACAGTAATTGTACAATGTAACTACATACATTACAACTTGACAGTAATTGTACAATGTAACTACATACATTACAACTTGACAGTAATTTTACAATTTAACTACATACATTACAACTTGACAGTAATTGTACAATGTAACTACATACATTACAACTTGACAGTAATTGTGTAATGTAAACTACATACATTACAACTTGACAGTAATTGTACAATGTAACTACATACATTACAACTTGACAGTAATTGTACAATGTAACTACATACATTACAAACTTGACAGTAATTGTACAATGTAACTACATACATTACAACTTGACAGTAATTTTACAATGTAACTACATACATTACAACTTGACAGTAATTGTACAATGTAACTACATACATTACAACTTGACAGTAATTGTACAATGTAACTACATACATTACAACCTGGCAATAATTGTACAAGGTAATATATTCATTATAGCTGGTCACTAACTGTTCAGTTTAATTATTGCTGGACAGTAATTGTACAATTTAATTACACAATTTATAGCTGGGCATTAATTGTTCAGTTTAATTATTGATGGACAGTAATTGCACAATTTAACTACATATTTTATAGCTGGACAGTAATTGTTCAATTTAATTATATCTTGGACAGTAATTGTTCAATTTAATTACATATAGACATTAGTTGTACAATTTAACTACACATTTTATAGCTGGACATTAATTGTTCAATTTAAATTATATCTGGACAGTAATTGTTCAATTTAATTACATATAGACAGTAGTTGTACAATTTAACTACATACATTCAACTTGACAGTAATTGTGTAATGTAACTACATACATTACAACTTGACAGTAATTGTACAATGTAACTACATACATTACAACTTGACAGTAATTGTACAATGTAACTACATACATTACAACTTGACAGTAATTTTTACAATGTAACTACATACATTACAACTTGACAGTAATTGTACAATGTAACTACATACATTACAACTTGACAGTAATTGTACAATGTAACTACATACATTACAACTTGACAGTAATTGGTGTAATGTAACTACATACATTACAACTTGACAGTAATTGTACAATGTAACTACATACATTACAACTTGACAGTAATTGTACAATGTAACTTACATACATTACAACTTGACAGTAATTGTACAATGTAACTACATACATTACAACTTGACAGTAAATTGTACAATGTAACTACATACATTACAACCTGGCAATAATTGTACAAGGTAACATATTCATTATAGCTGGTCACTAAACTGTTCAGTTTAATTATTGCTGGACAGTAATTGTACAATTTAATTTACACAATTTATAGCTGGGCAGTAATTGTTCAGTTTAATTATTGATGGACAGTAATTGCACAATTTAACTACATATTTTATAGCTGGACAGTAATTGTTCAATTTAATTATATCTGGACAGTAATTGTTCAATTTAATTACATATAGACAGTAGTTGTACAATTTAACTACACATTTTATAGCTGGACATTAATTGTTCATTTAATTATATCTGGACAGTAATTGTTCAATTTAATTACATATAGACATTAGTTGTACAATTTAACTACACATTTTATAGCTGGACATTAATTGTTCAATTTAATTATATCTGGACAGTAATTGTTCAATTTAATTACATATAGACAGTAGTTGTACAATTTAACTACACATTTTTTAGCTGGACATTAATTGTTCAAATTAATTATATCTGGACAGTAATTGTTCAATTTAATTACATGTAGACAGTAATTGTACAATTTAACTACACGTATTATAGCTAAACAGTAACTATACGATTTAACTACTTGCATTACAGCTTGAACGTAATTGTACAATTGAACTACTTGCATTATAGCTTTACAGTAATATTGTGCAATAGCTTAACTATAGGCATTATACGTAGCCAGTAATAATGTACAATAGATTACCTACATGTATTATCGCTGTGTATTATAGAGTAGTTTTTTACCTATACACTGGTTTAAGGCAATAAATATATTGCCATCATTACATTCTTTAGGCCACTGTTGGGGATTTTTGTATAAATTGAATATGAAACCAGTTCGTAAATCGCAGTCCGTCTCAATGATCTCGCAATCCACTGATCAATTCGCGGGATCAAAATCCAAGGCGCAATCATCTAATAGGACGACGTGATTTTAAAGACGGTGTTTGACAGAGGGGTGGGTTTGGTGGTATTCTACGAAATACTCGATGACAACACCTCTTCATTCAGATCTCATGGAACTGTATTCCTGCTCTCTAAATCATTTCCCAAGATGCTCTTTGAATCTACGCAGGAAATCGCTCAAAACCAACAACGGTATGGCAAAGTTTCCGTAGGTTGTTAAGAAGTAAAATTACTCCCTTTATAATGGTTTACTGACTTTAATATTGTTTTAATATTTAACGGAGGAATTTCCAGCATATTCAATTTTAAATTTTAGAATATTTTATTACCGTAAAAATTATATAAAAACATCGAGGCTATTTACAATTTTTAATGGTATATCTAAAATACGTCTCAATATTTTTATGAAAAACCTTAAGCTGCATAAAAAAGTGGGAGTGATACAACATATTATGCAATATAAAAATTTGCAACAAACAAAAATAAAACATATTTTTAACGTGAGATACATCTTCGTACTACGATGTACAAATATCGCTACAAAATATTAAAAAATTCAGTCTTGACCTGAAACAAAGTTCAAGCACTTACGATTTATGAGCTACTAGCAGTTACCCGCAGCTTCACACTCCGTTTCGTAGGTTTTGCTCCTATATGAGCACATCTGTTTCGAGTGAATTATATTTCCGAAACCAATGTCAAGCATCGATATATAGGGTATATTTATGGACATTTTAATTTACTCCGGTCTTAATATGTTTTGTTCCATAGTAGATTTTGCCTTATTCCTATAAATAAGATATATATCTTAATATAAATATATAAATCTATAGATATATATCTTATTTATAGGAATAAGGCAAAATCGACTATGGAACAAAACATATTAAGACTGGAGTAAATGAAAATGTCCATAAATATACTCTATATAAACATATCGATGCTCGACATTGGTTTTCGGAAATATAATTCACTCGAAACAGATGTACTCATACAGGTTGTTAAGATACATATTTATTATTTGTGATTATTATTATATGTGTGATAATAATAAATTGTGAATGATTAGCCAGCCAAGTATCACAAATGATCCTAAAGATCACACACCTAAAAATTTTGCCGATGGCACTCTTAAGATGTCTTCACATGAACATGAACATTAGGGCTTTCTAGTGTTGAGAAATGTATTAGTTGGCCTTTGTTGCTATTTAATAAGAGCCTAGTTATAGTAAACCAAATTCAAACTTCTAATAGTTAGTTTTAGACTAGAGTTAGGTTTTCCCTATTGTCTATCGGCAAAGAGTATTGTTTTCGCTATAGAGGACGCATAAAGGGAGGTCGTTAACGTAATAAGAATAGAATAGGCCCCAAGACGGTTCCCTGAGGTACTCCAGATACTATCGAGTCCCATTCAGACACAAGGTGGTGCAATCAATTTTGGGTTGAGTAAATTTAATTAATATTATAGTCACAATACTTCAAGATACCCTTCCTGATGCCAGAAAAGAACAATACAATTTTTGGATCACTTCAAGAGAAATTATAGACATTTGTAGTAGTCATTTTGGGTCTTTTTATAATCAGGCCTAATGAAAAACGTCTAATGATAACGATTTCAAAATTTGTACAGTAAGTACGGTATGTGAAATATGATCGGAGGGAGTGACATAGTTTTTATTTTGAAAAATGCGAGTTAATTTTAATAATATGTTTAAAATTCTACTGAAAAAAATATAAACTGTCGATATATAAAATCCTCTGCTACATAAGTACGATGATAACCAATACCTTGATGACACTGCTATTTTCTCGTTGCCATCATTCCTACACATAAGACCAATGAAAAATACTCACTTACGCTCAGCCAAATCACATGGAGTGACATACACCTCGATCGAACTTAGTGTTCCTGATATAGAAATGAAGCCTCATGCACAATTTCTAGACTATAAGTTAATTTTTGTCTAGATAACGTACCGACAAACAGACAGAAATAAAGGTTTTCCTGTCCCACGAATGATACGGCTTCACTATAACTCAGCCAATTATAATTCTTCCTGTACGTAAATACCCGAGTGCACCACAATGAAATGTACAGTTTATTGTGATAGTTCACCACGCTGTTCTGTACATTATTACTCTATGGCGTGACAGTTTCGTGCCCTCGAGCGTCCTGGGGTTATAGTCAACGTTGCAACTAACAGTGCCCTATCTTACGCTGCCAATATACTATGTAAACTCAAACAATAATTTCAACTTTGACGCATATAACTTGTTACATTCTGTCGTATAAAACTATCCACAGGATCTATTTCACTGTTTAATTTTTTAATTAGCCTATTACATTAAACTACCATTCTTTAAGCTTTAAAATACTGTAAATTTATTAAATAATATATTATTTAAATATTGTAATATAATCACACAAAAAAACGTTTAAACTAAGTTATATTATGTTTGCAACACTTCTTCTACAGTATGAGAAACGTTGTATACTGCATATATTCTTTACTAAGCATATCTTAAATTCTACGTTGTCATTCAATGTATTTTATTTACTTCTCACTACAATATAATAAACCGGTTCAATCAAATAACTAAGGAAGGACCTTACTGAACATAATGGAAGAGTTATCGCACAGAAGGACGGATTTTAAGAAGCGGGTCCTTAACAAAGAAGTTAAAGATGTCATTATTCTTACTTAATTACTACTCGTTCCACTTCTTCATAATAGAATATACCGTTATAGTATTGAATTTCATGGTTATAAAATGTGGAAACACTTTAATGACGTTAATAAAATTATATTAGCTTCTACGTTCTTATCATAGAAAAGATAGACCACAGAAGTCTTAGTGGAACAAAGTTCGCAGTACCATCCTATGACCAGACCTACTACTATTTTTAAAGCAGCAGAAAGTACTGTTTTTTAAGAAGAAGCAATTCCCTTTACCAAGCAACAGCCTTTTCTACCTGTCATCATGTGCCACTGGCCTGTGCGGGAATCTTATCAAACATAATAAGGGGTAGAGTCAATGCAGTACAATATAATCGTAGATGTACTGATAGAAAGTACTATTGGCCACAGACAGGATCTGATCCTGCGCTATCTTTAACCCTTGATTATAAATCCTCTGAAGAATCTATAATCAAGGCTCTAACTCGGATACAAAGTCCATAGTCTTATACTGCTCGGCGATAGGCTCTCCCAGTACTAACTGCAGTGAACTATCTGGATTTTTTCTGTCTTTGGTTCTGATGTTTAAACAGTTGATTCATAATTGGTGTCTATGTGAAAACTTTTTTCATAATTATTTTAATACATTTTACGTACTCACTATGTATTCAATTCTAGCCAGCCCTCTTCAGGGGTTGCTTCTCGTTATAGATTCCCAATCAGTCCTTCAATAAAAGTCCAACCAGAGCTCTCACAAACTATAGTGACTGTACACGAAAAATCATTTCCCAAAAAGCAACACCTTCCTTCACAGAATCATCTTCAAACTCACAACAAAAAGAAAACGCAGACGACTTTAATTCTACTCGCAGTCATTCACCATCCTATTCTCAAGATTATGAAGGATGTATTGAACAGGCCGTTTATCTGACAGGATTCAAGAGGGATTTGCAACATTAGACATTCCCTCGGAACACCTTGTTACCACCGTACAGACCCTCTTAAAGCGAGACCAAAACGGCAGAAACTATATCTACTTGCATAAGTTCACCTTCCTCTTAGTGGCGCTGTCACATACTTGACTCCTGGCATCTGGAGTACTGTTTGTCTGAAAAGATCCCGAAAAAGCGGTAATAAAGAACCTCTAAGTTTCTCTGCATCGTTTCGACATCAGACACCTAGAGTACAAGATATAGTGTAATCTAGGTGAAGAGGTACTCTCATTGTCTCATCAGATGCACAGTTGAAGTGGATGTAAACTCAATATTCACTTTCACATTCCACCATAGCTACGTCAAAAAGGTTAGACTGGCGGTATCTGAAATTTACTGTCCTCCAATACTCAGCATTACTAAATCCAAAATTTAACACCCTTTTCTCAACTCGGAGTACATTTTTTTCTTAGAACAAGAGCTGATACATTGCACTTAATCCTAAGGGGACCTTTGCACTCCTTCCGGAATTAAAGGATATTGGGGATGGATAAGGTTGGGAGTAGACACCGCCTTCTTTGAAGATCCTAAGGATTGATTTTGAGTATTAATCTCAGTCATATCTCCTTTGAAGGAGGGAAAGCCAGTTTTGTACCAGCCTCTCCGGTCAAAACAGGCAGGAGTGGCACGCCCTTATGTCTAGGCTATCAACAACCTTTAACACTTAGGGAGCCCCACCAACTTCAACAACTTCCTCCTACAGCAGACTAGACTTATTAATTTACTTTTACACCCCAGTATATCGACATATACGCTTAGTGATTTACCGCTCTTGAATGTCATTAGAGTAGGATCGATAATAAACAATCAACACGGCAGAATATTTAGGATTAAAATTACGAAACTATTTACAGAAGAGCTCTAATAGTTTTACATATAGAAATCTCAAAGCGATCACACTATATTGATTTCCTTGTATGCTTGGATGTCAACCATTCGTTCAAGTCGGAGAAAATCTTGCTGACATCCTTAGAACTTTTCCGCGTTCTTCATCCTCAAGTTCTAGCCGTCTCTTTTGACGCTTGATCTGTCACTCGTCATTGGTTTGAATTATTGAAATATTGAAACTAGAGGTTACTTTCATAAACTGATATGCAGTAAATGTATGTAATCAATTAACAACAGTCTCTCAATCTTCAGATTCTTTCAAACTATTTCAGTCAAGCAATTCTCTTTTCTCTTCATATCATGAAACGAATTCAAGAAAAACATAGAGGAAGAGAAAAACGGCAGCGAACTCGCGTATTCAACAAACAAGTTCTGAATCGATCAGTGAACTTAATAAAAAAGGTGATAATTCAGTAACATATATATTTATAAAATCCAAAACCTAACAATAGTTTTAATGCAAACAGAACATACTATAAAGTACTGTCTATAATGTCCTATTTTAAGTCAACTGGATCGAATATGGGCAAACCGGAACTTTAAAAAATTTAAGCTGGAGTTCCACAAGGTACAACTTTGGCTCATATTCTCTTTAACGTCCTATTATCTTATTCATAAACACTCATATAAAATATTATCTTCACTTATACAGGCAATGCTGTAAGTTTATCCTGATCAGACAATTCAATTGCAGTTTCAAAACTTCACGATCATCGTCGACGCCATTGACAACTATTTTAAAAATTGGAAAGTCAATTAAGCCATCTTGCATAACATATTTTCCCACGGTCCATAAAAATCAACGCAGAAATACCCCTAAACAACACTTTTAGATATTTGGGTTGCAAACTTACATGGTCTCATCATGTAAAATACAAGAGTCTTTAAACTTTGTACACAAAATCTTATAATCCGTTATAAAATCTTTTCCAAGCCAATTTAGACGAATGGAATATTTATTTTCCACACAGTCAAATAAACTTCAAGAACATTTTCATTACTCATCTTATAACTGATAACTGATGCCCAGCGTTGTTAACAATAACACTACTTCACGATGATAAAATACTTTCAGTGAAGAAGTAACAAAAACACTCTGGAGAAAATTCTATGGTTATTACTTAAATATACAGGTTACCTCCATGACCCAACGAGATGACAAGACCAATGCAGTTGGAGCAGAAACCCTATTCTGCTACAGTGCAGGTGTTTCTATTGTTTACCTTTCTTTTCCTTAACTTAAAGAACGTAGAAAATAAACCATTAACCCTTATTAATCAGTTCTTTTTGTGTCTGTTTGTATAAACGGGTTTAATAAATTTATGTGGTCTACTTACCACCCAATCACTTCAATTGAGCGCTCAATTTTCAGGGTTCTCTAAATTTCACCAAGATCTTCAAAAATTTAAAATTTAAATTGTTCATGATCTTTTTTCCTAGATATAACTTTTCCATGCAGAACACCTCCCTGAGATGTCCAAACATAAGTAGCGTGTAAAGTTTATTTTAAGTCCCAACTGAATGAACAGTTCAAAATCTAACTTCTAGAATATCAGGTACTTTTTTTCACAAAACCAGTCTATTGCAACTGTCCAGAATTATATATACGATGGCTATATTGGTACGCCACTTCCTCTTAATATGAAGGGCGTTCAAACTTTATGAAAATTCATAACTCCTTTATTTACCAACCTAAAGAAAACAGATAAATATTGTCATTAACATACTTTTGTATTATGAACGGTTTTCAAAATATCGACTACGTATTAATATAAAAAGAAGTTTTCTATCACCTAGAACTGGCGAGAGAGAGAGAGAGAGAGAGAGAGAGAGAGAGAGAGAGAGAGAGAGAGAGAGAGAGGGAGAGAGAGAGAGAAGAGAGAGAGAGAGAGAGAGAGAGAGAGAGAGAGACGCGTTAAAACTGCGAACAACTACATTTTTTTTAATTTGAATAATAAATCGTAAACTAAAACCCTTTTAAAATTCTTTTATTTCAGACACGTGTAATAAGAGAATTTTAAAAGGGTTTTAGTTTACGATTTATTATTCTAACATAAAGATAACCCTATAATGTGGAGTTCATAACATAACATTTTTTAAATATCTCTAACTAATTTTGCCAGGTTGGTACGCAATTTCTTTTTAATATGGCCGCCGTTCAAACTTTCAGAACATTCATAACTCTGCTATTTATGAACCTGGAAATATTTTTAAGTCTTCCGGAATACTTGTCATAAACATTTAATGGAACACTTGTTACATAAAAAGGCCTAAACTTGTTGTTATAAACAATTTTGTTATATCCGAAACAGTTATCTACATAATTAGTTCATTTAAATCTCATTACATTAATGAATAATATTTCAGTTGTCACAAAATCCGGCTGAGCCAGAAGGACTATTTTCAAAAGCTGCCATGAGCGGGTTTGAATAAGGGGGGGGAGGTCAGGGGGTCAAGACCCCTCGAAATTTTTAAAGAGACAGATATTAAAATTGCATTCAGTAGCTTTTTAATCTAGAACACATTTACAAGGTGTTGAAGCTCAACAAAATCCTTAGGGAAGATTCCCGTGCCCCTAGTTGGAGGATATTTTACACCTCCTAAACCTCCCACTGTGTCAGCCCCCCTCCCGAAATAATGTTCTATATACGCCACTGAATCCTGATATATTTCAGTTTCGATATAAACTTTCTTTACTGTCTGTAGACTACAGAATAATCACTCATTCGATTGCCTTGACGTCCCAATGAAGGTATTCTGAATTAACCCCCCCCCTCCCTATCCTGAACAAACACAACTAGCTGGGTGGGTTTCATAGCTGTAACATCGCTACAATTTTATCACGCGTGTGAACCCTGGAGACTCAGATTGTTACGATTCCCAACATCAGACCCCAGGGTCGAGGGTATTTTCCATGTAATAATCTACACAGTTGGCGTTGCAGAAACGTAGAGAATTCAATTTACGTAGAGAATTTAATGTACAATTGGGTAATTGTATATTATGCAGGATTTGCTTCAGTTCTACAAACTGAATTACAGATATTCCTGATGGAAGTATTATTCCCAACTCGTACTGCAGCCATTATTAACCGACTGAATAGCTGTAGTTAATAATAGACTGTATGGTGTTTTAGCGATGACGTCATGAAATAATCCCGGTTGGAAATGGTCAGTATTAAAGTAATGTAATCGGGTTTTTGTTTGAATAACTTTTTTATTTCAAAGTCGTGGTCATTGAACTGTTCTGAAGTCAATAAAAAAACAAAAAGAATATATTTTAAATCTGTCCAAATAAGAATTTTTTCGTGAAATAAACACTCAAATATCAGTGCAATACTTAAGCGAATATTTCAAGACAATTACACTAAACTTTACAAAATGTTTTAGCGCGAGCATCCAAATATTTACACCAAACTGACACGTTAGGTACGTATTAAAAACTCGTATTTTTTAACTGCTGATTTTTTAAATTTGAACTTTTTGAACTTCATACAAAACAGAAAGTTTGATATAAATTAAAAAATTCAATTTCGTATAATGCGCATTAAATAGACTCTCAAATGGCACAACAAACATGTGATTTATCGCCACAAAAATATTTATCTCAAAAAAGGCAAAGTAAAATAAAGATGTCTTATTTTAACAGGCAAAGTTAAAACACAACCTGGGGACCAACGGCTTAAAGGTGACTTCCGAACCACCACCAATGGCCGGGCAGACGAGCTGCTTGCAAGGACAGGATCTCTCATCGGCCACCCATCCAAGCAGCAGCCACGCTCGACGTTGTTTGATCCGGTTCTTGTGATAACCGTTGTAAAAAGGTATAGTTCTAACTGTTAGAATAGGACTAATAGAGAATATGATTAATCTTAGATTCTGAATATGGTAACACTACGTGCCCTAAAGCCGATCTACAGTATATTTTACATTACGTAGCAGAACGAAAAGACTTTACGCAACTTAAGTTGCGGAAAAAAGATTGAGAGACTTACCGAATAAAGCGGATAGGATAGACAATGTGGATGAAAAAAAGCTTATTGGCTAGAATGATGAATTTAATGTTAAGCTTAAGTGAAATGAATAGAGATGTACTGTAAAATGTTTAAGTAATAAAACGTTAACCTTTGTTTAAGTAGAACAATTTACGTAAGTAAATAAATACCAGTCGTGTACGGTGTACGCGGAGCACTCCTCTGGGTCTAGAGGTACGGTGACTGTACGTCGTGATATAAATGAACAAACAATACCCTCGGGTATATAAAGTCGTATACCTTCCCCTCTGCAAGCTGTTGTAGCCCTTATCCATAAAATACGAGTCAGCTCCCGGATTTACTATTGTAACTTTGGAATATCATCTCTACCTCTGAAAAATATTCTATCGTAGTGTCTCCGCCACAAAATATATTGCAGTGCATAATATCAACAAGTTTGTGCATCACGGCATCCTTCTAAAGAAAATGGAGAACCTAAACAAAACCCTTGATTATAAAGATTTATTTGAGCATACGTACATTTAGGGCATAATTTCAAAGTTTTAAAGTATTTAAAAAAACGTGTGCACATAATTATATTTACTTGCGTTTTTGTTTATAAAATTCACGAGTAAAATTTACATTCTAGGAAACAATTTTTAATTTACATTTTTTCAGTTTTCCGTATGTATTGGCAAGTGATCATTAAAATTGATGAAATAACATTTATAGTCCACGTTGTATACAAGGAATATCCACAAATTCTGAGAGAACAGTTATAAATTCGTGTTGTATACAAGGAATATCTACAAATACCGAGAGAACATTTACAAGTTCAAGTTGTATACAAAGACAATCCAAAAATTCTGAGAGAATATTTACAAGTTTAGGTTGTACACAAAGAATATTCACAAATGCTGAGAGAACATTTACAAGTCCAGGTTGTATATAAGGAAAATCCACAAATTTTGAGAGAAATTTACAAGTTCAGGTTGTATACAAGGATACAAGGAATATTTACAAATGCTGAGAGAACATTTACAAGTTCAGGTTTTATACAAGGAAATCCACAAATACTGAGAGTACATTTACAAATTCATGTTGTATACAACGAATATCTACATTGGGTAGAGGTAAAACAACGTGAAACATGTATTCCTAAATGTTGAATTTTAAATGATAATTTTCATCCCATGAATAAATTAATAAATGTGGTAGGATACATATTATTAATGTATTATTTCATACGCAAGTAATGGTATATTGTAGTACATAATTTTACGTTGTTTAATCAGTTTTATTATGATAACATAAAAACATGAAATATGTTTCTGTTGTTTCATTATGAATGTACGTATTCTACTCGTAGTGAGTTAGCTGATAATGATTTCAGCTCATTTCGGATCTCTCAACAGTTCCACTCACCACCTAAAGTTTTAACGAGCTTTGAAACTTATTCTTGCCTATGTAGAAATGAAGTTTCACGCAAAATTTAAAGTCTGCAGACTAAATCGTACGCGAGATAGAATCGTCATGCGGTTGTTTAGGTAGACTATGTGAAGGCTTATCTACATGCCCATTACCAAACACGACGGTGCTTATGTAGAAATTATCTTACGCGCAGAGTTTTCAATTTCATATATCAATTTATTCTCAAGTTGTATAACGGAAAACAGACACACAGACAGAGAAACTTCCAGCCGCTTGAGTTACAGGCTTCGCTAACGCTCAGCCAGTAATAATGGACTTCAACAGTGAAAACGTCTTAACACTAGCCTAGTTTGAAAAAGAAGAAGAAAAAGAGGGCGACACAGAAAACAATAATGGAATTTCGCAGAAGTGTCTTTAGTTCTCAACCTCCTTTCTTGAGCTCTTCTTCGTTAGATACCACAACATTCAAATTGAAGAGATTTTTTTGAAAACTATTAAAAAAGGACTATAATTCAATATCTTTCGGAACAACTATCATATGTTTGGTAAGGAAGAAAGGAGTAATTAGTAATTGGTTAGTAATAGTGGCGTATTAAACTTTTAGAATATTGAATTGAATGTTGCATTCGGTTGAAATAATCACTAACATTAAATATATACACATAGAGTAAGGAAATATATTAGGTGACTTAAATTATCATTAAGGAAAGATGTATGAAATGTCACTTGTAACGAAAGAATGAGATTTCTAAATTCAGATAGCTTGAGTAACAAATTATACAAAATTCACTTACGTATACGAGTGTTATTCTACAAATATCATTAATTATCATGAACTACATTGACACAGAGTAAGGAAATATTTTAGGTGACTGAAATTATCGTTAAGGAAAGATATACAGGGTATTATGTATGAAATTGACACAAGTAAGGAAAGATGAGACTTCTAAATTCAGACAGCCTGAGTAACAAACTATACAAAATCCACTTACTTATACGAGTGTTATTCTACAAATATCACTAATTATCATGAACTACATTGGCACAGAGTAAGAAAATATTTTAGGTGACTGAAATTATCATTAAGAAAAGATATACAGGGTATTATGTATGAAATTGACACAAGTAAGGAAAGATGAGACTTCTAAATTCAGACAGCCTGAGTAACAAACTATATGAAATCCACTAACGTACGAAGTGAATATCATCGTATACGAGTGTTATTCTACTTACAAATATCACTAATTATCATGAACTATATCGACACAGAGTAAGGAAACAGCTTAGGTTACTAAAATTATCATTAATGAAAGATAAATTATGTATGAAATGTCACATGTAACGAAAGATAAGACTTCTAAACACACACAGGCTGAGTAACAACTACACGAAATTCACTTACGTATTCGAGTGTTATTCTGCTTACAAATATCACTAATTATCATGAACTATATCGGCACAGAGTAAGGAAACAGCTTAGGTTACTAAAATTATCATTAATGAAAGATAAATTATGTATGAAATGTCACATGTAACGAAAGATGAGACTTCTAAACACACACAGGCTGAGTAACAACTACACGAAATTCACTTACGTATTCGAGTGTTATTCTGCTTACAAATATCACTAATTATCATGAACTATATCGGCACAGAGTAAGGAAACAGCTTAGGTTACTAAAATTATCATTAATGAAAGATAAATTATGTATGAAATGTCACATGTAACGAAAGATGAGACTTCTAAACACACACAGGCTGAGTAACAACTACACGAAATTCACTTACGTATTCGAGTGTTATTCTGCTTACAAATATCACTAATTATCATGAACTATATCGGCACAGAGTAAGGAAACAGCTTAGGTTACTAAAATTATCATTAATGAAAGATAAATTATGTATGAAATGTCACATGTAACGAAAGATGAGACTTCTAAACACACACAGGCTGAGTAACAACTACACGAAATTCACTTACGTATTCGAGTGTTATTCTGCTTAAAAATATCACTAATTATCATGAACTATATCGACACAGAGTAAGGAAACAGCTTAGTTTACTAAAATTATCAACAATGAAAGATAAATTATGTATGAAATGTCACATGTAACGAAAGATGAGACTTCTAAACACACACAGGCTGAGTAACAACTACACGAAATTCACTTACGTATACGAGTGTTATTCTACTTACAAATATCACTAATTATCATGAACTATATCGACACAGAGTAAGGAAACAGCTTAGTTTACTAAAATTATCAACAATGAAAGATAAATTATGTATGAAATGTCACATGTAACGAAAGATGAGACTTCTAAACACACACAGGCTGAGTAACAACTACACGAAATTCACTTACGTATTCGAGTGTTATTCTACTTACAAATATCACTAATTATAACAATACATAATTAGGTTCCTCTATGTAGGTTACAGTGTGGCTGTTCCCTGGGGCGTTGTTGTTGCAGTGCTCCGTGTGTTGCTGTACTGTAACACACACTCGTCCTCCACAGCGCATCGCGCTGTAGCAACGCCTGTGAAAACACTCCCCACAAATAATTAATTTGTAGTTCATACGTGCAAAAGGTGGAAAGTCGGTCTTTGTCAGAAATTTGTAAAATAAAGAAACAAAAGGGCACGAAAAGATCACCGACGCGGCTTTGTTTATTCCATTTTCGCAATTGTGACGTGCAACAAATTAGCGCCGAAATGGTTTTTGCCCTTTTAAAAGTAGTTTGCCGCATATTGAGTTGACGTCACCGCTAAAAAAGATTTATTTTTTCACATTAATTAATTAAAGTCCTCTATCCTTTCGTTTCATATGGCAATTGTGTGCACTTTGTATTGTGTGCCATCGCAATTTCTCCAAGTTTAAAATGTTAGGCAGTGACTTTAAAGTTGCACAAGATGTGTCTTTCTTTTAAAATTTTGTTGATTTCTTTTCCAGCAAAGCTATAAAATGTATATGTAACAATAGAGCCATACATTGTTATACAAAATTATTGAAGGAAAAGTATTGTTTCTTTTTTAAACTGAATTCCCTAATGTCGATATTATTCCCAAACTTTTGTTTGTGTGAATTTATGTTTAAACTCAAGAGCAAGACTACGTAAGAAAGTAGATCAATAGGTTTATTGGCCAATTGTGCTACTTTAATTCATCTTACTCACGATTATGTTTATAATTTTTATATTTTGAAGTTGTTGACCAAAATATATTGTATAACACGTTTGTTTCTAAAACGTTATAATAGGTCTTTTAGGGCAACGTCTGGAATATGGCGCTGTCAAGATTTGGTTCCTGGAATTTGGTCTCATTTTAAGCATTATTATGCTCATCCTCATAGGCCACTGGCCTCAGTGGTCTATGCGAGGACCATATATAACAGAATGAAGGGGAGAGTCAAACAACACAAGGACGATGGTATTATGAAAGAGTGATACGGCCAAAGCCAGAATTTGAACCTTCGTGTGGCCATTGGCTCCTCTTCATCGTTTGGGTATTCAAAAGTGTAGACAGAAAGAAGCCAAAAGAATTTGTATGTCTATCTTGGAATTCCGTGAATTGGAATGATGTGATCCTGGCCTGAAAGTAATATGTTGAACGGTCCTGGCCAACTTCTTGCAAACCAAATTTCGAAAATTGTGTAGTTATTATACTATTAATAGTGATAATAACCGTTAATTATTACATATTTACTTGCTTATGTAAGATAATTGTTAATCTTTTTTACTTCAAAATACAAGACAAAGAAAATGTGGGTACGCTAACAAACCAATTGTAATAAACCGTCTTTGTAGTTCAATCGATTTTCAATTAGCTCTTTTATTTTATTTATCACAATTCTCTTATATACTTTCAATACATGTAGTAATAATAAAACAAACTTCATTTAACCATTTCACGTCCTTTAAAGTTGTAATCTTGAAATCAGGCTCACAGAAAACTGCTAAATAAAATTTGAACATTTTACAGTATTCGATTAAAATATTATTTTATTTATAAAAGTGTATTAAATTTATGTCATATTTTCCACAACCCGTTAAAATTTTAATTTTTTTAAATTATGTGTCCTTAAAAATAGTTCTTTTAATACATACACGTTCTTCATCAAAGTCATAATTTATATACGAAAACTTATTTTTGACGATGGAAGGATTGTGAAGGAAACAGGATTTTTCCGGACATTTGCCATCGTTCAGTGAAACAAGAAATCAGTAACACTACGTTTCGAGATCTGCAATCTGATCTCTTCTTCAGGTAAAGAACTAACCTAATACATAATTAGAAACTAGGTTAAAATAAACAATTGGTAAACTTTGGTAAGATTTGTTTATTTTAACCTAGTTTGTAATTATGTATTAGGTTAGTTCTTTACCTGAAGAAGAGATCAGATTGCAGATCTCGAAACGTAGTGTTACTGATTTCTTGTTTCACTGAACGATGGCAAATGTCCGGAAAAATCCTGTTTCCTTCACATATCCCTTATCATTGGACATTTATCCTGAACACCACCTTAGATGACAATGATTCCTCGTAAAAAAAATACAATAAAAGGTTTTCTATTATTCTGTCTTCTCGGACGTTGTTCTAAAGGGCCGTGACTCAGGAACTAAAAACAACCTTAGCACAATCACTGTATTTAATCTCCAGGGCGCGTTTCCAATTTCAGGGGAAACGTAGATCGTTAGTGGGTTGACACACAACCATGTTTATTAATATTTAGGACTTTCCTTTCACTAACATAAACGCAAGCAATAAAGGAAATGTATGAAAATAACTTTGAGTGGGTTTTCAGTCACTGTATATCTTTTCCCATTCTCAACATATCATAGAGGAAACCACGCAAAAGAACTTAAACGTCCAAGTGATGTAACAGATTTCCTGGACTACTCGTAAAAATCATAATGAATCTAAATTTTCAGTCATAATAAACGTTGCCTACTTTATATGGTGTTGTATTATGAGGTAAAATAACAACTGTAAACTAATTAAATATTAAAAAATGGTTTGCAATTTGATATCCAACAACAAGGTGTACACCAGACCACCTGTCGAGTAACAAGCTCGCTGAAGTAACTTGCACAATTGCAAGCCATAACTCATCTCGTTCTTCACATGTTCTGGCCGCAAACAGACGCACGGACAGACAATCAGACAGAGAGTAAATTATTACATTCTCCAGGCGGACAGAAGAGACATTTTGACATTCTACTGAGTGATTCTTCGATGTCACTCAACCAAATCCAAATCCAAATGGGTTCTTTCTCGAGATATTTTTCGGATAGTTTGGGTAAGCAAATGCTCAGCCGAATCACTCTATGAGTCATAACCATCATTAAACACAATAATGCCTGTGCAGAAATAAGGTTTTATGAGTAAAAAAAGTTCTTGAGTCTGTTCTTGCAAAATTCTTGCTTTGGATATCCAGACACATACAGACAGATAGAAAAGGAATTTTGCCAAAGTCACGATTTGTATTAGTCATTATTGGTATTAGAAAAATATCCATAATGTCAATATTATAACTCAATGAGTTTAAGGTTTTCTCAGCATCATCAAACTCTTTCTTGTCTATGCAAGGTGTTCACAAACTTCTGTGGCTGATAGCACTCATCATTTCAAACAAAATATGGCATATAAACATAGGTCGAAAAATATCTTGTTTAGCCACTAGCCACCATTTTGTTTTTTTTATTATTATTCTAAAACTATTTAAGCAAAAGAAACCATATTTAACAAATTGTTTAACAATAATTATGTTATTTTCTTTCAACAAAATGGCGTCTGTTGAAAATTTGTAAAGTCAAATAACGAGAAGTCCAGTATAGTTAAAAAAATGCGCTAGACATTAAGTATTTTTTATTTTTTATCAAAATTCCAACGATATCTTTTGTAACGAAATCCGTCAATGCATAAGCAAGTACTAAAGATACCCTTGCGCAAGCCGAGAACGCCAAACATGTTATAGTTGAGAGGTATGAGTTGTTTGTTTCTCCTGGATTTCTCTTGTCTATTTAAACTTATGTGCCAAATTTGGTTTCTTTAGCTTAACTAGTTTTAGAGATAATAGTGTTGTTATAAACAAATGGCGGCTAACGGCTAAACGAGACATTTCTAGACTAATGTTATGCAACATTTTTTTTCTTTGAAATGATTAATACTATGAGCCACAGAAGTTTGTGGCACCCTTTTATGAACATCCTTTATACGAATAGTCTGATACAACGGGTAGTCGAAGAACCTGTCAGAATATATTAAACCTATTCACCACATGTCACATGTTAAAATTTCATTACGATTGTACTCAGTTTATGTACAAATCTGCTATTTTTCATATCACCATTACGGTTAATCCCTAAAGCAGTAAAAATATGTTCGCTAACGCTCAGCCAAATCACATAGAGTGACATGGACCATCCTTGAACTCAATGTTGCATATATGAAAATGAAGCTTCATATAAAATTTCAAATCTATATGACTACTCGTTCTCTACATATTGTGCGGAGTGACAGACAGAAGTTAAATTGTGTCAGCCACCCGATTGACAAGTGTCGCTAACGCTCAATCAGTAAGTACGTGTTGTGTTTCTATTTGTAAACTATCTGAGAACTCAGACAAGAAAATACTGAGTTGTCTATAAATCACCATAATCTTCATAAGATTAAACTATGATATTTTTAGTTCCATACACCAATGTTGTTTTGTGTATATATTACGATTTCAATCAGCTGACTTGCGATAACGAATTAAATATAGGTCAGAAGTACGATAAGGCGCATAAAGACACTTTCTCTGTGTGTTGTTTTTATCGTTCGTTTTTTACATAAGTGAAATTAAAACAATGACTAATTTTATTTGTATCTCATAATAACTCAACGTAGAAATACTGATACATTTACATATCAAACAAAGATTTGCTTTTTTCATTTACTTCTACTGAAACAATAACAAAGTTTGAGGTTAGGGTAAAGAGCGCATAAACACATATTTTTTAAATCAGCTGGTGCACAATTCAAGTTTTAACCTCAAATTTCGAAGTTGTTCCAGTAATAATCATATTCTTTATTGCGTCAACAGTTACGAAATTTTATTCATTACTATATACATTCTACACTAATATAACAATACAATTGTATAGCAGAACTGGGTTTTACCGTTATTTGTCAATAGTTTACATTCCAGCCAACCAACATTGACTTTTCAACTGAGTAAAACGCCTTTGACACCAAAAGGTATTTTAATCGAATTTGGAATTGTTTAGAACCCCTGAGATGTTTCACTCCCTCAGACAGCTTGTTCATCAGTTTCACACCAACTTGGACGGCAAGTGTTCTACGTTGTACAGTCCGAAAGTTGTCCCTGTCTCTTGTCTCGTATTGGTGGACGTCACTGCCTTAGACCAACTCGCATTTGAGTCGACAGTATAGGACGACGTCGAGAATATAGAGACAGGGTCAAGCTTCCTAAAAGCATCTTTACACGACTCTCAAACTCAATTTGTAAAGAATTCTGACAGCTTTCTTTTGAGCTCTAAATACTCTTTCGAGTTTTTATTTAGAACAGCTGCCCAACAATCTCAAACCGTAAGACAAACGAGGATGTATCAAACCAAAGTAGGTCACTTTTAATACATCAATGGATCAATTTGCAAAGTTGCGCAAGAAATTAATGCCAGAATCAACCTTTGAGCAGATGCTGTCAATGTGAACCCCATGTCAACCCTCGATCAAGGTACATCCCAGGGAACTTAACGGATTCGGCTTCTTCCAAGAAAACATTGTTCGTCATTACCGCGGGACCAATACTCTTGATATTGATGATGTTGAAATCAAATTTTTTTGTATTTGATTTTGAGCTGATTGGTTGTTTTCAAATTGAGTCCTGAGAAATATTCAGTGCATGAATTTAAGTCGATAAAAGAGGCTAAATAATTTATTATTGTGATACGTAAACTTAACGTTGATCATGTTGAATTATTAGGTAATTAAGTGTATAGTTTTGTTTTTGTTTTTCTATGATGAAAAAGTTTGTAGATCACACAAGGTTTCGCCTCGCTCGTAAAAGACGATTGCGGATCGAAAACAAACTCTTTTGCTCCTAGTGATGGAAACCTCTATAATGAGGAAACCTGCGAAGTCAGGAAAACTTGGAACATGAATGACAAAGGACACGCTGAACTGACCTAGGATAACAAACCCTGGGATTTGTGGACAAAGCGACTTGTGTGGCAGTCCGCCCGCTGTATTCTCTAACACCTCACCTCCAAGCTACAATCGGCTTTGCACAATAGTTTATTCTTCTAAAAGTAAATCCGTTTCGTTTCAAAGGAATTCCGTAGCTGAGCAAGGAACTCCGTAGTGAGGTAAAATCACTAAAATAAAAAATTTTAGCTCTGAATTTCTAGTTATCGACTCAATTAGAAATGGCTAGCACAAAACGAAATTGACAAAAAACTCCTCTGACAGTCTCACAACAAAATAAAAAATATTATATAAATGAGTACTAATACTAATAGCCTACTAAAAGACACTTAGCAACCATTATTACAAACCCAAGAAATTAAGTATTATACAATACAATTAGTACATTTTTGTGTATAATACGAATTTATGATACAGCAGTACAAAATATGAAAACAAAAGAATAATTGCATCCAGGTTTCATAAAAAAATCAAACTTCAGTGCAGAATCTAAAAAAACCTTCGTGTCTTCTTTTTATAGTAGCCATCTTTTCTTTTTTGAAAAATCTTTTAAGGTTTTTGGAGTTTTTAATGGTGTAGGGTAACATGTTGAAAAATCTTTGGACCTATAAAAATAAGTTATTGATTTTACGGTCTTATGTAAACAGAATTGGCAGCAGCACGATTGTAGAATTGAAATTTTTTATTTCCATAATTTTCACTTCGGATGTAGAATATTTTCTAAACTTTAAATATAAAAAGGTGTTTGAGAGGGATGATGTTAGTTACTCGGAATAAAGGCATGGGGGATTCTCTATGAGGCTTACGTGTGATTATTCTTACAAAATGTTTTTGAATTACTTCTATTGGTTGCAGTGAGACATTGCCAGCTGCTCCCTAGACCTCAATACCGTATATCAATCTTGATTGAATTAAAGAAAAATATAAATCTCTGAGTAGTACGTCATTTAAGAGATTTTATAAATAGAACGAATGTAAAAATTATCAGCCGATTTTGATGATCATGGGTGTGTCCAATATGTAAATTGGGAGCTTTAACCTTGAAAGAGCACATTGGGGTCCGTAGGAACCCCACATACATTTCTTTTCGGGGTATTTCTCAGTTGGTCGCAGTAATTTTTTGTATCCATGTGATTTTAGTTGTCAGCATTAGGCTTCAACCCCAATCCCCCCACCACTGACCGCCTCGGTTGCCAGCTGTCAGCTGAGTAATAAACCACTTTATTTGAGGACTTGAGGTTTAGTGGACCCCCGTATGCGTTTAAGGTTGAGGTTTTCCTCATTTCTATATTTGATTACATTGGTTGTAATTTCATTTTGTGAAGGAAACGGGATTTTTCCGGACATTTGCCATCGTTCAGTGAAATAATAAATCAGTAACACTACGTTTCGAGATCTGCAATCTGATCTCTTTCACTGAACGATGGCAAATGTCCGGAAAAATCCTGTTTCCTTCACAATCCTTCCATCGTCAAAAATAACCTTCAAACAAAGAATTCATTTTGTGGTTATTTGTGAAATAATTTACATAATTTTCCTTATTGATGAAAAATAGTTAATAGCCAATCAAAGAAATTTACAATATTACAAAACCAGTATTTTGAATTATGCAGCCTATATTTTGATGGTTAGGAGGATACACACGGTTTAAGATTTACATTCTCGTGGATATACATTGTTGACCATATAAATTGTTGAGGATTTACATTGTTGATATTGAGGATATAAATTGTTGAGGATACACATTGTTGAGGATGTTGAGGTCATACATTGTTGAGGATGTTGAGGATATATACTGTTGAGGATATATATTTTTGAGGATATGCATTGTTCAGGACATACATTGTTGAGGATGTTGAGGATATATACTGTTGAGGATATATATTTTTGAGGATATGCATTGTTCAGGACATACATTGTTGAGGGTGTTGAGGATATACTGTTGAGGATATATATTTTTGAGGATATGCATTGTTCAGGACATACATTGTTGAGGGTGTTGAGGATATACTGTTGAGGATATATATTTTTGAGGATATGCATTGTTCAGGACATACATTGTTGAGGGTGTTGAGGATATACTGTTTAGGATATATATTTTTGAGGATATGCATTGTTCAGGACATACATTGTTGAGGGTGTTGAGGATATACTGTTGAGGATATATATTTTTGAGGATATGCATTGTTCAGGACATACATTGTTGAGGGTGTTGAGGATATACTGTTGGAGGATATATATTTTTGAGGATATGCATTGTTCAGGACATACATTGTTGAGGGTGTTGAGGATATACTGTTGAGGATATATATTTTGAGGATATGCATTGTTCAGGACATACATTGTTGAGGATGTTGAGGATATACTGTTGAGGATATATATTTTTGAGGATATGCATTGTTCAGGACATACATACATTGTTGAGGGTGTTGAGGATATATACTGTTGAGGATATATATTTTTGAGGATATGCATTGTTCAGGACATACATTGTTGAGGGTGTTGAGGATATACTGTTGAGGATATATATTTTTGAGGATATGCATTGTTCAGGACATACATTGTTGAGGATGTTGAGGATATACATGACTGTTTATTAATTATTGTGGCTACCTTGAAATCAGACCCACAGAACAACAAGAATTTGAATACCTACAGAATAAGTATGAGAGATTAGCTTTAGTATATATTGTTAAGGATGCAAAATTAATTTATTGTTTATTATTTCATAAAGCCATGTAATTTTCTTAATTAATAGTTCATTAAAAATATGATTTCCATATAAAGTACATTATTAAATCATATCGTTATACATATCATGCATAGTATACATATGTATATACTTATCAAAATCCAAAATTACTACCTTGAATGTTTTTAATTCCACATGGGCTGATACATTTTCGACCAAAAATCGATAACGTCTCGAGTAATCTACATCTGTATACTTTTAGACAAAAGTGTATTGCACGAAAGTCATTTTTTATGATTTGGTCATACCAAATAAAGTATCCAACCTTTTTTTATTTTTACACACTAATGTGCCTTCCATGTGTCTTAACAGTTAATTCTCTTCTCGTAGGTTTTAATGAAATTTTACATTATAATTTTTAAAAGCCCCCATTTTAAAGCTGTTAACGATCATTTGTTTTCTTTCACTATAAATTAACAACCTAATAAGATGTGCAAAATCACAACACCATACCTTATACCATATATAAATTACAACGTAGTGAAACAGGCGGTAAACGAAGCGAGATACACTGTAGTGCTAGATGGAAGTTTTGTTTATTTTCACCCATTTAAAAATATCCCAAAATATTTCCCCAATAGCCTGATACATATTTTTAATATGTTTTTTGGTATTTTAACCGTTATATGGTTTTATAACAGTCGCGTACGTTTAATTGCAATACAGAAGAAAGTAATATTTCTATTTGTAATGTGAAATTTCAAACATGAACAATAAACAATTCTAATGAAACGTGGAGTAACATGGAAGTTACATTAAGATTTACATGGCAAATGTCACAAAAATCATCAATAGTAACGTCACAATATTGTCTCCTAAACTAAGTATGTAGAACAAAGCGATCAAAACCGGTTCGTTTGATATATCTTTTGAGAATTGGAGTTGATTTATTTATAATAGAGTTGGAGTTGACTGATAACCGAAAAAGAGCTCAGTAAATAATAATACTTTAAATCGTTTTATAATAAACAAATTAGAGAATAAACTGGATAAGTTTAAAACATTGTTTTTTACATCATGTTTTTCCGTAACAAAATTCTCAGTAAAACCTAAAAGATGTTTACAATTCCCATACACCGTAGTGCTTGAGGGAATTTTGGTTTTTTCCCCACATTAAAAAATATTCCTGGGATATTTTGTAATGTTAAATCAGCCTGATACATGTTTTTGATGTGGCCTTAGGTATTTTAACAGTTATATGGTTAGAAGATTGGAATTTTAACACCTCGTTTTAGAAGAAAATATGATATTTCTATTTGTACTGTGAAATTTCATACATGATCAATAAATAGTTCTAATGAAATGTAATAGTAACATGGAAGTTAGGTTTAAAATCATCATCAATAACATCACAATACTGTCTCCTAGACAAGTATAAAGAACAAAATATTTTTGTAATAGTTGTTTAGGAAATGGAGTTGATTTGTTTATAATAAAGTTGAGGTTAACTCTTAGCTGATAACTGAAAAAGAGCTCAGTAAGTGATAATACATGTACAACTCGTTTTATAATACACAAGTTAGAGTATGAACTGGATACATTAAAAATTGGATTTTCCCATAGAAAATTTCTCAAAAAACCCAACAGATTTTAACGATTCGCACTGTATATATAATTCATCACTGACAATAACAGTATAGCCGTGTTCAGGTAACGGAACGCTTGTGAGGGTGCAGGGCAGATGGCCGGTGGAAGTGAGGAGTAGATAGATGTGCGAGGGTGCCCAGCGCTCACCCCCACATTACCCAGGATCTGGGCCAGGCCAGGCCAGACCACACCTGTGTCCAGGATAACGGTTACCCGCACAATCTCCTGGAGGAGGATTGTTGTAAAGCTACATGACGGGATGCTGATTCAGTGTCCGAGCACTCCTGTTGAGTGCTTTCGACTATTCGGAGAGCTCCATACCGCCCACACATCCTGGAGTGCGCGTCCTTATTGATCCTGTAAATGTCAGCATGTGGAAAATTATATTTTTGACCATAAAAAATTACTAAAGTCGTCACTTTAAGGATTATTTAAGTCTATGGGGTGGATAAGCTCATTTTATTACTATTGTCTTTATTAAATTACTGTTTGGTCTAGAGTCGTTCGTTTTTTTACTGCCTGGAGCAATACGTGTTCTAATATATACAACTATCTATTTTATAATTCTTAAAAAAAAACAATAATAGTTACATTTCCATACTAAAACTAGCATACTCATTCCTATCCACAAACCGGTTATGTCCCATTGCAAATATTTCCATAATTAACTACATAACAATTATATCTATATATAGACATTGTAAATAAAATTTAACTAATTTAATAAATAAAAAGGGATTTACGACCAATTTGTATCATCAGTATTCGTCGACGCGACATTTAGCTAAATTATATATGTTCTCTTCTTTAGTTGTGAGATATGAAAAGTTAAAACATGGTTTGGTTTGTGGTCAAAGATTCGCTACTGGATCTGTTCTCTTCTGGACTGCTCCGTTTTGAGATCCAGTAAAAATACTTTAGAGATTTGTTGTATGTCTTCAGACGTTGTATGGATAAGATAATTTATGGTAAGATAAACGTATTATTTGAGGCTATTATTTTTTATGTGGCATAAGATAAAATTTATTATTTTTAAATTTTTTCTCTTTATACATTATAATTTATTTGATCCCAGTTGTTTAAGATTTTATATTTAAAATAATTTTGAAATAATTAGAATTAATTCATTGCAATGATTCGTTACACCATTAGTAAGCTATAATAACACACATATATAAGGAATTAACAGTATTACAGACAAATATATAACTTATTATAACAAAATTTACCTACCATTCATAAAACATAAATAGAAAACAAGGAGTAGTAGCGCCAGTGCAGCTGAGCGGATAGAAACAACAGTGAGTCAGTGACACTATAGACAACACTCAACATACAACTGAATCTAACAGCAGTTCACATGCCATGGCATTACGTGTGCGCTGCAATAACGTTTCATGGTCTATCTTCGGGACTTTTTTCCGAAATCCAAAGAATTTTTTAACGTGATGCTACTATTTTCGATATTTGAGTGTTCGCTAAAAAGCCGGACATTTCACATAATTTTCAAAAGCCGGGAGGACAGAAGGACAAAAATTAAAAAGGAGGAAATGTCCTCCTAAAGCCGGACATCTGGTTAACCTATACCCATGAGACGGTCAGATTCCGTTATATGCCCCCAACGCTTAAACCTTTTTCAATAAACTTAGAACGTTATAAAACGATTTATTTGAGTAACAGAACTAACATTATGCCCCCAACGCTAATTGTCCATTTACGGATGATTATAATGAATTGCAATTGGTTACTAGCTAAGAAAAAAGGGTAGTTACGTATTATATCGACCACACCCCTACATTTCTTCAAACACAAAAATTCAACAAAAACAAACATTACCAAACAAAAACTAAATTCTTTATTGAAAAAACACACAAAAATTGTTTTTATTCTTGATCACACTCCGCCACCCAAAATGCGAGTGCCTCCGGCCATCAGCGCGGGCTTCGGCAGCACCTCCGGTGCTGCCCCGCGCTTATGTCAACGAAAGAAAGACATCCCTCGAGATAATACTTATCAGTAAAATATCAAATTCTAGAGGGGCTGATCAGAAATATAAATTGAATTGTAATGGAAAGGCAATTATGTACCGTGCAAAAAACTTAAATAATCATGTGATGCCGCGCGGCCTGCCGTAATCGGGATTATCGAGAAAGATAAGATAACAGCGACAACAGTAGAGATCGCAATACCTGGAAATACTTGTTGATTGATGGAATGTTAGTTCTGTTACTCAACTACATCGTTTTATAACGTTCTAAGTTCATTCAAAAAGTTTAAGCGTTGGGGGCATATAACGGAATCTGACCCCATGAGACTAATGTCGGGGTCATAACAAATGAGACATCTCGTTAGATCCGTTAGACTAAAAATGAGGGAGTGAAATAATTTATCTTTACCACTGCTGTCATGGGAAAATCCGGACGGTCGCCAGTGCATAGCATAAAGCTGTCCAATTTATGACATTTATGGACTTGATGTAGGTCTGAGGAAGTATTATAATTCGATGGCCAAATGTATGTATAAATAAATACAAGGTGGAGACTTGGTGCAGGTGGCCGATGCGCCGGGAGACAGACGGACAGCTGAGTAAGCAGCTGACGCGTCTGATGGCATTTATTAACTCGTATCGAACCCTTTGTTGTATCATTTTACAGTTAGCGTCATCTCTAATTTAGAGCACAATTTGAAGGCGGCGTTATCTTAGGGATTTCCTAGCGGGAGAAAGGTAGAGTACCTGTGTAATACTGGGTGACAAATTCCTAAAAGGGGGACTTTTGGGGTTAAAAAAGGAGGGCATTAATGCAAAAAGGAAGACAGTACTAAACATTCCTATAAACTTTACAAAACACATTTATTTATACATTAAAAAAACGTACATTATACATTAGTACTGTACGAGCAAATTATAATGGAAGTAAAAACCCCCAAGTTGGATTTGTTTGACATATAAATCGAAAAGTGACATATTATTAAAGTATTGATGGATAAAAGTATTATTTGAGGATATTATTTTGTATGTGACAAGATAAAATGTATTATTGTTAGAAATTTTCTCTTCAAGCATTAAAATTGATTTTAACCAATATTTAGAGTCCTGCTTTGGGGTTAAAAAGGAGGACAGTGTTACATACTCCTGTAAACTTTGCGAAAACATTTATGTATACATTATTGTTTATTTAACGTATATATAAATTTTAGTGCAGTACTTTATTTGAGCATATTATAATGTAAATAAAAAAAATCTCAGATTGGTTTTGTTTTGAAATACAGAAATAAAAATGAAATATTAAATAAAATATAAGTGGATAAAAGTATCATTTGAGGCTATTATTTTGTATGTGGTATAAGATAAAATTAATTATAAAAAGTTAGAATTTTTCTCTTTAACATACTTCTCTTTTGAAATAAATTAAATGAATTCCTTACATTATTAGTAAGCTATAATAATACATATATAAGAAATTATCACTATAACAGAAAAATATATAACTTATTATAACAAAATTAACCTATAATTCATAAAAACTAAATAGAAAAACTGTTTTGTTGTTGATTGGTTTTGAAATATAAAAAGAAAAATTAAATAATATATTGGTGGATAAAAGTATTATTTGAGAATAATATTTTTATGTGGCATACGATTGAATTCATTACTGTTAGAATTTTTCTCTAGCTTATTAAAGTTAGCCTATCATTCATAATACATAAATATAAAATCAAGGGGTAGTTGCGCCAGTGCAGCTGAGCGGATAGAAACAACAGTGAGTCAGTGACACTACAGACAACACTCAACATACAACTGAATCTAACAGCAGTTCACATGCCATGGCATTATTTGTGCGCTGCAATAACTTGTCATGGTCTATCTTCGGGACTACGGAAATCGGAAGAATGTTTTTATGTGATGCTATTATTTTTGAAAAATTAAGCGTTCACCAAAAATCCGGACACTTTACAGTAATTTTAAAAAGCCGGGAGGACAGGAGGGCAAATGTCAAAAAATAGGAGATGTCCTCCTAAATCCGGATGTCTGATCACTTTATGTGTAGCTGCATCTCGAATTATGAAATTAAAGTTAAAGCATCATTATTATGAACCGTTAATTTGTACGATGACAGCAACACGATTTTCTATTTTTTGACATGTCAATATATTTTTTTTTTATTTATGCAAAAGTTTAAATTACAGGCATATATCAGTTTTTGTGTGAATCCATTATAAGCGCTTCGCTTAGAAAGGAGATTGATCGAAGGAGCGTTAGTTTGGCGGGATTCGAAATAGGGTGCAAACTAGAGGTTTGCAAATATTAAACGATAATAATTTTTAAGATTAAGTTTCATTAACACTGGCAAACTTAATCGTACCGTTGAATTAAAAGTAAATCAGAGTTAGCCAATGGGGATCGAAATGGGATCCAACCAAAAGGGTTAATCATTTTTTTTAAAGAACGTTTTCTCACATCAGATTTTTCTTACCTTGACACTCTTAAAACCAACCAGACCACTTAAAACTTATTTGGCTGGCGGTTTTAGCCAAATAGCAACCAGATTTGCTGACTGTTATTTATGTATCTGACGGTCGGTTGTGAAGCTGGAAAAACATTATCGGAATAAAAAGTATTCTATGATAGTTTTAGCCATTCTGAAAATCTTCCATTTCGAACCCAGCCAATTTCTATATCAGGGGGAATTTATCTATCGGTATCACTAAAACGTAGGTTGTGTGACAATAATGCAAATCGGGGGGGGGGGGGAGCTTTCGGCCCCTACACCATTACACAAGTGATGAGATTTGTTTTATGTATTGCGCAACACAAATAAAGTGAGGCAATTTAATTTTGTTGTTATTATTTTAACAACGATACCATGTTGCAGGGGGCATCACCTCTACATGTTTAAACTAAAAATAGAACCGCATACAATATTTTGGTGATTGTCCTTGTAATTATAAGAAGATTAAACAGGCAGTGTTTTAGAAAAGTCTGACTCACTGATTTAAACACAGTATTGATATAAAAAATGGTAATCATATATTTAAATCATTTATTCTGTGAAATCCTTTTATACTTCCATAAACTGTTTAATTTTGCAAGCCATATTTTTATTAATAGTTGTCACATGTTTTTGCCTTCGCTCTATTTCAAGTATATGTTGGGTTACAGACAGTTGTATAATTTCGTGGAATAGCATATGACTTCGTTTTTGAGTTGTATGTTCCTAAAAACTTGTCCCGTTTTATTTTACAGTAAGCCCAATGCCAGGTAAAAAGTGGTCTTTAATGGGTCAATGACTGAAGACAACTTAAAGTTAATTTCATTTTTGCGTTCTGATGGTTGGTTTTAAGCGGATCTATGTTAAAAAAAATTTGGTCTGAGAAAAAAATATTTAAATATATGTTTAACCCTTTTAGGCCTCCCATTTCGACCCCAACCAAAACTGAGCAAACTAACGACCGATTTCTTTCTTAAAGGAAATTTCTTTATCAGTTCCACCAAATTGGCTTTGATTGTAATACGGGATATAGTATAAGATATAAAATTAAATGTGGGTTTTAATGTGGATATTTTAAAAACGTATCCTCATATTGTCTATGCTAATTTTGTATGCTTTGGATCACATAATCATATATCTGGAAATTATACATTTATTCTGAGCAGTCATATAGCAACATACAACACAATATTTGTAATAGCCTAAGTCTATTTGCTTATTATTATTTTTTTTTTTTTTTTTTTTTAGGAGAGGCCGATCTCCTTTCAAGCCTTATTCTGTCCGCCCTCATGGGCCACTGGCCTGTGCGAGGATCTTATCAAACAGAATAAGGGGGAGAGTCGATACAGTACAAGGTCAATGGTACTGATAAAAAGTGCAATGGTCACAGACAGGATTTGAACCTGCGTTATCCCTAACTCAGACCCAAAGTCCAACGACTTAGACCGCTCGGCCATCGGCACTCCCAAAGTTGTAAATAAATTAAAAAGTTTAAATAAAATATAATAAGCGTATGCAGGTCTACTAGTACTGTTATATTTATTATTGTTACATCCGTGCTTAATATTGCGTAAGTACATATCTATATAAATTAATTATGAATATTTAACTAGAGTGGGTAATGGTTTGATAATGTATTTGTGTGTAAATGATTCATGTTAAGGAGTGACTGCAAAAACTTTTCGTTTTAAAACATGCGATAAGAGCATCAAATATATATATATATTTTGTCATAACTTTATAAATCTATCCATAATCTTTGTTTGAAGTTTATTTTCGACGATGGAAGGAAACAGGATTCTTCCGGACATTTGCCATCGTTCAGTGAAACAAAAGATCAGTAACACTACGTTTCGATATCTGCAATCTGATCTCTTCTTCAGGTAAATAACTAACCTAATATAAGATAATTACCTGATAATAAATAAGTGTACCTAAATAATTTATCTGAAGAAGAGATCAGATTGCAGATCTCGAAACGTAGTGTTACTGATTTTTTGTTTCACTGAACGATGGCAAATGTCCGGAAAAATCCCGTTTCCCTCTATCCATATATTGTTACTTTATCTTTAATTATGTTTAGTTCCAAACATAGTGTGTGTGGATACATTAACAGAAAAATGTTAAGTCATGTATCCAATGTTAAATATTATGAGAATAGAGATGTTTTCAATGTCAATACGATATTGCTATTCTAAGTTCCACGCGTTCCATATTTACTGAACTGTAATGATATTCTTATTCTATTCTGGTATGTTTTCAAGTATGAAAACTCAAACTTAAGGATTTCCATCCCGATCTTGGGTCTAATACTCGGGCTTGTCGGTTAAGGAATTTAACTGAAGATTCGAAGGCTACCTCCTCGAGAAGACGCAGGTGACTCGGCCAATTTCCCCGCTCATGATGATCGCAGAGACCGGTCTCCGGCGTAACGTCTACCGCCGCCTAGACAGCCTGGATCAGCGTACAGACAGAAGTGGTATTTGTTTTGAAGAGTGCCCCCCACCACCCTCACTCCCCTCCCCCTCACACTATCACGTCTAGACACCGTCTGGCTGGTGAGCCGCGTATCGACCGTCCCGCAAACATTTCCAACTACTACTCCACGTGAAAACATCCGTGCACTTTCTCCCAGCCCGGTAACTAAGGTCGGGTTTAAAGTCCACGCGTTGTGTCGTATTGTTATTAAATTATTCTGTATTTTTATATAAATCCCTAAGTTACTTTAGTAACTGAAAGGAATTTGTTTCAACGAAAGTTATATAAGTAATAGTAACAGTGTTTTCTCTATTGTAGGATAAAACCATTCTTTTTATTATTCTTATTATTACTGAGGCTGAATTAAAATCATTCTTCCGCCTTTGTCGTTTATAATTATTAATTATAGTTAATTTAACGCGTTGTATATCATTATTTACGAATAGCCAATATTATAATTACTCTAATGTAAAATACCATTCAGGCTGCAATTATACTAATTTTAATGTCACAAACGTTCAGTAAATGGTACTTAAAGTTTAGTAATATTTTTATCTTATTTCTTGTTTCAGAGAGTTTGGGTTGAAAATTAATATGAAGATTTTTAATTGGTATGAACACTGTTACGAACAAAAGCTTCAAAACAGGTTTATTTGGACTTATTCTTCCAGACATATATCATGTAAAATTACAGATTTGAGGAATCGTATGATTAATAAATAGTGGAACTATTAACGTTGAACTTTCATGACACATCATTTCTGTAAAAAAAACTAAAAAACTAATTTAATTTTGTGATGGTATGGTTTGATAATTTCTTACCCCAAATAGTAATAAACTGGGGAAAACTTACCAAAATTGTGTGAAACTTAGGTCAAATTGTTTTGTCCGATCCGAAATTGAACTTAAAATTTAAAAGAGTTCCCTTCAGGAATTCATAATTGCCCATTTGCCTCAAAATCAAACTGTTCCTATGGCTATTGTATTACATACAACTTATAAAAAAGACGTTTTAAAGGAATTTAATTTGTTGAACGAGCTATGGGTCTTAAATTGCGAATATCCCAATCCATTGTATCAAGTATTGTTGAATATTTTTATTTAACAGCAATTTTTGTAATTCAAAAATAATTCTAGGTAAATTAAAATAGTACAGATTGATAGGTTGAGCGAAGACGACCCATCTGGTCAAACCTACGGTCGAAATTTAAAATAGTTTCAACGACAAAAAAAATAACCAAATTTTGTTTCTATAATTTGTTCGTTTTTAATAAGCATAATGTATATCGGTCGTAAACTTGATGATTGTGGGTGGGGGTGGAGGGGAGTAGATACGTGAACTGAGGAATAGTTTGTTTGTTGTCCAAGTACTTATAAACTTACAGTACCGATGTACTCAATGTAGGTCAGAGCTTCACCGAGTCGCTATGTGCTGATGGGAACAGTCTGTATGTCTGTCTGTCTGTCCGTATTGCATAAGCGTCTAGCCAGCCACCGCTCTGCGCCACGCCGCCTGGCCTACTTCGGGTTGTGGCGGTCGAGCCTGACTCCCCGCCTCATCGACCAAGCTCTCCAGGTATGTACGAGAGGCATCGCTTGTCCGAAACTGATCTATATGCGCTTAGGGTGACCTAAAAGGAGGACTTATGGGGGTGAAAAGGAGGACAGTATTAAATATCCTTTCAAAGTTTGCGAAAAAACATTTATTTACACATTATAATAAAAACGCACATTATAAATCAGCACTGTATTGCTTATAATACAAATTTAAAAAATCATAAAATAAATTTGTTTTTACTTATAAGTCGAAAAATAAACGGAAATCATATTATTAAAGTGTATATTTATGGATAACAGTATATTTTTGCACTGTTTTTGACGATGGAGTGATTGTGAAAAAACAGGATTTTCCGGAAATTTGCCATCGTTCAGTGATACAAATAACACTACGTTTCGAGATCTGCAATATGATCTCTTCTTCAGGGAAATAACTAACATAACACATAATTACAAAAAAGGTCAAAATAAACAAATCATACCAAAGCTTTGTGACACGCGTAAGTCAGGAATCACAACCACCATGTTGTGTGTCAATTTACTAACTCTAAAACATGCACCTAATAAAAAACTAAACACAATACTGATTATCATAGTTCAGTTTTAATACAGTTGTATTATTTTTAAATTATATTAAAAATAATATGTGTAAAATAATTTGAATGATTTAATTCTATTGATTTATTACATTATTAGTAATCTATACTCACAGATATATATTAGAAATTATCACTATAACAGAATATAAAAATATATATATATATATATATATATATATATATATATATATATATATATTGTAATGTATTATTAAAAACATTAAATCAATCATAACAGAGGAATAGGAAATCCAGGGGTAGTAGTGCCAGTGCAGCTGAGCGGATAGGAACAACAGTGAGTCAGTGACACTATAGACAACACTCAACATACAACTGAATCTAACAGCAGTTCACGTACCATGGTATTAAGTGTGCACTGCAATAACTGTTCATGGCATATCGTCGGGACTTCGGAAATCGGAATATTATTTTTATGTGATGCTACTATTTTTTTACACTTGAGCGTTAGCTAAAAAGCCGTACATTTAACATAATTTTCAAAAGCCGGGAGGACAGGAGTACAAACATTAAAAAAGACATGTCCTCCTAAAGCCGGACGTCTGGTCACCCTGCATATGTGACAGCTCATAGAGAAATAAATTAAACCCCCTGGCCCCCATCCGATTTGACCTAATTTACTTCAGTTGAATGATTTACCTATATAAAGGATGGCTTATTTATAATCACTCCCTACAACTATAACATAGACATAAATTTATATTCCTTTAAAGTATTAATTTCTACCAGATTTCACAGTATCGTAACGTACAACCTCTTGATTGAAACTGTCTCAATGTCTTTGCTACTTAATTTTAAATCCCTCCGTACCCACGCAATGGGTAAAATAAACGACAAACCTAGTATTTCATGTCCCAAGACATTGCGATGACAAATGTGACACCTGCCAGTATTAGGTTTCGTGTTAATTTTAAGGTAACCTTCTGTGTTTCTTTCACCATGTGTTCATTACACGTGAAAAGCTTCATATTAAAAATGCACACAACATATTTAGCAACCCCTTGAAAATATTTAAATATAAGTCACGTAAAGATAACTGCAATTAATTTATTGCCCCGTATTATTTTTGTTGGTGTCAAATTTTGTGAAATAATACAAAAATAATACAAATGTTGATATTATTGTACAGAATGCCATCTGTCTTTTTTCGTCATTTTGACGCTCGACAAAAACTAATGAGAAACCATTAAATAAAATAAACTTCGGAATAAAATAATTTGATTAACTTTTACTTCATAGATAAGGATGTATTTGCATCCCCCAGCTTGACATCGAATAACACCCACTAGTCAATTGATTTAGTGCGCCTCATCCTGTAGCCTAGTAAAGAATTGCGGAGCGCCTGCATTTCGAAAAACGCAATTGGGAGACACGACCTTCCAAACATCCAAAATCGGGACTTGTTTTTCTGTCAGGGAAGTCATAATAACGCATTTCGAATTTTTAAACTGTAAAGTTTACATAGCAAGTTATTATATTGCTAAGTTTATTTCTTAATCATTCTTATCGCAAAAATCAACCGACCTTTACAATGATAATAAATTTGCACAAACCCAGTTTTTTATGCCAAATCAACATAACAGCCTGAACACGTCATCTTGTAGGTAACAAAACGAGGTAACACTGAACTACCGTTCTCATATATCTCATTTACCGTTGTATCTTATAGGGCTAAACTAAAACAAATATTTTGAGGCAATTATTGGTTAATCTTATCTTTTTGCCTCTTGTGAAGTGGTAAACCGATACAACAACAATAATAATAAAATGTTATTCTTGTTTTTAGTAATTGTCCTTTTATTTCGGTTATTTAAGTGTTTGTTATTAGCTGAGCGTTAGTGAAGTCTATAACTCGTGTACCTGAAAAAAATTAATTTTTGTCTGTCTGTCTGTCTTCTGTCCCAACGAGAAGCAGTGAGTTGGATTAAGGTGCATGTCACTTCATGGGTTTTGGCTGAGCGTTAGCGAATATTTTTACATTGGTCTTATGGGTAACCTAGATGGCAACGAGAAAACGGCAGAATATTATTCAGACTTTGACCTGTAACATATTAACATATGTAGCCTAATTATCACAACACATCCAACATAATTTTATATGTAGACTTTTGTTACTCACTGACATGAAACCCAGTTAAAGAAAATGTAAATATACCATGTGGAAAGATATATGTAGACTTAAAATACTGCTAGAAACTTAATTTCTATGAATTCGTAGATGTTGCATGTCCCAACGTGGAGTTTGGCTGAGCGTTGTTGAAGCGGAGGTTGAGACATTTCTCTTCCGCTTGTAAAAAAGTAAAGTAAAGTAATGATGTCTTATTTTACCAGGCGAAGTTAGGGCTAAGAAGCCCTCTCTAACACAACCTGGGGACCAACGGCTTAAAGGTGACTTCCGAACCACCACCAATGACCGGGCAGGCGGGCTGCTTGCAAGGACAGGATCGCTCAGCGGTCACCCATCCAAGCAGCAGCCACGCTCGACGTTGCTTGATTCGGTTATCCAGCGATAACCGTAACCGCCGTACCCGCTAGACTGCGCCATTGGCTTGTTGCATGATTGTCTCTCGTTCTATTTATCAATAATGAATTTGTTATGGACTTGAAATTTTGCATCGAACTCCATCCTCCTCTAATGGAAACATACAAAAAGTAAATATGGTCGGTATAACGCATTAGTGACCTAGGTAGCTTTGGATCTTGTATTCTTAATTAATGCCCAGTTATAGTATATTTAAGGTTTCTAACGACTAATTTCTAATTTCCCAGGCAGCTTCAGTAAAATTATAACAGAGCCACAAGACTGTACAGAAAGTCATGTCCACATCTAGATAACCGAATTCACATGCCCTATAGTTGTCCGCCCAGGGGCGGGTCCCCCATCAGTCAAGATCATGCTGCGCAACGAGTCACGCACTGTCGTTGTATAACTTGCAGGAAAGAGGTTGGTCGGTAATTTCTACATACATGTTATTTTTCCTTTTTCAACCTCTAAGAATTGCTGGATATTTTGGAATCATACTATAACGCCTGCCGGGTTGATAGAGGATGTAAACACAACAATTTTTTTGTCCAGTACACATGGGGTCGCTAATGTTCCGTTTCTGAGAAAATTTTGAAATTGTGAAACGCCTCCCTTGTAGGAAACACTTAGTGTTCCCTTTGACATTCGACCAGAAAAACGCAAACCTACTGAAAGAAAATGTTTTTCTTCTTAATTACAAATAAAGGAACCAATTAATGCAAACAAAAATATAAACAATACTATTATTAATTTGTCCCGCATCGACTCAAATGGGAGAAATTATTGCACTAATAATATATTTTTACACTCATGTTCATATTATGTGGTTTTTTGTGCGTTATTACGAAGGGTGTAGTTTTTTCAGCAGCTTTATGCAGCCTAATTATTATATAATCCATTTTAAATTATTCTTAATTAATTCCCAGTGACAGCATATTTAAGGTTTCCACGACGATTCCCCAGGTAGCTTCACAAAACTATACGGGAAGTCTCTAAAAATGCTCACTTTTATCTGAATTACCCAGTATAGGGTTTGTGAATCATTTCTGCTGAAATTGTTATGCTTTAAGTCCTTATAAATATGTTCTACTCTAAAAAACTACTAAGTGCAATTTTAATGTCTGCCTTTCTCAATTTCGGGAAAGCCCTGAGTCCCCTCTCTTCCTCGCCATTCTTTATAACGTATCTTTAAAAAATTATTTGTCTTAAAAAGTAGTTAGGTAGGTACCTTAAATCATATCATATACATATAGTAAAAGACTCTCCTAGTCTTCAAAAATGTTCCTTAAGTCAAATTGCAAAATTGATTATAAGAATGCAAACGTACGTCTTTGGTAATTTAACACAAGTTAAAGTTTACATATGCATACGGTTCCAAATTTTACATTTAACATATTAAATTTGTAGGAAAGTTTATGCATTAGGAACTAAAACTTCTTGGCAGGTTTAAAATTATATATTTTAAATTAACATTTAAACAAATGTTTTAATATTATCTCTCTAAGACTTATGAAAAATTAAAAACATACACAGTTGGATAAAAAATGTGTAAATTAGCTTGCAAATAATTATTTTTAGGTCCTTGAAAATGGTGACAAAGAAAAACAAATGTTTTCATTATGTGTCCCGTTTCTCGTATCTGGTACAATGGCGGCGCAAGGAGTGTAGACAAAAGATTTCTTGGCTTTCTTATTTTCTCCTTATTCAAATCACAGCAGACGGGCGAGCCGGGGCCGTTGGGAGTTCCTTTGAGTCGTTCGCTGCGCTCTCCATCTCCCGACAGAGTGGGTCAGCCCCTCCGCGCGTCCTGGGACTCCGTTCTTGGCTAAAGGCTAGAGCCGCAAATCCCCGAGGAAAAATAAAGAAGGGAGAGAAAACGTGTTCTAGAAAAGTATATCCCTCCCAGTCTTGTTTTATACATGTTTTTAGATTGAACCGACCAAATACCTCGCTGGAGTCTTCGCAATTCGTGAGGTAATATGTATATTTGTGTTTTTATATTTTCCCTAGTAAATAGTACGAAGTACCAAAGAGATTAAAAAAAAATTAAACTTCGGAGAAATTAACCGCTTTTGTATAAACGGATTCAGAAAAGTGTTTTAGCAGAAATATACATAAGTAAGAATTATGATTCTTAATTACATTTTATCTTGTGATATAGGTGTCTCTGATGTCGAAAGGGTTCATTTTGAGTCGACTTCTTTTAGATCTCTTCAGACGAACATGACTCCAGATTCCAGGAGCAAGTCTGTTACAGCGTCAGATTCCAGACGCTGCACTAAGAGGAAGGTGAACTGGAGCTGAACTCAACATTCCATTGAATCAACCCTTATCGCTTTAGCTACGTTATAGATATAGCTTGTTATAAACGATCAAGCCCACACCACTTGGCACGCTAACGTTAATGGAAAATAAAATACATTTTTGCTTCGGTTTTTTTTATTTCTTTAGTAGTTTTATACGAAACTACTATAAAAAAGGGTGAGATTGAATAAACTGTAAAAACATTCAGACGCTGCTCTAACTGTATTACATTATTTTGTATTATTCGTAGGCTATATAGTGAATGAAATTAAGAAACTGGAACTATTTAGATTCTTTTTGAAAATTTATAAAATCCGAATAAAGACCAATCGCTCAACTCTGCATAAGCAATGAAAACAATGTTGAGTAATTTTTTATTCAAACGACAAAGGAAATCAAACAGATTGTCCAATTTAGATAAAATTTTGAGTGGTATCTTGGGAAAAGCTAATCTATGTCGGTCAGCAAAAATTTTACCGTATTTAGATACATTTATTTTATTTAAATTGTAAATCCGATAACGATAATGCTGTGTAAATTCAAAGTTCAACCATTTAAAGTTGAGTGTTTCGATAACTATATTTTTATTTTATATCCTTAATTGTTCTGTTTATTTCTACCTTTGAGAATATTCTGACGTTTTCAGATATCGAAAGAGATGAGCCCATAACCTACTGTCCTCTATGTAGTAAATCGAGGTAACCACACTACTAGGAGGTTCATAAGTTATATCAGTAGCGTGTTTATGGGGTATTTTTGAGACCGTACCACTTTGATTTTCTTATACAATACAAAATCCCCTGATAAAGGTACACATAGATAGCGAAATCGGTACTAAATGAAATTGTAAATGCCATGTATTTCTAAAACAGTAGAACTTGGATTATTCGAATCTGTACGAACAATAAAAATTCGAATTTAAATCTTACTATTGCATAGGAGTGTTAAGGGAGCGCAAGAAAAGTTCGAGTTTAGAATTTTGGGTACATAAAAATGATTAAACTTCGATAGATTTACATGAGTTACTCCCGCCAAGATCAGCTACGATTGGAAACCTTTCGCATTATCGTACTACATTATCATAGTAGTTATTATTTAGATCACTACATTTAACCCTTCGGTAAGACATCTTTCTTGCAATTGTAAACATCTTAATAGGAACGCAGTAGAATCCGATCTGTGGAAATCAAACAAATCGTAGATTCAGATCTGCATAACCTTACATTGTTGCCTGCTTGGTTATAATATTATCTCTTGCTTTGTTATTGCAGCTGAAATCCGATAAGGAGCTGTTCCCGGAAAAGATCCTCAATCGTATAAGATTAGGAAAATTAAATAACAGATAGTCCTGTTATTCATATCTCTATAGCAGATAAAGGCATAGCATTCAAAGTAAGGCATTTAGGCATTTTGTAATCAGACCCAAATAAAAACGGCTGAAGATAAAACGTAAAACGGAATGTTTCACCCCCCCCCCCAACCCATTAAAAAACAGATTCAACAAGTTATACTTACAAACACAATCTAATAATCTGACAATCTTGCATAATCTGATGACCTAACGATCATATGTAATATGATGATCTGATAATCGCAATATGATACGGTTACATTATTTGACGGTATGATAATCTCAGTGGCGTTACTAGGACTTGGTTTAGGGAGGGGGTGAATTATAAAATAGTTTTTCATCTCTCAATAACAAACGACTTATTTATCCTAGAGTACTTTATTTTTACCAATAAAAAATATGTATAAAATATTCTTAAAACTGTCTCCATTTTTTAATTAATATGTACCCATAATTCCATAACTGGGGTACTCCAGAAAAATTTCTAAGCCTTGTGAAGTCGTAATCTAAAACTTGCTTCTTCGGTCCAACAGATGTTCGGTCCAATTTGCCGAAGTTAATGCACCAAAATCATGAAATTCTTTAAATGTTTTGTCCCCAAATAGTCTCCGCTAGGGAACAAAATTGTGGTCTTATATTTCGGAGTTAGTCTCATTGGCGTCTTAGGAAAAAATGGAATTTCAGGACTTTGATCAAAGTTGATCATAAAGAATCAAGTTTCTTCTCTCAAGTCATCAAGAGGATAGAGTCTTCTTCCAATTCCATCACTTTTATTTTAGGGAGAGCTGTTTGTGAAGTGTGTGTGTGTGTGTGTGTGTGTGTGTGTGAGCTGTTACTACTAAGCACAAGTAGCCTACCTACTATCTAGTTACAGATTATCATGTTCTTTTCTTTGCCAATGAATTCTTATCTTCTGTAACTAAGTACTGCAAGAATCCATACTTAATAAGTATTTACTTATTTTCAATAATCACGATTGTGATTGTTTTAACTCTGCCGATTTGCAGATCATAAATCTCTTCGGAGTTACCCATTATTTTGGATCATAGAACAAAAAAAAAAAAAAAAAAAACGAGAAAAACACATTATATTATCATACCGTTATTAATTACAGTGTTCATCGGCTATTAACTAAAATGCTAATTAAATTTACGGTATTCCACTGGGATGAAAATTTCTTCCAGGTTTCAGTATTTTGAACCAAATCATTCTTTTGTTTGAAGTTTGTGTTTTACGATGGAAGGATTGTGAAAGAAACATTTTGAAAGAAACATTTTGACAATCCAGAAAGAATTTTCCGGACATTTGCCATCGTTTGGTGATACAATACAATCAGTAACACTACGTTTCGAGATCTGTAATCTGTTCTCTTCTTCAGGTAAATGAATAACCAAAAGCATGACTATAATCTAGGTTAAGTAAACAAAACGTACCAGAGCGCTGGGACACGTATAAGTCAGGAACCAAAACAGCCATTAGTGGACATGGAATAGACACATAACATAAAATCGTGCAACTGAAGAAGGCAGCAGATACTAATCCTCGAAACGTTGCATTCTGGTTTTTTGACGTATATCACTAACAAGTGTCCTTACTTGTATCAATGATAACTCTTTCCAACCTTTTTAACAGAATTATATTAATAGGCCTACTCGATATTTTCGGAAAATCAATCAGGTAAGGTGAGGGAAATAACCGGTTAAGGATATGGGCCTCAGCTCAAATTAAGTGATAAAGATATTACTGTAATATACATAGTAAATATAGTAATTAAGTCTTATTATTATTAGTCTTGTTTTATGGGTGGCATTGTTTTAGGGAAGGTTATTCAATGTATACTGAGTAACAGCTTTGTATTAAAGCATCTTCAAAACATTTAATAGCCTATTTTTTATTTCTTAAATTTTAAAATTGACCATGAACGAAAAGAATAAAATTAAAACTATTACCGTTTTGCACCAAATAATTTCATTAAGAATGCAATTTGTCAATTAACTGTTTGGTTAAATATTTTGACATACCGTACTCTCCACACTTTTCGGAAATTTCTTGAGAACTTGAATTTTTCTATTATTGATTAAAAAAGAAAAATTCAAGTTTTCAAGAAATGTTTTCAAGATGTTTTCTACGATTTTGTTTGATTATAATAATTTAGGTTAGCCAGTTTGCGTACTTTTTTATTTTATTTTAGTTGAGTTAAGTAATATTTATAATCATTGTTGGGAAGGGGTATACTGTTTCTTAATATTTTGCAAGACCCTTGGATTCTTGTAACTGAATAATTGATATTTCGACCTTTTATACTACTTGATTTCCTTATCCTCTTTCTTATCTGAGCTTATCTGTCAGCTGTTCGGTCTGTTGGTACGGGGGGGGGGGGAGTCACTGCAATCTGCATTCATAGCTCAATTTATCAACGTCTATTATTTTGTTATCTTTGTAATATTGTATTTTAATGGCATTATTTAGATAGGTACTGACACTGTTAGTATAATTTAAATGTCCACAAAATATTTCTGCGTGTTGTTAATCTATTAATAAGTTTTACATTTTCACATGTAGTCCAGTTTAGGATGGTTATGTATTTCATTTGTATATTATTCTTCTAGCCGTAAAAAAATAAGTTTAGATTTTGTACTCTAATCAGGGTAAGCCTGAGAGATTCCTCTATATGGTATTTATTATTGGAAATTTAACACTTCTCTGTGTTTATTGTGTAAGATTTTTCAAGTACAGAGTGGTATTTCGGGTTGATATGAAATTGTAAATTTCATGTATATATGAAAAAAAAATGAGAGGAATAAAGATTATTATTTTTGTTGTTATTATTATGGATCACAAATGGGATTTGTGAAGTTTAAGTTTTGAATTTTAAAAATGCTTTAGTTCACTAAAGTTGCAGGTGCTGTTGACCACGACAATAATTACCCAAGTTTACTTGTTTATACGCTGTTGCTGATATTGGGAGAAGTAAACATACTTTTAAATATCAAATACAGTAATGTGATAAATACTTATGGCATAATTCTAATTTTTTTAATTAGGTAATTAATGATAGTAAAATTAGCTTAGTTATTACTATGAAAAGTACTCTTGTCAGATCTAATGTCAAAAATTTCAATACGAAGTTTTTAATCGTAGTCGATTCTGTATAGAAGTGCCATCGTCTCAGTCTTAGTCACTGCTTCGCGAGCGCATGGCTGAGCGTGCGTGGCAGCTTCGCGTCAACCAGTCGCAGTTGCAACTGTCTCTGTGAATGACTTACGTCAATCAATACTGCCTTCACCGTGCTCTTATGGTCACTGAAAAAATGGCATGGAAAAAAGAGGGCACTCAGTCTCGTCGAGGGAGAAGCGGACTCCCCTCCGCCGACAAGTGGCCCCGCCCAACCGGCTGCAGTGCTGCCAACGTTGGGGACACACTTTCCCGCTCCGACTCGTCGTCATGGAAACCGACCATTGTTGCTTCACTGCCGTTTCAAAGAGTTTTTTAATTCAACACTATTACAAATTAATTATGATTTTTGTGGTTTCTTAATTTTTTAAGTCCACAACATTCTAGATTTAACTTAGTACTGCACATTTCTAATTGCACTATGACTATGATCGAAAATTTTTTTAAATGTCTAGAAAAGGGTTATAATAATTTAACCTTGTTGATTAGAAAGTAAGAGAGTCAACTTGGAGGATTTGTAAAATAATAAATACCGTCTTGTGTCCTGCTTATGCCATTAAAAAAAATATAAATAATGTTTGTATTGAGTTTTATTATATGTATATTATGATAAAACTGTAATACTTTTTCTAGTAAATCTGACACAACATGAAAAATATTCTAAAAGTACGATTATATTTTTTTCATTGTTACGGTTAGACATTACGAGAAATTATTATAAAAAAGTTTCAGCCTAATTCATTAGCGAGCTATAGCCACCGGCCGTGGTACTGGAGTATCAATGTCTGCAGGACCAGTTTGACCTCGCTAGGCCACACGTGTCCGGCGGTGGGAATGTTCGCGGCGCGAAGTTGGTAGACCTGCTCGTCCAAGGCGCACTGCAGAGAGCTCAGTGATCGGGCAAGTTCAGTCAGCCGCTGCTCGTCTCTGGTCGCGTTCGGTCCGTGCCGTCTCGGGAACCTGACACCAACAGTCTAAGATCGATGAGGTTTCAGTTGTGAGGAAATTCAGCCTTTGTGATGAGGAATTGTCGACTGGTCTCCGCGAGTGTTCCGGGATCCTCGCCGACGATTCGTCGAGCGCCACCCACCGGGTCCAAGTTCACCTAGCATTCGATATGCTCAGTAGGGATTGATGTTTGACGTTGTTGTATAATTAAATCAATTCTGACTCGCCTAGTCTTTCGAAATATATTGTCGTTGATGTTTAGTGATAATTTGTTGAATGTGTTCGTATCGTTGGTAGCGAGCGATTGTGGGCCGATCTGTGATTTGGACAACATTTCCGAACTGGTGAGTACATAACCTGTAAGCTTGAACACAGGCAGACTACGCGACGCTGCCAGGGCAGTAAATATTACATTGCAGTAAGAGCGGCTGTGCCGCGACGTTTTGTGCTGTATTTTTACAACGGACGCTTGCACTGCGATTATTTCGGGACCGATTCTGACGCCTCGGACCCCCCTCTTAACTAATTACATTACGCTGTCTAATCCCAATCTGCATGGAAACCTCGCACCGAATAAATACCAGGCCTACGTGGGAATCGAGTCTAACCGACTCGAGACTATTTTCGTCCCCTGCTGACCTAAAATGTAATCCGCCAATCGGGAGTTTTTATTTATCTGCACATTACTGCAAAAGATCAACTAACTCTATTATCAGCATTTCTAATTTTTCTTTATAATTTATTTGTAAATTAGCAAAATTGCAATGGGTCAATACTTTAATAATAGCACTTTTGTAGTGTAACAAACTATCTTGGAGTGCTGGGTTTAGTGTTGGTTAGATTGGTAGTGTGTAATTATTGCATAGCGAGTATCAGAGAAAGTGAAGGCTTCCCTCGGTTAGAGGGCGCTGTGTTTGTAGTGACGTCTGTGGCACCCTCCCCCGCCCAGCCTCTACGTATCGAACCGTCCCAAGCCGAAGGCAAAGTTTTTATACCGTATTTCGATTAAATTTATAGCGTCATTTCTATAATTTTAGCCTAATGACTGTTTTATTCGTTATGGCCAAACTATGTATTTATTTTCTTTTGAAACAAGTCATATTTGATTTTATTGTTTGAACTTTGCATATCTTAAAACGTCTGAAAGGTTGCTGTCATTGCCCTAAGCAAAAATAACAATACCTTAATTAATTAGTCAATCTATCAAGACTGCTTGAATAACCACTTCTATGTAATTTTATTCTAGATCTGTAAAATCATACCTTACTTAAAAGTTGCCATAATGAAGTGATTAACGAAGCATGGAGACTTGTCAATTAGGGAAATTCATGTTTGTAATTTATGGCAACAAAAACAAACCTTGTTTGGAGATAGTCTAAAAAGTGTTGAACTTGATTTTCTATCACATAGACCTATATTCCTGTAACTGAATTACTGCCTTCAAAAGAAAACACTAATGTAGAAATTAGGTTGCAATCTCAGAGTTTAGTAGTACTGGCGGGAAAAATATCGAATACGGTGTTCCCTTAATTTGACCCAAATCTCCGTAGTATCCATTAAACTCTTTGGTAACTGGAAAGTCTATCAACGAAGTATGCTAAAATTTATGTTTTCTATCCTGACTTTAAGGTGTCTGCTAATTTTAAACAAATCTGAAAATCACGTCAGTTATAGTTCCTATGAAAGGTTAAGTCGAATTTTAAAATAAGTGTAAAACTATTTTGATTGTATCAACCGAAAGGGTTAAATGCTACAGTTATTCGGCTGAAATAGTATTAATTTAGTTAACCAACTTAAAAGGGGTTTGTAGTATTAAATCTTAATGGATATTGTTGTAACTGTAATTGTTTACATAATATAATTGTATTTATTGTTTGGGCAAAAACCATTATTTCGACCCTTGAATAGATTATGTTGTCGTTCATAAAAAAATTGAGTATAAATACTGAAGCCAAAGTTTTTCCACCAGAGAGTAAACTCAACCACTTCTTTCATCATTTTATCATAAATTATATGAAAATACACAGTCTAAAAATACCTTTTTCTCGACGATTGGAACTCTTTTGAGGGAATAAAAATCAATATAGAGGCGAAGGTATTCTGTAAGATTAGTCTAAAATTATTAAAAATGTTAAACTGATAACTTGTCAGTTATCAGGCAGAAACATAGGCTGTTACAACTGTGTGTAACAGTAGGATGTTGTAACATAGCTGTTGTATGGTCAATAACCTTTCAACCACAGGATCTCGCTAGATCCTAGATCGTAACACTGAGTATCGACACACACTGTACACGTAACTGTCACCTTTACGGAGTAATTTTTTTTTTATAAAACTGCATTTTTATTTATTAATGTATTGATTGATGAGTTTTTGTTTATATACATTTTTCTTCTTGTTGGAAAACATATACTGGTAACATATTTCGTGTACTAATTATTGTTCCTAACAAAAATTATAAATTGTTAGACAGGCAGTACCTTAAGTCAATGTAGTTTGCACAAACAATTTACAGGTTAAAATTGTAGGTAGACTCTTTTAGTTGTTAAGTTATGATGGAGATAACACACAGAAACATTGAAAAAAAAAAACAAGATGTTATGACCTAAATCGATTCTGACCTCCACACAATCATAATACGTCGCGCCAACATTATTATTCTAACCCCGTAATAAACATCCTTTATTCATATAGATTATAGAGTAACAGTGTTTTAAATATCGTTCAAAAAATCTGCATTGAGATTTTACTGAAACCCTAAGTTTTTTTTTTTTTTTTTTTTTTTTTTTTTTTTTTTTTTTTTTTTTTTTTTGCTTGGTGCAAATGCTGATGGTCTAACCTAGAAACACTGATCATGTTACTTCAGGGTAGGCTCAGATGCTTTAGAGTGAAAATGCCTTGCCCAAACCAGGATTCGAAACCTAGTTCCTCGGTTGATGCGAGGAAAGGAACCTGCGGTAGGATGCTTCGAGTTGACTGTCATTGAGAGTAGAGGCTTCTTCAGCAAAAAGCCCATAACCTATAACTTATTATTTAAAATTAATTATGTTTCTTATCTATCAAATTAAACTTTCCGTGTGGTATGTAATTCTATATATCGCAGCAACTACGTTTTACATAATATTGATCCTAGTTTTAAATTGCATATCTTATCAGTAATAATTAAAATACACGCTTGGATTAGCTTTTAAGGGGTGTTTTTATTCCGTAGATAGGTTTTTCACAGACAAACAAAATTTTACGTAAATCTATTTTCAGTAGAATTCGCTTACAGAAAAATATATATGTCGCATACCGTATTATATGGTCGACCGTCAATATCAATGTTTTTGCTCATGTATTGCTATATTCAGCATTAAATTAAGTTTACTCATATCGGGGATTACAAAAAAATATTACGAGCGCTGGTCATCGTCATCAGCGACAAATCTAAATGACGATTATGATGATCATGATGTGTTATTCCACATTTTAGTACAGATTAACAAATTGAAAACAATTCGGAACTTTCATTGCCACGTATTTACATGTACAGTGCTATTAGATAATAATAATAACATTGTAAATTGAGTCCTTATCTCAATGTAAGGTCATTTGCTATCTATGTCGTCCTGGGGTGTATTATCGCCACATAAAGTTTAGAAACTGTAATAAAATAATAGTAGTAACTTGAAACAATATCTTCTCTTTCTACTTTTGACAGTTCTTATACAGTTACTAAACTTTCCTACTGTCCAAAAGTGTTTGAGCTAGGCCTATTTTTATTTTGTTTTATTTCCAACGGTAACCCATTTTTACAATTATTGATTATATTATGGTAGAGATAGCATGCTTGAACAAAATATAATAATATAAAAGTAATTAACAATGTTTTCATAAATAACAAGGACACTAATAATAACATGAGTAGGGTAACAATATAAACTATAGACAGTAACAAGTAACAGATAATAAAGTATGAAGTAAGATAACAATAGATCAACAATGCAATTACGATATGAGAACTGAACATATTAAAGAAAAATCAAACAGTCGAGCTTAACAACAACAGTAGTAATAAATAACAAATGGAAATAAACAAAAATATTAAGTACAACAACAGCCAATTACATTATTCAAAAAATCAACACTTTCGTTTGAAAACAAACTTTTACTTTTTTAAGGAAATATCTTAAAGCTAGTACTATTGTTTATTTCGAAAGACAATTGATTGATGTATTTAGGTCCAAAATAATCAAAAGGCCGTCTAAATAATGATTTGTTAGCACTAGAGTTACGAAAGGTATTGTGAATTATCAGCCTAGTATTATAAACCAGGTTGTTTAGCCCGTATTTTCGCTTCTTGTATAGAATATTCCGAATTCTTTGAAAATGAAAAGATGTTGAATTGTCAAAAAAGTCAAAACAATTAATTTTTTCGTAGAATAAATCTAATCAAGTGATTCTGCTTAACCCGTAATTTATCAATATTAATTACATAATGTGTTCGTGACTTTTGGTCTTTGACGTTAATATTATTCGGATCGCTGACTAAATTTTAAATCTATTTAAATATTACAGGTTTGACAATTATACTGCTGCTTCGACCACCTAATAACACCGGTTGAGCATGCTACCCGATATACTGTTCCACACTAACATCTTCAATCTTTTTACTCGCAGTAAAAAAAGAAAAAAATACAAGGCGGGAGAATCTCCCAGCACTCACTCATATGGCTTTTCGCTTGCACCATTTTATACATCAGAAGTAGTGAAAGTTGTGCGTAGTCATTACGTTACCGTTTTGTTGCTTGCACTCTTTATAATCTCATTTTATACGTAGATGTGTGAAAACTGCACGAAATTGAAGATGTATTGGACTGCAGTTGAATTTTGAGTTGAAACGCTTGCCTGATCGCAGCAGACTAACCTTTTACCTCCAAATCTGCTTTTGCACTATCGTTACTCCATTCTTCCAAATAACATTACATCCTCATAACTACGCCTATTTCTTCTTCCTTCTACTTCGATTCTCTAACCAAACTATACGTCATTACACACGGATTAAAGTTTTTTGTATAATTTGTTCGCATGTTTTAAGAAACAGATCGTTATAGATGTTTTTGCTACGTCTACTACGGAAAAACGTCAAGTTGACGTATACGAAAAAACGTATACTTGACGTTTTTCCGTAGTAGACGTAGCAAAAACATCTATAACGATCTGTTTCTTAAAACAGGCGAACAAATTTGAACGAGTAAAATTTTGACATTTTAAACATGCTTTTTGACGCGTTTTTAAATAAGTAAATGCAAACAAAACCCAAAAAGTCTCGAAAATTGAAAAATAAGAATCAGCACATACATTCGTCTTTCCTTTTTTTATATAAAAAATGATGTTTTTTTAATTGTTCGGCATTACTTGTAGATTAATAACTTTATATCTAACACTCAAAAAAGGATTTAAAACGTCTTGTAATGTACAAAAGTCGTAATCTTTCATTTCTTTTTTAAATAAAAAAATGTGTAATATAAGAAATGGAAGTCATTAAAGAAAGATAAAATTTTATGTTCATTTTGTTATATTTTTTTATAAATCCCTCGCTCTTAAAGAACGTCCAGTGCCTCTAGTTAACGAAAATAATCGGTAAATGGCAGCGAAATGTCCGTCTTTTCGGAGACTATATTAATTAGTCTTGTCAGTATCAATGTAGTATTGATAAATTTGAAATTGGGTTATCCGGTGGGTGTCGGAAATTGGGAATTTCCCTTTCCGGTGAGATTGAAAAATACCAACGACAGAGTAAGTGGCAGTCAATATTTTGCGTATATTTTTTATACGGCGTTTAGATCTAGTTTTACATAACAACCTTTGAATTAGTATTTGAACCTTTCCGGATTGTTTCAAAGTATACTATGAAACTGTTTTAGGGAAAGAGTCATATATTTATAAAACTTAGTTAAGAAGGTACATATGGGCCTAATCTCGGTTTTATATCTTATTTGTTAATTTTAGGTAAAGTTTCTATTTATAAAATATAGGTTAAATACGCTGTAGGTCACAATTTGCAATCCAACTGAGGTGGGTTAATCTACATTTTTATTTTGGATTGTTAAGATGTGTGATATATTACATTGCTTATAATTTTTCAATCGTCTAGCTGATTTTAATGAAACGTACATTTAAGTCGATTGTCTATCATGTTACTAAAATTAATAAAAATTCTGAAATTACCAATCGATATAGTTATTAAAAATCAACTCTTTTAATACTTAATTAAATAGGTGCGCCTACTTTTCTACCTTGTATGCCTTTTCTTGCTTAAACCCGTGTGGAACAATAGTAAACTATTTTCCACATTATGATATTTATATACGCTTAAATGTCCTTTCAATTAAAGTAATTGTTTCGAAAATTTAAACTCAATAACTGCAAATACATCAAAATTAATACTATGTTTCGTACAAGACCATTTTAAATATAAAAAAAAATAGTGCGTGTTGGTTTGTACATTTGCTGTGTTAGCACATTTATTTAATATATTGCATCCACTTAGTATGTATTTATTGTCATAAATATTTCACTATATAAAAATTTCAGTATTCTACACAAAGCGTATGCCTCTTCAGAATTTTCATATTATAAATACAATATAATATTAGTTAAACAAATAAAGTGAACTATAATCACGGACCATCAATATGAGAATGACCAATTCTAAGAAGGAGGCTATTAAAATTAATCTGTATCGTTTGTTGTTTATAAAACTCTATAATTATATTGAAAACTTAAGTCTCATTAAGTGAGAAGGGTTGATTCAATGTGAATGTTAAGTTTAGCTCCAGTTTACCTTTCTCTTGGTGCAGCGTCTGGAATCTGACGCCGTCACAGACTTGAAAAGTTCCAACAAAGCACCGACAAAGAAGCCCAACTTGAACTCTTTACATCCTTTCGACAACAGAGACACCCAAAATACAAAATATAGTGTAACGTAGATGAAGAGGTATTCTCGTTGTCTCATCAATATTACTGGAGCTAAACTCAACATTCACATTGAATGAACCATTCCCACCATAACTACTTTATGTGTAGAAACTCAAAACTTATCATTACTTTGGAACGGATTGTGATGAGAATGATAAGTTACTGATTAATCGTCTCCATCGAATTATTAAAATGTACACAGACATTCCTTGGTTGTTAATGTCTACTCTTTTGAAATAAATGATCGAGAAGTATTAAGTACATTTCTTTTATAATTGTTATTGTACTTTTAATTTCTTAAATATTAAGAAAATTTAAATTCAGGGCGAGTTATGTTTACTTCTGGTGGAAATTTATACTGATGTCATTTGAGTTGAAGAGTAAAAACGCCTTATTTTGTGTTTTTGCCTAGTAGGTAGTTATTTGTTCTACGAACAGACAAAGATTGGAACTAAGATTGATCATTGAGGTATTCAAATCTTTATGAAATACTTGTGCAATTTCCGTAATACAGTTATCTCTTCTGTCATGAAAAAGATTACAATTAGTCCGGAACGACAAGAAATTAGGCGACCCCTGAGCTCCGACGCGCACACACCGTCACGCGCGCAGCCCGGCCTTCCTGCCGTCACTTTTGTTTCGATGACGCACGTTACAAGGCTTTAGACTGAAAAACTGCTATTTTTGTATTTTTTATTTTAGGTTAATACTCTTGTAATTATCGTTGAAAATGCGATGGAATGCGCCATATAGCGTGTTGCTACAAATTCTTCTCCTCTTTGTCATTTAACAGATAAAGAGTGGGACTAAGATTGATCATTGAGATATTCCAAACTTTTATGAGATATAATTGTGTAATTTCCATAATAATACGCTGGCTTAATTGGTTTAAAAATGGTCTCGTTAGGAATATAAAAAAGATGAAAAGATTTTCAGTACGCTAGCTACTGAATCTGTTTTTACTATTCATGTTTTGCTGAATCTATGGCAAATCGGAATAGAAATAATTATATTTTAAGAAAATTACAATATCTTAATTATGTAATAAGATGTGCAGCACTTTTCCACAGATTATAATTTAATAGAAATGTGGATAAATCATCTTTATAAAAATAATTGAAGAGAAATAAACCATTAATTCTTAAAAAGTTTTTGCTGATTTTAATTAAGTGTTTGAATTGCAATTATTTGAGGTGCAAAGTTTTCTAAGAAATACTTATTTTGTGATTTTGAATCAAAGTGCACCACAATTCAATATGTAGCTTTCGATTAGGTTTTATTGGTTGATTAAGGAACACTTTAATATTATACATATAATTTATTTTAGTAATCGCGGTGTTCTTATAAAGTACTCGATTTCCAAAGTAAAATGTATACTACTAAACGGTATTGCTATAAGTCAACATGACCATATCAATTTTTAAAGTAGTAACATTTTTAAATTCACAATCTCAATGTCAAGTAGCCGATGTAAATTTTAATGCGATATTAAAAATAGTCTTGGGCCTGTTGTTAAACCGTTCAAAATCAAATCTACGTATTTTCTTATCATTTCCCGAAATCTATAATCGTTTTAAGAACTTATTTTGAGTAAGGATGCTGTACAGCACGAGGTTTATAATTCTGAAAAGTGCTTTAACAAACCAAGAACTGGAGTGCCTTAAGTAAGTCAGCCCAGATCAAAATCCCATGTGCTAAGCTGCGATGTATATGTACTCCCAAAGATATAGTACGAGAAAATCTGCATTAAATTTAAAACTTCAAAATCGTTTTTCGCAGTTTGTAGACACTAGTTAAACAACTTGGATTTTGTTATTGTTTTATAAAACAGTAATAATATATTCAGATAAGTATTTTAAAAGGCAATGAATACAGGTGAACCGTGTCAACAGTTGTTTGCCGGAGACATTCGGATTGTCAAATGTTCGGATTACTTAGGAAATACTAATAAAACATCAGAAACATGCTAATATTAATTGTAGCAATTTTAACATGCCCTGAGACTCAGACTGGCGTATGATAATCTAAAAACGGTTGATTGCGGCTAAATGTTGTCCGGAGTAGCGCAGCGTCCGGATTATTGGGAGTCGGACTAACGCGATCCGTCTCTAGTTCTAATAGTTTGTTATCGGTTCGTCCCCACAGTATAAGACATGTCTACTATGTGACCTGCCACACACACACACACACACACACACACACACACGCGCGCGCGCGCGCGCGCGCGTAGAATGTGTCACGTATACATGAAAGTTATTTTTTATTATATCCTTTAGTTCTCACAGAAACAAATACATTAGAACATTCGGTTTTACGGAATTTTGAGTTTATGGTGATCCACTAAGCGAATCAGTCAACTTTTGAAGTTTTATTTAGGAATATATGGCTGTTAAGTTTATAGACTGTTGTTAATTTAAAATTGGTAGTATATTTTAAGGCATTAAATGAGGCAAAAAAATACAATTATTTGTGTATTAAGAAGACATAACCTAGTTTTTGTCTAAGAGTGTAAAGAAATAAATGGAATGCTTGAAAGTGACAAATACGCACTATTATATAGTGAGAGATTGTTGCATTCTGTCATCGTCTCTGAAAGAGGATCAAAGTTCTCCGAAAATAAGTTTCACTAACTCGGTGTCTTTGTTAATGTATAGTTCAACAATTTCACGTTTGTTTCCATTTATCAGGTAATTTTACTTTTTTGACAAAACCATTTAGAAAGATGTTATTGTTTTTATTTTGTACCTTTTTACTGCAAAATATATTTTACTGGGTAAAAACCAGGCATATTTTGAGAAATATTTCCGCTAATGTTTATCATCTAAAAAAAGGTACGATAGAAAAAACTAGTTACATTTTAAATACGTATAACATTTTTATCATAGGAGAATATGTTGGGTGATTTGAATGGATAACACGATTTCGAACATTTAGTCCACCAAAATATCTACATCGTCCAAAATCCTGTCATACTTTCCAATCAGCGGCGTTATCAGCGAGTGGCTGAACTACACAAACCGTGTGAATTGTGTAGCACCACTGAAGATAGGCTGCTGAAACAAATTTGAACAAGTTATATTCGAGGAATGCTCCAGTCCTGCACAATGTTATAATGGACCCAACAGTAATTTGGTCTGGCGAACGCTGACCGAGCAGCCCGTGATCGATGGTTGCCTCAGAGTTGATTTTGGCGGCCAATTTTCGACTGATCGCCTCTCGAGCCCATATTTCACTCCGGGAGCGGCAATTAAGCATTGTTAGTGGTTGACAGGCTTAATGAGGATAGGTGGCTGCAGGGTATGTGGCGGCGAAAATAACCCCGGTAAGGTTCGCGGCCCACCCATCGCCTCGGAAGATAGATATCTTTCCTCCCATCGAATTTCCAAATCAGCGGAAAGTTACATAAAAATTCTAAACATTCCACGAGGTATAGTTTACTAATATCGTTGTGTCACATCCCACTGTATTAAATTATATATTATACGTCCTTTATATGCATTAAAAATATTAAGTTCACGTAAATACGCGTCAAAAACTCAATTCGCGTTCAAGTCCATTTTGAAACGTAAAGGAACTAAATGAACGAAAGATGTAAGTGAACATAACCTCAAACTTTGAGGTGAGCGGACGATTCGCACAGTCAGGGAGTCTGCGGTCAAATGACCAAAACTGACTAGTGCGCATGCGCGTCGTCTCGAGGCTATAAATTGAAGTCGCCGCTGGACTCATTTTCAGTGCCGCTTTATCTTCATTCTGTAAACTACGTGCATTGTAAGTACAAGGTAGTTTTTTTGTTAATATAACAAGGTTACAAATTAAATAATTTAAACAAATACAATTGTTGCTAAAATTATTTTTAGAATAGATCAACAATTGTCTGCATATTTCAATTTTTTTTGTACTCTTGAAATATTATATTAATTTTTAAGTTTATAACTTATTATATATATGTTTTTTGTTTTTTTGTCTTTGTTGCCTGGAACTATATGTAAATTACTGAACGTAATCTCTTGTATGACATTGTGTAATACTGAAGTTTTAAATGTGACATCCCTTGTACATAAAAATGAATAAAGGAACGAAAATGTAAATATGTCCAGGTTTTAATCACCAATGAAATATATATATATATCGATTTTTCCAACTAATTGCAGTCTTAGTCAGTGCAACGTCGTTTTCTTAAGGATGTGGCGCTCTGGTCATTTTTCTGATCATCAACTTTTTTTCAATCTTACGACTTTACAAAGTTACCCTTACAAAGTTGTATATAAAACACCATTATGCTTGAAGGTAATGCAATAAATAAAGACCATACTTATTTAATTTTCTACGTAGTATATAAGTAATTTTCTACCATAAAAGTATGGATTTATCTACGTAGATAAGTTTTTTCTTTGTTTATTTACTTTTTAATATCGGCAATACATGATTTTGGTTAGGGTTAATTGTAAGACAGGGCCTTATGACCCTAAATGCGCTCTTTTGTACATTATGTATAACATACAAATAAAGTAATTTAAATTGAATTGAATTTGTTAGGATAACAGGATCGTGAGTATTGTCCATCATTACGGTTACAAAATGTATAACGAGTTTTAGTAATAAAGACTTAAATTTGGACTGACAACATAAAAAAACACATTGTATTAGAATCTACGACTGTTTCAAAACAATTTTATAACAATTTAACGATATCTGGTGCGCCTTATATTATCAAGGTGAGACATTTTTATTGATAATATTGATTTAAAATACTTAATATATTGTATTGTTATTATCGTTTTTAAAACTGTAATAACAATGTAACGATATATGATATAGGTAACAGATATATGTCTTATATTATCAAGGTGAGACGTTTTTATTGGTAAGATTGGTTTTAAATATTTAATATATTGTATTGTTATTACCGTTTTTAAAACTGTAATAACAATGTAACGATATATGATGTAGGTAACAGATAAATATCTTATATTATCAAGGTGAGACGTTTTTATTGATAATATTGATTTTAAATACTTAATATATTGTATTGTTATTATCGTTTTTAAAAACTGTAATAACAATGTAACGATATATGATATAGGTAACAGATATATGTCTTATATTATCAAGGTGAGACGTTTTTATTGGTAATATTGGTTTTAAATATTTAATATATTGTATTGTTATTGCCGTTTTTAAAACTGTAATAACAATGTAACGATATATGATGTAGGTAACAGATAAATATCTTATATTATCAAGGTGAGACGTTTTTATTGATAATATTGATTTAAAATACTTAATATATTGTGTTGTTATTATGGTTTTTAAAACTGTAATAACAATGTAACGATATATGATGTAGGGAACAGGATATCTGTCTTATATTATCAAGGTGAGACGTTTTTATTGATAATATTGATTTAAAATACTTAATATATTGTGTTGTTATTATGGTTTTTAAAACTGTAATAACAATGTAACGATATATGATATAGATAACAGATATCTGTCTTATATTATCAAGGTGAGACGTTTTTATTGATTGTATTGGTTTTAAATATTTAATATATTGTATTGTTATTATCGTTTTTAAAACTGTAACAATGTAACAATATATTATATAGGTAACAGATATCTGTCTTATATTATCAAGGTGAGAGGTTTTTATTGATAATATTGGTTTTAAATATTTTAATATATTGTATTGTTATTATCGTTTTTAAAACTGTAATAACAATGTAACGATATAGGTAACAGATATCTGTCTTATATTATCAAGGTGAGACGTTTTTATTGATAATATTGGTTTTAAATATTTAATATATTGTATTGTTATTATTGTTTTTAAAACTGTAATAACCATGTAACGATATATTATAATGTTGGGAACAGATATCAGCCTTATATTATCAAGGTGAGACGTTTTTATTTTTTTTATTGATAATATTGATTTAAAATACTTAATATATTGTATATTGTGTTGTTATTATGGTTTTTAAAACTGTAATAACAATGTAACGATATATGATGTAGGGAACAGGATATCTGTCTTATATTATCAAGGTGAGACGTTTTTATTGATAATATTGATTTAAAATACTTAATATATTGTGTTGTTATTATGGTTTTTAAAACTGTAATAACAATGTAACGATATATTATAATGTTGGGAACAGATATCAGCCTTATATTATCAAGGTGAGACGTTTTTATTGATAATATTGATTTAAAATACTTAATATATTGTGTTGTTATTATCGTTTTTAAAACTGTAATAACAATGTAACGATATATTATAATGTTGGGAACAAAGCCTTATATTATCAAGGTGAGACGTTTTTATTGATAATATTGATTTAAAATACTTAATATATTGTGTTGTTATTATGGTTTTTAAAACTGTAATAACAATGTAACGATATATTATAATGTGGGGAACAGATATCTGCCATATTATCAAGGTGAGACGTTTTTATTGATAATATTGATTTAAAATACTTAATATATTGTATTGTTATTATGGTTTTTAAAACTGTAATAACAATGTAACGATATATTATGATGTTGGGGACAGATATCTGCCTTATATTATCAAGGTGAGACGTTTTTGTTGATAATATTGATTTAAAATACTAAATATATTGTACAGTTATTATCGTTTTTAAAACTGTAATAACAATGTAACGATATATGATGTTGGAACAGATATCTGCCTTATATTATCAAGGTGAGACGTTTTGAGTTAATAATATTGGTTTTAAATATTTAATATATTGAATTGTTATTATCGTTTTTAAAACTGTAATAACAATGTAACGATATATGATGTAGGGAACATATATCTGTCTTATATTATTACCAAGGTGAGACGTTTTGAGTCGATAATATTGGTTTAAAATACTTAATATATTTTATTGTTATTATAGAAACTAGAAACTTAAATCCTATGTTTACACACAAGAACTGATTCTAACTTATTATGCATAATATATACGTACGGCGCGGCGGTCCGTGTTTGTATTTACCCATTCTGTTAAAGGCTAGTTGAATAATTTCGCTGGTAAAATCTGGCACTAAAGTTAAATAGCCCCTCGGTACAACCACCCTTGTAGGGACACAATGGCGCCCCTGGCGGTTGACTCGTAAAGTCATCCCGCGTCAACTTTACGACTTTCCCCGCAGTTTTTGCAGTTTGACGCGCGACAGCTGACTAGCAATGCACACCTGCCCCCATGCGTCATACCGGACGTTTACGAGTTTACACGCGATTGTTCCGGCTAGGTTTTGGTCCTCCGTGCCGGATCACACGGTTTATGGCAGGCCGGGGGCTCCCGAACGAGGTTCAGCTGGGGGGGGGGGGGCGAGGTAGTCCAAATTCGGGACACTTCGTCACAGACCCTTCTCTGAAATCGTTTCTCACAGTGAGTACAAAGTGTTAAAAATTCTATTGTTTCCTCTAAGTAAAGGCAATTTAAAAATGTTTAATAAAACATCTACACTTAGTCTTTCCGATACTCAAAATTGACGTTACAAAAATATTAAATTTTATGTTTTATAGAATTATATAAGATGTATCTAATAATAATAGTAAATAATAATACTGTACATCTTGTTTAGCTATAATAGGTCAATAGTTTAGCTGATTACAATTTAGAACAGAACTGAAGGATTTAACCGATTAATTTCAAATTTGATCCCAGTGGCTCATCATACACTCGACACCAATAAGTTTCTTAATCGAGCTTTGAATTTTTGTAGGATGATTAAAATTTTTTATCTCATCAGGTAGCTTATTTATCAACACCAACCTCGGATGTTCGAACGCGGCAGTTCTGTGCTGTTGAATACGGAAGTTGTCCCAGCCTCTTAATCCCATATTGGTGAACGTCCCTGCCTTGGACCAACTCACACCTGAATCGGCAGTACAGAGCAACCTCAACAATGTAGAGACAGGGCAAAGTCAGCAATTCAAGCTCCCTGAAGGAATTTTTACACGAATCTCTGAATTTCAATTTTTAAATCTAGTGTGTTACTTTTGATTAACATGCTGAAACACCGCTTCAGTTATTTAATCCTGGAAAATTACGCATGGTTGAAAGTTTTATATATATATATATATATATATATATATATATATATATAATGTTTATTGAAATTAAACAAGGCTATTGCCATTTATACAATTTAATGTTAAAAGTCGTTTGGCAGGTATTTGGTCTTCCGATCATATGTTAGTTTGCTTATTTAAACCCATATGTGACAGATACGGCCAAATACAAAATAATTGAATCGGAAAAAGTAAGCGCTCTGTGGTGTAATGGTAGCACATTCACCCGGCAAGTGAGAGATCCGGGTTCGACTCCCGGCGGAGCAAATATTTTTTGTGATTCAATGTTTATTGAAATTAAATAAGGCTATTGCCATTTATACAATTTAACGTTAAAAGTCGTTTGACAGGTATTTGGTCTTCCGATCATATGTTAGTTTGCTTATTTAAACCCATATGTGACAGATACGGCCAAATACAAAATAATTGAAACGGAAAAAGTAAGCGCTCTGTGGTGTAATGGTAGCACATTCACCCGGCAAGTGAGAGATCCGTGTTCGACTCCCGGCGGAGCAAGTATTTTTTGTGATTCAATGTTTATTGAAATTATATATATATATATATATATATATATATATATATATATATATATATATATTATTTGTAGTGAATTACTTTACAATTAAAACAAATTGTTTTTAAAACATTGGCACTATATTTCGGTGAAAACCGTCTTCAGGTGCAAAAAATGTATAAAATATAAAAATATAAAAGAAAACAGTACAAACGAAAGTAAATAAACAGCGAATAAGTAATAACAATAAATACAGATGACATGAACTAAACAATTGTTCCATATGTTGATTTCAAATTTAGACGTTTTTGGCTAAGTTATCTGATGTTGAGTCCATGTGGAATTTTGCTCTTTAAAACCAATTGGTGTGCTTGTTCTAATGTTCTGAGGTAAATTGGGTTTGAATTTGTATGTACTTGCCGAATAGGTTTGACTGAATATGTATTTTCGAAAGTTTCATTGTGATTTATACCATGAGTCACGACAGTTTTCTTTAAATCTTGGTGTTTATAATCAAATCGGTGTCCTGTCATTCTTGTCCTCAAGGTATTTGTTGTTGAGCCAATATAATCTGCTGGACATTTTTTACATTGAATTTGGTAAATCACATTTTTAGATTCACAAGACAAGTTGCCGATGATAGGATATGTCTTGCGTGTTTTGCTACTAGTGAATTTTGAAGAATTTGGTAACATATATATATATATATATATATATATATATATATATATATATATATATTCTCGGTTGGGAATGCCGATGGCCGAGCGGTCTAAGACGTTGGACTTTGGGACTGAGTTACAGATCCAGGTTCGAATCCTGTCTGTGATCGAAACACTTTTTATCAGTACCATCGATCTTGTACTGTATCCACACTCCCCCTAATTCTGTTTGATAAGATCCTCGCACAGGCCATTGGCCCATGAGGACGGGCAGAATAAGGCTTAAAAGGGAATCAGCCTCTCCTTATATATATATATATATATATATATATTTCAATAAACATTGAATCGCAAAAAAGTACTTGCTCCGCCGGGACTCGAACCCGGATCTCTCACTTGCCGGGTGAATGTGCTACCATTACACCACAGAGCCCTCACTTTTTTACGATTCAATTATTTTGTATTTGGCCGTTTTCTTTCACATATGTGTTTAAATAACCAAACTAACATATGATCGGAAGACCAAATACCTGTCAAATGACTTCTATTTACATTCATTAAATTTGTATAAATGGCAATAGCCGAATTTAATTTATTTCAATAAACATTGAATCGCAAAAAGTACTTGCTCCGCCGGGACTCGAACCCGGATCTCTCACTTGCCGGGTGAATGTGCTACCATTACACCACAGAGCCCTCACTTTTTACGATTCAATTATTTTGTATTTGGCCGTTTCTTTCACATATGTGTTTAAATAACCAAACTAACATATGATCGGAAGACCAAATACCTGTCAAATGACTTCTATTTACATTCATTAAATTTGTATAAATGGCAATAGCCGAATTTAATTTATTTCAATAAACATTGAATCGCAAAAAGTACTTGCTCCGCCGGGACTCGAACCCGGATCTCTCACTTGCCGGGTGAATGTGCTACCATTACACCACAGAGCCCTCACTTTTTACGATTCAATTATTTTGTATTTGGCCGTTTCTTTCACATATGTGTTTAAATAACCAAACTAACATATGATCGGAAGACCAAATACCTGTCAAATGACTTCTATTTACATTCATTAAATTTGTATAAATGGCAATAGCCGAATTTAATTTATTTCAATAAACATTGAATCGCAAAAAAGTACTTGCTCCGCCGGGACTCGAACCCGGATCTCTCACTTGCCGGGTGAATGTGCTACCATTACACCACAGAGCCCTCACTTTTTTACGATTCAATTATTTTGTATTTGGCCGTTTCTTTCACATATGTGTTTAAATAACCAAACTAACATATGATCGGAAGACCAAATACCTGTCAAATGACTTCTATTTACATTCATTAAATTTGTATAAATGGCAATAGCCGAATTTAATTTATTTCAATAAACATTGAATCGCAAAAAGTACTTGCTCCGCCGGGACTCGAACCCGGATCTCTCACTTGCCGGGTGAATGTGCTACCATTACACCACAGAGCCCTCACTTTTTACGATTCAATTATTTTGTATTTGGCCGTTTCTTTCACATATGTGTTTAAATATATATATATGAATACATCTATTAATGAATGGAACGTTTTTGTTTGGGAGGGATTGCCCTGAAACAAATGAACTAGGAAGTATTCAAAACGGAGTGTGCTAGCAATTCTGGGCTGTGTGTTGAGTCTGTATGGACGTACCTCACACGGACCTTGTCGTAGCCAGGTTTCAACTCTTAAGTACCAGATAGTTGTGAAGATGAGATTGAAGAGTCCACACTTAACCCGGTACTGGGTTACATAAACCTATCAACAGTGCAATTTCTTTTTAATTTGTGATATTTTCAGTTAAGTTATCAAAGGTGCTTTTGAGTAAGCTAATAGCAGTTGTATGTTTTTAACTTGTATCTGTACCATCAGATTAAAACATTCTAAAATTCTGAGAGGAAATAAATAGTGACAACTGTTTCAGAGCAAATACCGACCGTTGTCACTGGAGAGTGAGGCCTTACGAAGAAGCTTTACGTCTGTCCCGCCTATAAGGGTTTATCAAAGTGCGTTGTTTCCGATAGTTTAGTTAGTAATCATGTTTGTGCTGTTAAAGTAGTCTTATCATCTCCATAACTCAATGGCAGTGTTTACTTAATTTAGTTTGTTATTGCTCAAGCCTCATTACTTTTAATTTCCCTACGAATAAATTCTACTAATGTCGCGAATACCAAACAAGCAATAATTATTGGTACATAAAAAATGAAGCAATATAATAATTAATTATATCCTAACTAGCTGTTTCCCGCGGCTTTGCACGCTTTTCGTAAGCTTTGCCCGTGTATGTGAACTTCACTGGTTTAATTTAATTATATTTACAACGCCGATGTAGAATTTGCCTTGTTGCCACGATCAAGAAAATATGTTTATGTTTATAGCCATTGTGCACGTACTTGTACTTTATTATAAAGTGGTCTAACACTCAAACTTTAAGTTCAATCAGAAATGTATCTTAAAGACAAATATACATAATAACTTAGCGCCTTCAAATAGTGTTTGGCTATGTAATATACGTAACTGTCTCGTAATTGCAGTTTATAGTGTGCAGGCGCTTTTAAACCTTTTATCTTTTGCAGCGCCGCTTGGTGGTGAGTTACATCAATGGGCTTAGCTTATAAACCTTCTCCATGGAAAAATACGTATACATACAAATTTTCATAATGGTCTGTCTAATATTTTGCGATTCCCTAAAGGACAAACACACAAACAATAATATAAATTTGAAAGAGCCTTTGTGTGTTTTGCTTTCGCGTATAAACTATTCAACGGAGTGTACTGAAATTTTAAATGGATTTGTAGGATCCCTAGGATGAATATATGCCTATTCTTATTTCGTAAATCCTTCCTGGCTACGCCCCACTGGTTTTTTAAGCAACAAAAATCCCATCTTGGTCGCTAAAGTTGTGTAATGTGAATTCAAGAAGTCAGTTCAACTGTTATGTGTAAACATTGTGTTATGACAGCACGGCCATATGTTTAATTATTTTAAATAGTAATTTCAATTTATTTTTATTATAAAGTGAAATATAACTTATTTTAAAATCTTAGGCTAACCAATTTATATATTCTGGGTCACAAATCAATACACGAGACACTAAATGTAATTTTTATGACAGAAAATCGTCGAGGTGACATCGCATCCATTTCTCACTTATGTGGTACACAATACTTATTAGATATATACATAAATACAGACATAATGCCAAGACTGGACCGAGGAAATTTATGATATGACGAACTTGGATTAGGAAGCAAGAACTTTACCGTATCACGTATTATCTTTACATATGGATGGAAACTGTCATAATGTAAGTATTGAAATGTGTTAGTATTATTGATGTCGATTTTAGTTTTTAGTTTTCAATAACAATATCTGTGTCCAGATAATTTAGAAAACTATACTGTTTTGAATCCGATCTCATTACTAAATTATATATAGGTTTATTTATATTGTTCCTCGGGGCAAAATAGCAACCTCCAATGTTGCGTTGGAAATATAATTAGTTTGAACTAGAAGTGCAAAACCTGAAATAAGAATTACGCACACTTTTCATTAACTTCTGCTCCTCTTAATCATGAACACTGTAAAATGAGTAGCCTACTTGATGCCCGATATATGGCTAATTCCACGTTAAAAAAAAATTAATAGTGCCATATCATTACACAAGTCCTTTTACTAAGAAAACTATTGCTCTAAAATGGTTCAAGTGTTACAGTAATCATGGGACATTTTCAAACAAATACACGGAATTTTGCATAGAGATTGCGGGCGAAGCAGCGGGTATCTGCTAATAAACATACAACTGTGAAGCGCGAACTGTAACACTAATATTACAAGATCAATTGTCGATCATAACAACGTGAGAGTTTACGAATTAATTATGCAGAACTAATTAACCCAATACGACAACACTTTCCCGTGTAAACAAAAGTACAAATTTCTGATTCATCTAAAGATTCTGAAGCTTCCACATAGTTCGCATTCGTCAAGTATTAATTTAAAAATGTCATCTCGTTTTACGTTTAAGTACCACAAATTTAAAAGTTGAAATCACTCATAAACTTTCTTTAACCTCTTGATAGCGTATTTAATTACGACTTATCTTTGCTAGCGTTTTCGAAGCCGTAAAAACGTAATAGCTTGGAAATGATCAGTTAATTTCTGGAATGTTACTCGAATAAATTTTAAAAGTAAATGTCACACAATTCCCGGCGATACTCAATTAACCGGAGTTTCCCTGTTTAAAACAATCGGTTGTTTATGCTAACCGACGAGGAGCTAAAAGTTGTTTTTACGCCCGGCAGGCACGTAAGCGTACTTTGTTTGGCAAAAGTCTAATTGGACAACTAAAAGTTTTTCTGTCGTTAAGCTTCTGCGTAATTTGTTTCGGACGTTTTTATTTCCGAGAAAGAAAAGCAATTTACCCCCGAACAGCAAGCGTTCGCCGCCAGAGTCTAATGCCTGATCCAAACGTCAATTACTTCCCTCGCTTCTCCTCGCCCCGTTTGTTTTAAAAGAACACCTCTCTCAAGATTATCTCCTCTTGCTGCTGTCGAAATTCTGCCTCTCCAACAATCCCGACACATATCAAACTGAACAATACACTGGTTCTCTATATACAGTAGTCAAACGAACAGTTTGAGGGTCAAAAGCTATTTTTACATTAATTTGCACTCTGTCACATTTTTTGATTTCATCTATTTCACGTTTCCTACTCATTCCCAATTTGTCATATTAGTCACACCTTTCTAATTGGACAACAATATTTACATTATGTTATTTACTACATTGTACGAAAAATATTCTCCTTCTTCAAGAGTACTGCTGGCTTTTTAGGAAACTCGATACAATAATACATCACAATTCGATAATTGCTAGTGCGTAGATACAACGCAATGCTTTTTTCCAAGTGTCCAGTCTAGAAATGCTTCCTCCACCACTCGATAATTGCTAGTGCGTATGTACACCGTAATCTTTTGTTCTAAGTATCCAGTCTAGAAATGCTTCCTCCACCACTCGATAATTGCTAGTGCGTATGTACACCGTAATCTTTTGTTCTAAGTATCCAGTCTAGAAATGCTTCCTCCACCACTCGATAATTGCTAGTGCGTATGTACACCGCAATCTTTTGTTTGCAGTATCCAGTCTAGAAATGCTTCCTCCACCACTCGATAATCGCTAGTAAGTAGCAAAACCACATTGCTTTCTTCCAGTATCCAGTCTAGAAATGCTTCCTCCACCACTCGATAATTGCTAGTGCGTATGTACACCGCAATCTTTTGTTTGCAGTATCCAGTCTAGAAATGCTTCCTCCACCACTCGATAATCGCTAGTAAGTAGCAAAACCACAGTGCTTTCTTCCAATTATCCAGTTTAGAAATGCTTTCCCCACCCACCACTCCATAATTGTTAGTGGCAACCCAAAATGATCGATCCCCTCTCCGCGTGAAGTTCCGTACAGCAGGTCCAGCCTCTCCGGTGACCACCGTCCACCGCAACCACCGACCACCGCAACCACCCAGTCCACCCTAGTGCTGTATTGTTGGTTGTGTTGCAGGGTGGCGCGGTGGTCCGGAGACGTATGGACCTGTGGGACAGCGAGTAGAGGAGGAGCACGTATACAACGGCGGCGCGGGTATTACTGTTGACCAGTTGGTTTTGCCTGGTGTTGCTCGTGAAGGCGGAGGCGACGACAAGGCCGAGGCGGCAGATCGACCAAGAGGAAGAGGACTCCAACGTGACGGCTGCGACGGAGGGAGTAGTAACAGCGTGCAAGGGGCTGCCAGGGCCCATGTCACCCCATGCCCCGCATATGGAAACATGTGAGTCCAACAAACATCACCAGTTTCTTCCTTTCCAGAATTTGTCCCACCGCGGGATATTCTAGAAATTTATGTGTTTCCGCTACCAGTATACGATTTAACTCGACTTCACTTTTGGTAGAAAGGCAGATAAAATGTGCATCTATCATTTGAAATTGGTAATTGGTCATTTTATAGGTAATTGTAGTTTTGTGGGCTCTGACGATTATTCAGGAGTCGTAATGATGACTGCGTAGTTGACTTCGATGTTACCACACGCTTGTAAATATGACTACGTAGAGTTGACTTCGATGTTACCACACGCTTGTAAATATGACTGCGAAGTTGACTTCGATATTACCACACGCTTGTAAATATGACTACGTAGTTGACTTCCATGTTACCACACGCTTGTAAATATGACTGTGTAGTTGACTTCGATATTACCATACAATTGTAAATATGACTACGTAGTTGAATTCGTTTGTAAATATGACTACGTAGAGTTGACTTCGATGTTACCACACGCTTGTAAATATGACTGCGAAGTTGACTTCCATATTACCACACGCTTGTAAATATTACTGCGTAGTTGACTTCAATGATACCATACGATTGTAAATATTACTGCTTAGTTGACATTGATGTTACCACACGCTTGTAAATATTACTGCGAAGTTGACTTAGTTTGTAAATATTACTGCGTAGTTGACTTCGATTTTACCACACGCTTGTAAATATTACTGCGTAGTTGACTTCAATGTTACCGTACGATTGTAAATATTACTGCGTAGTTGACATTGATGTTACCACACGCTTGTAAATATGACTGCGAAGTTGACTTAGTTTGTAAATATAACTGCGTAGTTGACTTCGATTTTACCACACGCTTGTAAATATTACTGCGTAGTTGACTTCAATGTTACCGTACGATTGTAAATATTACTGCGTAGTTGACATTGATGTTATCACACGCTTGTAAATATAACTGCGAAGTTGACTTAGTTTGTAAATATTACTGCGTAGTTGACTTCAATGTTACCATACGATTGTATATATTACTGCGAAGTTGACTTAGTTTGTAAATATTACTGCGTAGTTGACTTCGATGTTACCATACGATTGTAAATATTACTGCGTAGTTGACATTGATGTTACCACACGCTTGTAAATATTACTGCGTAGTTGACTTCGGTGTTACCACACGCATCTAAATAACTAGGCCACGAACTTTATTGAGAGTATTTACGAGATATCTATATTGTATAAAACGAAAAGTTGTTTAAATCTTAAACTTTTCTCACTGTACATTTCATTACATTACCACGATATAAGTCGTCCTAAATGTCAACCGATGTCATCTTCACACTTTAATCTAATCAGACTGGCTGAAGAAATGGGACATGTAAGTGCAACCGTCAAATCAACTTTAATTGAATCGGTTACGATATGTTGCACCCGGAATACGTTTCGAATCATAGGTTGGTCTCATCGAATATAGACCATTGCGGGACGGCAAATGCTTAATAATGTCAACGAATTTTGCAAACGTTTTACTAGTTACATTCACGTTCTACTTCTTTCTTTTTTGCCTGTTATTTTATAACGGGTATATAAAATACGGTTGTCGATACTTCAGTCAGCCACCATATCAAAACGTTAGGAGACATCAACTATCAACACCTGCCAAAATCAAAAGTTAATTTCGAATATTTCATAAAACACATTTATGTCGACCGTAGTTGAGATCTAAATTTTGTCAATTGTAAAAATGTAATCTTGTTTTTTTATCAGGTGACTTAGGAACTTATTTATGTAAGGGATATTTTCCAATGGAGGGTGGTTTTGCAGGGACCTTTATCGATATGGTATGTGTATTGAAAATTTACCGACCATTATACCGAAACGAGGACTATTGTAATAAGAAATTTCTGTGAAATCCACCTAAAACAGACCTTTTATTGTACTAAAACTGCCAAAAACTCTTTATTTCCATAAAATCCTCCCCTTTAATTTTTGCTTATAGTTTCAAAGCTCAAATAAATGTCAAATCTTATGTTTATAATCAGATTTTAATAAAGGGGGTACCAAATGAAATTACTATAAGTCTTATCACAATTGTCATTTTAATGGTTTTGTAATGTTCTCATAAATAATTAGTTATCGAATTGTTCAGATAACATTGTAGGACATAAGTTACAGATCGGTTTGCTTCTGGTTTCAAGAGATCCACGTAAAGTAAATTTTGTTAAAGATCTGAGAGCCAATCGCTGAATCTTGAGGTACTCGTAATATTCAGATTACGGCTTGCATAATTCATAGTATTAATAATCAATTTGTTTGTTTTGTTCAGGTTTTTTTTCTTGCTAAATTATTTATTCTCCATGTGTGGTTCAGTATTTCGGCAGACCGGAAGGTGTCATGCGTGCCCACCGCACATTTATCCGAACAGATTTTTTTTGTTAATGAGTTAAACGGGTAATTGGGCGAAATGAGGTGAGACTGATGGTGCTGCGGCAGCAACACGCCGAGGTGGTCTAAGGATTACGGGTAATGGGCGTTCTCGGTTCCAGGGCTCAACTAATATTTACGGATAGTTGAAAAACACGTGTCAAAGACAAAAAAATCTATCGATTACAAGTAGGTATTTAAATTGCCCACCTTACTTATTTAATGTTATACAAGTAGAATGAATGAGCATAATCTAAAAATTTCAAATGTTGATTGAATTTCGAGAGAGGGTAAAGTTCTATGAACTTCGTTTTCTTTTTTCACAGGCCAATAGTTGGTCTAGTGTCATAGTTATGCCATTCACCCTCATCCAACCATCTCATCTTCATAGCTTTTTCGTGTTCTAATAGTTTCAACATTGCTGTCCTTATTATTTCTCTATTCGAAACGAACTGACATTCTTTTGCCGTTCACCATCCTCCAATCCTCATCTTCTTAGCTGTTTTCGTGTTCTAAGGGTTTCAACATTTCATTCTTCTTTTGCTTTTTCTTCTTGTTATTTGTCTCTGCTACCCTTGTTATTTTCCTACCCGAAACGAACTGACATACTTATGCCGTTCACCCTCCTCCAATCTTCTCATCTTCGTAGGTTTTTCGTGTTCTAAGAGTTTCAAAATTTTATTCTTCTTTTGCCTTTTCTTCTTGTTCATTATTCTCTGATGCCCATGTTATTTCTCTACCCGAAACGAACTGCCATACTTAGACCGTTCACCTTTCTCCTATACTTTCATCTTCGTAGCTGTTTTCGTGTTCTAAGAGTTTCAACATTTTATTCTTCTTTTGATTTTTTCTTTTTGTTCATTTGTCTCTGCTGCCCTTGTATCGAAACGAACTGTTATACTTATGCCTTTCACCCTTCTCCTATCCTCACATATATTCGTAGCTGTTTTCACGTTCAAAGATTATTAACATTTTATTCTTCTTTTGCTTTTTCTTCTTGTCCATTTTTCTCTACTGCCCTTGTTATTCCTCTACCCGAACCTAACTCCAGTTTTGCTTTTAATTTATCAAAATCTGCTAATAAATTATTATTTCTGACGTGAGAGAATTTCAAGACACGTTACAAGGAACGGGTTGCATGGTTCCCTGATAATACATCACGGCTGTACTATCCCGAGCAAGTAATTGAACTCGGTTCGCCAAGGTTGTGTGGGGAATGTGGGTTACGTGCGGCAATAGACCATATAAACTGATAACAGCGGTCTAGACAGTGATAAGCTATGACGCTGTGCACCACTGCGCCGCGACAATGTTCATTCATGCATGCACTGAACACTGCTGTCGAGTCAGCAATCGTTGCAAAACTGCAAACTGTAAACACATGTTTATTTTATCAAAAACCCTTTTACCACCAAGAGTAGGCCGTAATCTGCCATTGTGAACTATTTTAGAGTTCATGACTAACCAAGCAGTTTTCATAAAGAGTGATAGTCAAATGAAAATGTAATCATAAATGTAATTTATCGATAATCCCAAAAGTAATAAAATCATTTTATAGTGCTCTATAGTTTTTGATAGTTTTTTTTATTCTTGACCTATTATTTCATAATTTATGCACCAAATTCAGATTGTTACGTAGTTATAGTCACACAATCAAACTTTATTCCCCTTCAACCTTAAGCTACCTTCTTTGTAGATAATCATAAATAATCTAATTAATCGATAATCTCAAAAGGAGTAAAATCATTTCATAGTGCTCTACAGTTTTTTATATATATTTGTTTAATTTGTACCTATTATTTCGTAATATCTTTGTAGATAATCATAAATAATCTACTTAATCGATAATCTCAAAAGGAGTAAAATCATTTGATAGTGCTCTATAATTTTTGATAGATTTGTTTATACTGTACCTATTATTAATCAAGCTTTATACCCCTACAAACTTAAGCTACCATCTTTGTAAATAACCATAAATAATCTAATTAATCGATAATCTCAAAAGGAGTAAGATCATTTGATAGAAGTATATTTATTGAAGTTGTGGTCAAAACTTACTACGAAATAAGTTATTACTATAAACCGACGCTTTTTTATCTCGAATTTGAGTACACGGAGACTGGCTTTGTCAAAATAAAAATAGCTGTAACTTAATAATGAACTTCAGTACGAACAAGGGAGGGAACCATTTTCCAGGAACTGGCGTGGACGGTTCGATGTAATCAGCTGACTGGTCGCAACCTATCACGTCTGCTAGCCGCTACCGCCACGCATCATTTAACAGCTGTAGCGGCATCAGCCTCTTTTTTGTGGTGGCTACCTCAATTTTGACGCCGCGTTTTATGGTTTTTGCACGTGTAAATCGATCACTTTTATTGGAAAACACAACTGAGAACTGCAAAAGCTGTCTTCGTCACCATTCTGCTCTCCGGATACTGAGTGAGAGATGTTATCTCTGTGTCAGGATAGGCTACCATATGGAATGGGGTCGAGCCCAGTTCCGGGTAACAGGTCAGGTAAACAGGATGTCTGAGTCATAGAAAATGTCTTAACAACATGGGTTTCTACGTATAGTAAATAGAATAATTTTATTGGAAAACTCAACTGGGAACTGTAGGGGGTATCATCGTCTTCATTCTGCTCTCCGGATACTGAGTTAGAGATGTTATCTCTGTCAGGACAGGCTGCCGTACGGATGGGGTCGAGCCCAGTTCCGGGTAACAGATCAGGTAAACAGGATGTCTGAGTCATACAACATGTCTTTAAAACTTATGGGTTTCTACGTATAAAATAAAATTTTATTGGAAAACTCAAGTGGGAACTGCAGGAGGTATCATTGTCATCATTCTGCTCGATGGATTCTGAGTAAGAGATAATATCTGGATTCTATAGAAATGCGTGAGTTGAACGGTTATGTAAACAGTATGTCGGAGAGTCGAGGAAGATGTCATAAAGGCCAGGAAATAGATGTTAAGTATTGTTGGTGTAACTCATAAATATAAAACTCTGTACATGCGATAACCCTAAGAAATTGCATTTTAAGGCAATCAACGGCTCTTCACTTCTATAGGATTTTGACTCGAGGTATCGGTGGAAAATCTCAAATGTTATCATAGAAGGAATCGCTTATCACTGTAGAGAGTTTAACAAAAATCCAAAACTTTTAATCCGAAAAAATAAAATTTAAACGAAACTAAAAACTGAAATTCTTAGTGTTAGTTTTGTTTACTTTCCGAACAATAATAGTTTGGGTCACCCTGAGAAGGGCCGTTGCAACATGTATGAAACGTTGCCGTGTAAAGTGTACATAGTAAATTCTTGATTTCAAAATCAAAGCTTTTTGCATATTTTTGAATTTGTTATTTTGTGATTTTATTTTTTCAGGGAGCAGAAATGATACAAATTTTACCTGTTTTGTGACCGTAGTTGACTGTTTTGAGATTTACAAATTTCCAAAATAAGTTATGAGTAGTCAGTCTACTATTGCATAAACTGTATTGTTTCGTTTTTATTTTGCACAATTATTTCAATTATGGTAAGCACATCCAAGTGTATGCGGCAGCTAGAAGTGACTCTTCTATCCCTAACTTCTGTGCTCCTGATAAGTTAGTTCATTTCCAACTACGATACGTAGTTCCATTCTCGTGATCCTTTCGTATATATAAACTTTTCCGTTGAAAATTCCGTCCGAATGTATCTCACAAGGTGGATGAATTAACTTATTTCATACTTTCCATATTCATTTATTAGTTATATTAGTAGTTCAAGTAACTATGCAAAGCACAATAATATTATAATTTTCGATCGAGTTTAATTAATACAGGTAGGAGTAGGCCACGCCGAGTGTCGCAAAACAGGCTTCACTAAGGCTTCTTGCAAAACTTAAAATCTACAACTGATTTCGCTCTATTCCTGCAGACAGACACACAAATAATCATACAGAAAGAATGTTACATTCCTTAGAAGATAAAAGAGAAATCAGTCTACTTAGTGGTGGCCTTCAATGACGCTCAGCCAAATTCCATCTTGGACTTGCACCATCTTAGAACTCATCTTGTTCATGTAGAAATGAAGTTTCATCCAAAATTTAAAGTCTACAGATAAAATATTTTTTGTAACCATCGTGGTTACTCATATAACCAATGTAAACATTTTCACTAACGCTCAGCCAAATCCCACGAGGTGGCATGAACCTTCATAGAATACTGTGTTGCCTATATAGAAATGGAGCTTCATGGAAAATGTTAATTCTATAAGTCAGTTCGTTTTAGAGGTGTCATAGGGACAGACGGACAGATAAATAGAAATGACTATGCTAGTCCTTCGAGAGATAGACTTCGCTAACACTCAGCCAATTAAATGGAACTCGTATGTAAAAGTGAATCCACGAAAAATATGATTTTCTTGATTTTGGAAACACATAGCCTGGAATCTATTAGAGGCCAATGAGTTTCTTAGAGCCAGAATCTTAGAATGGTTGGGAACTCCCTCCCAGAGTACGATAGCTTTCAAATCCAGACGTTGGTAGTTCTAGAAGCCAGAACTCTCCAGAGTCTAGTAGTTCTAGAAGTCAGAACTCTCCAGAGTCTGGTAGTTCTAAAAGGCAGAACTCTCCAGAGTCAGGTAGTTCTAGAAGCCAGAACTCTCCAGAGTCTGGTAGTTCTAGAAGCCAGAACTCTCCAGAGTCTGGTAGTTCTAGAGCCAGAACCCCCCAAATTACCGTCAATATGCACAACCCCCTTTCAGAAATTCCGGAGAGAGAATACACTACTGTATCCTACTTTGCACATTAAACTGGTTAAAATCAGTTTGGTGTATATAACAGGCTCAACTTAATTGTAAATGATATTTCACTGAGGTTTTCAAGAGCTCTCGTCACTAGTACATCAATAATCAACATAGATGTTTTCTTAAAGCCCTTCTTGAAGTCAAGTGGGTTTAACTGGACTTATCTGGATTGTTTACGTTTGGCGGTTACTCTTGTACTTTTCCACCTGAGAATAGTCAATCTGTAGATCATACCAATGTCCTATTGCTACAACTACCACCTGCTTGTAATTTATAACAGTTGATAAAGATACTCATTTAGATATTTATTTCAATTTAGGGATTAGTGAGTGATTGGTTTTGTTCTCGTTAGTCCCTAAATTTATCTGATGTCAAGTACAATCCATTTATCTCAATCCATGTGTGAATTAGTATCGGTTCCTCCGTCAGTGAAGACTAGCTGAATCAGCCTTAAATTCGCAGACGTGGGATATGAACATTGTCTTCATTAACAGATTGATCTGACAGTCAGCTTACAAAAGTTTAACGTTGCTCCCAAAATTAATTTTGATTCATTTTCAGGACAACTTAAGTTATAAACTGTGAAAGGTTTTAGAGCATTCTCAAGTGCGCTGGTGAAGATGATGCAAGGACTTGGAAAATGTCAGGGTGCCCAAAATAAACCTATCCATGGTCCAGAGCGAACCTTTATAATTCCTCTCTGAAAATACGGGTTTCCTAAAATAACCTCATTATGCCTGGACCCGGCGGAGTTTCGGCGGGCTCGGGTCCGGGGAGGGGCGGAGGTAGAACAGGTTCTGCGAAGGTCGCTGACTGGACTGAGTGTGCGCTGCTCCGTTAGCTATTACCATAACATGACTTACAGTACCATCCTGCCCTCCTGGGCGACGCGACAGAGGATGCAGACCAGGGGAGTACCGTCAAAGTATTTTCATTAACTTCACGTGGTGTGTTTGTCTGCACAACTTTTAGTTGAGAATGCATTGCCTCCGGCAAGGACTGCCATCAATGACAACGGAAGAACATTGGAAATACCCAGTGTCTTCAGCAATTTCAGAAGATCATAATCATACAATCGTTTTGACAATTGTTATATTAAAAGGAAATGTATTGTTTTCAATACTAACTCTCTAAATACCCATGGAGGTACTCAAAACAACTGAAAAGGATGCAGAAGTAAAACCCGCCACTGACACCAAAGATTATTGAAGACTTCTCAGAGTGTAAGTAAAGGAAGTTCGAAAGCATCTTCCCACGTACGAGAGTCTACAGCAATTTCCAGTACCAGTGTTTTCAGCAATTTCAGAAGAACATAATCATACTTTCGATTCGACAATTATTATGTTAAACAGAGATGTATAATTTTCAATGAAACATCATAAAATCTTGTGGAGATTACCAAAAGAACTGAAAGGATGCGGAAGTAACGCCCGCTACTGACACCAGAGTTGCTTGGACTTTTCAAGAGTCTAAGTAAAGGAGTTCGAAAGCATCTTCCCATGTACGAGAGTCTGGGCTACAGTTTACAGCAATTTCCAGTACCAGTGCCTTCAGCACTACAACAGAATGGGATGTGGAAAACGGCTCCATCATTTAGGTCGTTGAAGAATTTGATGCGGAAGACTATTTTAATTTTTTTTCTCACTAATGGAATGGATAACTGAAACAATCTTGCAGTCAAAAGTATCCAATGGTTCTTTCGAAACTTGAAGTTCGAAATTTTTTTCAACAGGAACAGTGCGGAAGTAGAGCTACAATCTTATAATTCTGGGATATTCTAGGAATTGATTCGTCTTCCGGTCTGTGGTACTGTGTGATTACCAAAATGATTACACCGGGCCCCTCTCATAATGTAGAACCTCAACTAAAAATATATCGGAAAGAATGTATTGTTGAGGGACTTCAAAGATTCAGCTAATTTTACAGTGGATCTTAATTACTTATAAATATCTGGTAGTCAGTGGTTTATCAAGAGGAAGATGAATGAAGATATATATACTTAGGCTATATCTAATTGAGGTGTGGCTTATGGCAGGCCTGTATAATTTACTTTGACATGAGCTACTGATAAAAAATGTTGGCTGCGAAATATAATTTTACAAAAATAAACACCTTTGGAGACTATATTACTAATAAATTGGTACATAGCTTCCTATTGCTCCTTGAAAGAACTCTTTGGATCAAAAGGTAAATAAGAAAAAACATCCGTATGTCAGATAACCATTTCGCTACGTTTTGCTGAGTCCTTCAGAACTTCAGTTGTCTGTTTGTGTTTATATCATTTTCAGTAAGACATTTTAAATTTTTTCCAAAACGGGGCTGCTTCATTTCAAAATCTTAGATGGAAACCTGAAGTAATCATCAATATTAAAGAGATCTACAATTTTCTTTTAAACAGTCTTCTCCACTGCGAATACTTTTGTTAGCTAAAATTGTGAACTAAACCTAAGTGTCTGAAATAATGAAAACTTTTGCATATCTTTAATTTATTTCAAAGTTATAAATGATCTTGCATGAAAAGTTCAGTTTATGTGATTATACAGAACAATTCTTTCTCATTCATAATGGGTTATCTCTGTCTTTTTGTGATCTTACAATCATGTAAGCCTTTTCCTCTTGTACAAGAGACAGAGAGGCACTTCACTGATGTTGCCTTGCATGGAAAGTTAGTATCTTAGATTGTACTACGAGAGTTCAGTGACTGGTGACTGGGAAGCTACTGGGTTCAGATAAGAGTTACTCTGTGATAAAGGCGAGGTTGACGACCTTGGGTAGCTTCAGGCGCAGAGAGCCTCCCGGCCTCCTCTACTATCTCTGGTACTTAAATAGATCTTGGGTAAGATAAGGGGTGCCCGAATAGTGAATAGGTTCAGCGGTCCATAGGTCAGACCACTGGACAAATTCGTCTCGCGTCTTTTCTAGTTCTTCCGCCTTGGCTTCATTGAGATATAACACGCCTGGCTTCAGTGAGATATCACACCAACACTGTTAACACCAAAACATGCATTAAAAGCATATTCGACCTTTTCGACAACGTTGATGACAAAATTACCCCTTGGATGTATATTAAAGTTATACTAAAACTTTTTTCTTATTATATCGAAAAAAGTATCAAAAAATTGAATTTTAAGCTATTTTGTATTGAATTTGTTTGATCAAGTTCAACCATTTAACTGTGCTTATAAATTAAAACGATGTACACGACTATTATAACGATGCAACATGGGTAGTTATAGTAGTTACACCTAGATTGCATTTATAGTATATTTTATGCGGTTTTTATCATTTCAATGACAAAACACGTGATCTGAAATGCAAGCGTTGTGAGATACTTACTTTTTTCCGGTGGATTGGACCCATGACCATCCTGTCTTATAGGGAACAGCATTTATCTTTAGGCATTGAATCAGTTGCCACACTGTCTAGCCTATCCTCCATTGTTCAAATCATTATATATTCTGTTCATGTCAACGAACAACGATATGTTCACGTATTCTGTCATATTGACAGCTCTAATAATAATAATTTGTACATGTTACAGGAATTGTCAAGCAAGAAAATGTGCTAAAATTTTGGATTCGTACATGACATCTAGGTTACTTTCATACATACAATTTGTTCCATTAATCCTACTGCTCATTCATACGAATTTCCCACTCTAGCACCATCTTCAGTCAGCCAATCATGTGGTCACCCAAACATGTGCCATGAACTCGCGGTTTTCAGACGTGTTTTAAATGCCTTAGGCATTGCGGCACTTCATATTAGCTGATTTCAAATTTACTTCTCACTTTTTCTGTCTACCGTTGGGTTTACAACACTATTCCAAGTTTAGGTCTTGGGCATATCGGGAGAATTCTCTAGACATTACCCTGCTCGACTGACGGCTGCCGGACCAACACGGACGCAGCTCGGGTCGGCGTGGGAGTGTCAAGGACCTCGGCGCGGACTGTCGATGTGATCTACACGCGTGGACGCACGCACGCGCATGCGCGGTGTCAGCGCATGCGTCCAGCGTATATGCATCACGCATTTAATGCGCCGTCTGTCAAGATGATCATCTCGTATTCAGTACGCGATCTCTACCGCCTGTGCCGTGCCGTGCTACTCTGTACGTGTTTCACCACGCAACTTTCCTGCATCATCATTTATAACTTTTCTGCACGCCAATCATCCACCCATTGTACGTCGATCTCTACCTCCTGCGCCGTGCTACTCTGTACGTGTTTCGCCACGCAACTTTCCTGCATCATCATTTATAACTTTTCTGCACGCCAATCATCCACCCATTGTAGGCGATCTCTACCTCCTGCGCCGTGCTACTCTGTACGTGTTTCGCCACGCAACTTTCCTGCATCATCATTTATAACTTTTCTGCACGCCAATCATCCACCCATTGTACGTCGATCTCTACCTCCTGCGCCGTGCTACTCTGTACGTGTTTCGCCACGCAACTTTCCTGCATCATCATTTATAACTTTTCTGCACGCCAATCATCCACCCATTGTAGGCGATCTCTACCTCCTGCGCCGTGCTACTCTGTACGTGTTTCGCCACGCAACTTTCCTGCATCATCATTTATAACTTTTCTGCACGCCAATCATCCACCCATTGTACGTCGATCTCTACCTCCTGCGCCGTGCTACTCTGTACGTGTTTCGCCACGCAACTTTCCTGCATCATCATTTATAACTTTTCTGCACGCCAATCATCCACCCATTGTACGTCGATCTCTACCTCCTGCGCCGTGCTACTCTGTACGTGTTTCGCCACGCAACTTTCCTGCATCATCATTTATAACTTTTCTGCACGCCAATCATCCACCCATTGTACGTCGATCTCTACCTCCTGCGCCGTGCTACTCTGTACGTGTTTCGCCACGCAACTTTCCTGCATCATCATTTATAACTTTTCTGCACGCCAATCATCCACCCATTGTACGTCGATCTCTACCTCCTGCGCCGTGCTACTCTGTACGTGTTTCGCCACGCAACTTTCCTGCATCATCATTTATAACTTTTCTGCACGCCAATCATCCACCCATTGTACGTCGATCTCTACCTCCTGCGCCGTGCTACTCTGTACGTGTTTCGCCACGCAACTTTCCTGCATCATCATTTATAACTTTTCTGCACGCCAATCATCCACCCATTGTACGTCGATCTCTACCTCCTGCGCCGTGCTACTCTGTACGTGTTTCGCCACGCAACTTTCCTGCATCATCATTTATAACTTTTCTGCACGCCAATCATCCACCCATTGTACGTCGATCTCTACCTCCTGCGCCGTGCTACTCTGTACGTGTTTCGCCACGCAACTTTCCTGCATCATCATTTATAACTTTTCTGCACGCCAATCATCCACCCATTGTACGTCGGTCTCTACCTCCTGCGCCATGCTACTCTGTACGTGTTTCGCCACGCAACTTTCCTGCATCATCATTTATAACTTTTCTGCACGCCAATCATCCACCCATTGTACGTCGATCTCTACCTCCTGCGCCGTGCTACTCTGTACGTGTTTCGCCACGCAACTTTCCTGCATCATCATTTATAACTTTTCTGCACGCCAATCATCCACCCATTGTACGTCGATCTCTACCTCCTGCGCCGTGCTACTCTGTACGTGTTTCGCCACGCAACTTTCCTGCATCATAATTTATAACTTTTCTGCACGCCAATCATCCACCCATTGTACGTCGATCTCTACCTCCTGCGCCGTGCTACTCTGTACGTGTTTCGCCACGCAACTTTCCTGCATCATCATTTATAACTTTTCTGCACGCCAATCATCCACCCATTGTACGTCGATCTCTACCTCCTGCGCCGTGCTACTCTGTACGTGTTTCGCCACGCAACTTTCCTGCATCATCATTTATAACTTTTCTGCACGCCAATCATCCACCCATTGTACGTCGATCTCTACCTCCTGCGCCGTGCTACTCTGTACGTGTTTCGCCACGCAACTTTCCTGCATCATCATTTATAACTTTTCTGCACGCCAATCATCCACCCATTGTACGTCGGTCTCTACCTCCTGCGCCATGCTACTCTGTACGTGTTTCGCCACGCAACTTTCCTGCATCATAATTTTTTAACTTTTCTGCACGCCAATCATCCACCCATTGTACGTCGATCTCTACCTCCTGCGCCGTGCTACTCTGCACGTGTTTCGCCACGCAACTTTCCTGCATCATAATTTTTAACTTTTCTGCACGCCAATCATCCACCCATTGTACGTCGATCTCTACCTCCTGCGCCGTGCTACTCTGTACGTGTTTCGCCACGCAACTTTCCTGCATCATCATTTATAACTTTTCTGCACGCCAATCATCCACCCATTGTACGCCGATCTCTACCTCCTGCACCGTGCTACTCTGTACGTGTTTCGCCACGCAACTTTCCTGCATCATCATTTATAACTTTTCTGCACGCCAATCATCCACCCATTGTACGTCAATTTCTACACAACTTCGATTATTTATATGTGGAGCGTTTGGAAGTAGAGTGAAGTACAAAGTAATTGACGTGTGTCAAACTTTCCACACATAGTCTGAATTATAACCCAGCAGCAACGTTAAATATTTTAATTGACAATTTTTTGACTTACTTTTGATTTACAGCACTCCTGTTCTGGTAACAACTGCACGGTTGTTAATTTACTCATACGGAAAGAGTAACTATATTTTTAAATTTATTTATTTATTAGTTAATTAGTATTAATCCGTTTCTGTGCGCTTTAAACATGATGATACTCAAATATTGTCAAACGAAGTGTATTATCTTGTATATTTTAATTCGGTGTTATATTACTGCATTGAAATGTTCTACAATATTTAAAACAGCGTTAAAAGAGTCATGTAATGAACGCATATTTTCTTTCAAAGGACACTGATCTTTTCTCATTATATTCAATAAACTCTCTTCAGAACAATGCTAATTCCCACTTCAATAACATCCCCTTTAAAGAATGCCACAGACTTTATGATCAAGTAAAGGACACTGATCTTTTCTCATTATGTTCAAACCCTTCTTGGGCCGATGAATTTCGAGAACAATTTCTACTTAATAACGCACCTTCATTGATCTTTCTCATACTCAATAAATATTCTTTGACACACAAATTTCGAGACTAATTCCCAATTCAATACTGGGTGTACCTTATAAATACCTCACAAAGAGTGCCACAGACTTTGTGAAGCAAAGGACACTGGCAGAACAATTACGAGAAAAATTCCCACTTCAATGGCACACCTCGAATGTGTAATTTAATTCTACACTACCAAATTGTTGCCACGGTACAGCTTACAAAATTCTCAGTGGAAGAATATGTTTGCTGGAACAATCGGCTTACATTTAAGACCTAACGTTCCATGTTGTTACTTTCCATGGAGGTGCCTAAAATTGAATTGTCTGCAAGGTTTTAACTGTTCCCAAAAAACGTTAAAATCGGGTAAAATTTCAGTGGCGCAATTCAAAGACGACTTAGCCAGCAATTCCCAGCTGAAGTGCCTCTCTGTGAAAGTCCTGTTTACGCGTTGCCAGCTCGGAATATTAACCGGTAGTTCGCGTTGTGGATTCCGCGTGCTCCGCCGCTTGTGTAAAGGTTACCGCCGCCGGTGCGTGCGCGGTCACCAGCCACTCGCCTCACAGGCTTAGTCGCAGGCTCTCGTAAATTCGGCAAAAAGTTGATGAAAGTTTGAGCCGGCCCGGTCCGCCCGGCGCGGCGAAGGCCACGGATGGCGATGGTCGCGGAGAGGGGGCAGCTATTGCGTGCGCTAGAGAGAGAGCGTCAGATAGACTGTTGCGTGCGCTAGAGCGAGAGCGCTGAAGTCAACGATCTCTGCAGTTGCCTCCTCCAAAACTCCCGCTTGAATCGCCTAGTTATCTCCAGTTTTTGCAGTTGCAGATCCCCGAAAGGACGCCGCTGTTTGCTCGAAATAGAGCCCCAAAGGTTTCTTCCTCGCACGTATTTATCATTTTTACATTGTTCCCAGAGATGGTAAAACACACATTGCACTTAAGTGTGGCAGCTTTCGGAGTTAAAAAACAGTATCACGCTTAAATATTACATTTCTTAGGGGCGAGCCACTTCGAAGACTTTTTTGGACTGTGACCCCCATTCGAATGGACCCTAAGATAAGACCGTGACTCGTATAAAGATTAACTTAGTAGATAGATTTACTTAATAATAATAATAATTAAGAAAACTTACTTAGTTCTAGTTACTAATCACAACTTACTAGATAGGGCGTACCTAAATGAGCATTTCTACATGATAAGAATGAGAGATAATATGATTGTAGAAGACATTTTTTTCATTGATAGATCCATATTAGGATAAAAAAATTGCTGTGGAAAAGTAGGATAATATTGTAATAAGCACATCTGTATTATGGAGTGGCAGATATTTTTTTAGCGTTATTGAACTGCGTATCGATGTATTATGATAATTTATTAAATATGTTGGCCGCTAATAGCATGCGTGAGTAAATTTGTCTCGCCGTTCAATTTTATTTCGCGGTAATCTGGTTATTTTATTATGTTCTCCTTGTCTGAGTTATTAATAGATGCCATTATTATTTATTGCAAATTAAAGATCACGTAAAGTTTTAGATCGTCGGCATAATTAGGAGAATTGCAGTGGTTATGTATAAGGTGTATGGCATTATCATAATAAAAATAAATATTAGGTGGCTGAGTACAGAACCTTGGGGAACACCATATTGAACTTTCTCCAATCATACGTTATATGTTCACACTGCATGCCTTCACCCGTAGAACACACAGAGAATGCCCTCAACTGAGCTAGAAGTAATTTATAACTCACCCAATCAGTACAGTGGCTTTGAAAAATGAAATAATTTTTACTCACGTTAGAGCCTCCAGTGTTGTACAGTGCCAGATAAGGTGATGCACACAACTCGTAACGTTATGCACCGTAATGCAACTCGTTGAAGTTTACTGCACCCGCCAAGGCTCATAACGTAATTCACTCCAACCACATGTGTTATGGCTATCATAAATGTCAGAGTTGCATTTAAACTACTTTTACACGATGTTGTGTGCGTGTGTCTCATTATTTTATTTTGTTTATCACCTTTTTTAAATCTGTGAAATATCCCTAATTCAATACATGTTTTTTTTTATGTAATGACTTTTATAAATCGATCATCCTCTTTAACGTCAAAATTGTGTATTTGTTATCTATCGTCTTAGTGGTAAACGTTTTGAGTCTTCCATGTTAACGTAACAGGTATTTCTACGAAAGCGTTGACAGTATCCATAGTTTAAATGGTAAACAATTGTTAACGCCTTGTACGTTATATTTACCGAAAGCATACAAGGGACGGTTATGTCGGTAAATACAAAGTACCAGAACGTGATGGAGATAGCATTCAGTCGGGCCGGTAGTGAATTTGTCACCTAAGTCCTCCAAGAAGAAAATCCCCTTTGTCAACCCGGCGAGACGATGTGGTCGTCAATCAATCCGCAGTCGGTTCGGGGAAATAGACGGTTTCAGGTGAAAAACGGGAAAATTTCGTTCCGGCCCGAGGGAAAATTTAGGGCCCGGAGAGCCCTTCGGAGGTGCAGTTTTGGGCCGGACTCGGCCACCGCGCATGTCCATGAATTCACCGAGAACAAGGAGCATGTACAGGCACTGCCGTCCTCACCGCGCACCTGTGTGATCTATCGCCGTGAATAAATGCATCAGATTGCATCCACAATTGCAAGACTGCATTACAGAGGCCGCTGCACATTTGTTAAGTGCGGCTAACATTTGTCTGTTTGACGTGGTTGACAGCCTTACAGGTCGCACCGCACACAGGCCTCGCGCCTGCAATACCTCCAAATTGTACACATAATATCTGTATATGAGCAGTTGAGTGGAAAATCCTAGAATTCACCTTGACACATGCCTTAGGCAGTCCCAAGTCGCTTTAATTTGACCTCTTCCCTTCGTCAGTTCTTGTACTAATTCTTAAATAATTAAGATTTTATTGTTAAATTTCAATACTGCCAGACAAGGAAACTTCCCTTGTTCTTGTCCCCCTAATGTTCTTAGAATGGTGAATAAAACATGCGGCCTAACTCAATTTATATGTTTCCTACGGTATGTTCTGTTTGAAATTACAATAAGTACGGGAATACAGAAAATTGTGTATAGTATGTCTACATTGAGATTATGCTGTACCAAATTACCAATAGCATTTTAATAAGTCAACTTACTCGAATGGTGATAACGTTGTTAACGTGAACTGTACGTTGTTACAGTTTGAGAGTTTTCTAGCATGCATCACTAATATCGACCGAGGAAGTCCTACTGCACCCTGGGACCGCGGAGATTTTCACTTTTAGCTGACGCTGGAATTTGAACATTTGGAATTTTGCCTAGCGCTGGAGTGAAATTAGGAATGGTTTTTTAGGAGACCACTGTGACTGATGTCGAGGTTCTTTTTGGCTTTTTGTTTCTTAAACTGTTTTTGGAAATGCACCCTGGGACAGTGGAGATTTTGACTTTTAGCTCACGTTACAATTTGGAATTTCACATAGTGCTGGAGTGAAATTAGGAATGATGTTTCAGGAAACCACCGTTCACTGTGACTGGTAGAGGACCTTTTTGGTTTCATAACCTTTTTGGAAATGCACCCTGGGACCGCGAAATTTTGACCTTTAGTAGACGCTGGAATTTGGAAATTTGGATTTCGCCTAGCGCTGGAGTGAAATTAGCAATGGTCTTTCAGGAGACCACTGTGACTGATGACGAAGTCCTTTTGGTTTTTGGTTCCTTTCCCTTTTTGTGGATGGAATATCGAGGGTGGGTCTGTATTGCAATCGGGTTTTCTGTGTCACCTGATGTGGAGTCACGTTTGGAATAGGTGTCGGAGCAGTATTTTAGCAGACCTCGGACTCTGCAGCATTTCCTTGGCTTCCATTAGACCTGGTCGTTGGGTTTGATCGTATCCAAGAACCCTATTTTACTTCACTCGCTCACTATTTCCATCCTCCATAATATCACCCAATCCTAACATAACCTCAATGTCTCTCATCCTCCGTAATCACCTTAAAATGTAATTGAGTTTTTGATGGATCACGATGGTAACGAGTTCTATTCTTCATAACGCACAAAGAACGTAGTTCTCACGTCGATCTCCTTTTTGATTTCCAGCTGATGAGAGTGCAAATCTTTTGGGATAGTTTTGGATTTTATTGCATAGGTCCAGTTGGTGACTCGTTTTTCAACATTTCGAGCGTAAATCAAGAAGGACCTTCGTTGATGGTTGCGTTGACACTTCTTCACACTGCAACCAGAGATCGTAACTCCCGCGGATCTTCTCCTGCACGGATCATAAGCCTTACTACTCAGGTCGCGATATGTTCGGTCATCTTGCATGGCACCAGACACCATTCGGTTGGATGATTAATATGAGAACGCCTCCATCCGTCATGGCGGCCAGGTTGGGCCTCCGCCCACCGCCGCGCCACCTCGGCTCACGTCGCGAACATTCCTCCTTCTGGCACTCGACTTGGTCTTCGGATGATTTCAGCCAGTACACTAAAGGGACGGCCGCTTCTTCGATTATTCTTCAACGATATCATGCAGAAAGAGTTCTTTTAGAGATTATATCAAGTAAACGTGCCGTAATTGTTTACTTTCTCGAATTTGAAGAGTGTTCCTCCCAAAGGCATCAATGCCTTTCAGCTCAGTAGAATTTTGTTCAATGTCACTTCTGCAAATCATTTCGAGGAAAACTAAAAATTAGAATACGAGTATATCTTGAACTCAAATGTACATCTCAAACCTTCCTTTTATTGTTAGCGTCTGTTATCCGACGCTGTCTCAGACTTGACTCCTGGAATCCTGGAGTCATGTTCGTCCGAAGAGATCCAAAGGAAGTCGACGACGACGAAGCTCTAAACGAACCTTAACATCGTTTTGGCATCAGGGACACTTATAAATTGGTGAAGTGACTGTACATATCATGTAACACATTTCCTACAACGTATATTTCAAAATTTCTTTTCTCCCTTAACCCTAATACTGATCAGTGCAGCACTGATGGATTTTAACATCATCTACAGTAGTCAGAAACATCAAACGTATGCTTAAGTAGCGCCCAAAACGAAAATCAGCTCCCACGTTTTTGTAAACAAGCAGTATCTCCATCGGTCTTGTTTATACGTAAAGTAGCTGAATGTTAGGCGTAAATTATTATTAAATAGCTGTTGCATGTTTGTGTACGGTTATCCGACTCTCGACTTTCGCATTCCAGAAAATTTATGATTTTGCTCTCCGTAAGTTTCTTCACTTCAGTCATTCTGCATCTACACAGTAATATTTTTGTAAGAAGGGGAAGGAGAAAATAATTGTCACCAACGCCACTTTAGTTCTGGTAACTGAACTGTACCATGGCAAAGGGGTTAAGCTCGTTAGCAAAATACTGTTTCTTCGGGGATATTTGAATATTTGTTGGATGACTATACAGAATCAAAGCTATTCTCCAAGCAACGAAAGTCAATTCGTAAAGGATTTATCTGAAAATGCTGTTTTGATTCGTATTATCAGTATTATGAGTACTTGGGTGGTTCGGACTCCTTGTAAATCCTCCAATTTCCCTAAAATCGTCCTTAAAACCTCAAATCTGACCCAAGTACCTGTGTGTAATATAGCGGAACTCCTTTCTCCACCCATGAAATGATACATGTTGTCGGAGCTAAAATGTATCATTTCATAGTTTAGTATAGAAAAAAATTACCAAATCAGGATAAAACTGGTAGGGTTTGAGCCTGTGGTACAGACAGGTATGTGCCACTTTTTTTCTCCCCCCATGGGGAGGGGGGAATGAAAAGAAGAAACAAACAAATGTTATGTGATAAATACAATTTTATTGATTGCCTCTGTATTTTATTATGAATCTTGAATTTCCGTACTTAAGATAATGCAGGAATAATTTTTCAATTATCTATGGAACAATCAAATGTTATGTGATAAACACAATTTTATTGATTGCCTCTGTATTTTATTATGAATCTTGAATTTCCGTACTTAAGATAAGGCAGGAATAATTTTTCAATTATCTAAGGAACAATCAAATGTTATGTGATAAACACAATTTTATTGATTGCCTCTGTATTTTATTATGAATCTTGAATTTCCGTACTTAAGATAAGGCAGGAATAATTTTTCAATTATCTAAGGAACAATCAAATGTTATGTGATAAACACAATTTTATTGATTGCCTCCGTATTTTATTATGAATCTTGAATTTCCGTACTTAAGATAAGGCAGGAATAATTTTTCAATTATCTAAGGAACAATCAAATGTTATGTGATAAACACAATTTTATTGATTGCCTCTGTATTTTATTATGAATCTTGAATTTCCGTACTTAAGATAAGGCAGGAATAATTTTTCAATTATAACTTTAATAATTAGTAATTACCAATGGTTTGAATACAGTTCGCTTAGAAATAGTTGTAAATGATATTACATACTCTTGTAATGACTAGCCTATACGGGTATACTTTTTGTTACGCTTTCCAGGAAATTTGAGAAGTTTAGCTGAATGTTGCTAGAGAGATGCCCAATAATTAGGTACAGTAATGTTATCTAAAAGCAGACACAATTTGCTTCCAGAAATACTGGAGTTGGTTGATTTCTCGGAACCGTACGTATGTCTTAATAGCGTCGATCATCATTGCAACGTTAATGACTTCTTTGTTCGTAACTGAGAGCATTTCCACTTTTAATGAGCCATAACTTTTTGTTATCTGTACCATAGTTGTCTGTACCTGTACGTGTGGCGTGCCACTCATAATATCTGCAATCAAAGTAAAGAAATCCAAATATAAATAGCTTACAGTTCTGCATTATCACACATGTATTTCCTATATTCTACTACTGCAAACTGTCCTGGTGCATATCCGATCAAAAGTGTGAGTTTAAAATGATTCCCTACAGCTATTTAACGTTACCGTCTTATAATCATAAAAACAAATGCAATGAATCAGATGTATAAGAACTGAATTAGCTATCTCACTTTTAAGGAATGCCGTGGTTTTAACGAACACTTTTTACCTCAAGAGTATCGAACCCGTGACCTCTCGATTAACTATTTTAATTACACCTGAACCCTTTGTGGCAGTAAATTCAGCCCGAAGAGTGAACAAACAGTAACGAGATTATTTCGCGGTTACAAATATCCACCGGCAAATTATCGACCTATCGTCCAAAGGACCGAAAAACAATATTTACGCGGTTAAAAGTGAAACCTAGATACCGGAAGCGAATGTCCTTTTGTCCTGAGGTCGGACACGTGTGTGGCGAGGGGGAATGACCGCGCGGGTCGTGGGTGGGGGAGGGGGTGAATCGATACGGTTTTGACCCGGAACAGTCCAACCCCTCCCGCTCCCCTCCCCTCATGCCGCGTCGCGCCGCGACCTTGAACGGCCTTAGATCGTTATCACCAAGCTACTGATAACGGTCTTTGACTCCTGTAAACTACCGTGCTGATAACGTGTCCCGTTGCTACTGAATTGTGACCTTCGGGGAGTCGTCCCTTACGTTCTATTTATCACTCCTCCGCCAGATAACTCCAGTAGTTCTGTATGTTCACTCAACGTTGCCTTCTAAACACCTGACTGAGCCTTCTCAAAATCATTTCGCTGTGCATCCTTCTGTGTGATAACTCTTGATAGAAAGGTTGTAGAGACTTGAAACTTTGTACATAGATTCTTCTTGGACAGAGGAAGAATTGTGTCGGTTTGGGGTCAAAAGGTAAAAGGTTGTCTGTCTATCTGTCTGTGTGGTAACTCTTAATAGAAAGGTTGTAGGCACTTGAAACTTTGTACATAGGTTCTTCTGGGGTCGAGGAAGAAACAAGTTAAGTTTTGACATCGTAGTCGTGGTAAAATTTCGGCACATAAATAAATAATTGTTGCCAAAATGCTGAAAAATGTTAGGTTGTAATTCTTGTACATGAAATAAATATAAAGTATTTTAAATATAATGTATGTTAATTCACGCTTTGGAATTAACGTTCATATTAACTCTGTGTGAGCCAAAATAATTATAATGTAGAAATTGCTTTCGTTTCTCATCAAAATGTTCTAAATATCAACGTGAATTTTACAACTGAGAAATACTGTTAATTTATTGACTCATAAGTTATACGGTTATTGAAACATATTATAATCTAGTTGCAGTACTATGAAATTTGACACATTCAGACAAAGAACAAAGTAGTCAACCTCAAATACGAGAACAATCATCACAATAGCCTGGTAAACAGTAAAGGTAACTACAGCTTTTGTCTACGATGCAAACAATGAATAGAATACCAACCACATTAGCAATCTATGTAAATAAAAGTAAATGATACGTTGAACTTTCTTTGAACTTTTTTTACGTTCATACATGCTCAGTTTAACAGATCATGTAGATCATGTTTTAGTGTTTTCCGAAAGTAAAGATATAATAACTACATACAAAACTAACGCGTTTCATCTTGAAACGGCCTTTTTCATTAATTCCCTTCTCTCTTCCACTGATTGGTCCAATTAAAGTTTTGAGCATTTCGATGGAAGTTCGTACTTACAAAGTTGGCTCCAACAATCTCGAGTCTCCGATGCTTTCAGTCCTACAGTACACAGACATCGTTTCGAGACTGCCACGTCCACACTGGCCTTGAATTAGACGCAAATTGGCGTCAGTGCAGTGGAGGTGGAGGCAGTACGTATGTGTGCAGCGCTTCTCGCCTAACGTGACCTGCATGTACATCCTTGCATGTGGTCTCACCCCCCCTCCCCCCGACCCAGATGGGAGAGGCTGGCTGCAGGAGCTTGCAGGCGGTCAATCGCAAAGGCGTTGCATTGTCATCCACTTACATTGTTGGAAAGTGCATTGTTGGAAAAATTGCATTGTGCACGCGCCCATTGTTGCGGATCTCTCGCTGGAAGGTCGATTGTCGCGGAGTTGGGAAATTGGCAAACAATGAAGTTACGGAAACGTAGCTTTTGTAGGGGTCTCCATATCGTGTACTATCTTAAAAATTTCAATCAACCGTCTCAGGATTAATTTGCCATTCAATAGTTTTACAGTAACTCAGGATTGTTGCAAGACTGAAGTACGGAATACCACAGGGAGCGTACTTAATCCAACTTTATTTAATTTTTTATTGTAGGGTTGGCTTTGTCTGCATCGATTGATAGCAAGGATTGAATTGTAAAATGCAGACAAAACCATGGAAGAAGAGATATAAATTAATTGTTCTACTTATTCTTACCTAGATCTCCTTTTAACTAATGATAATTCTTTGTGATGAATGAAACTTACAAAGCCCTGCGTATCCAATTCATCCTTTGTTTGGTATTTTGCCTTTGTGTTTATATTCTAGAACAAAGGCAATTTCTTCAGTAGATCCCTGGTGGCCTACCTCATAATGTAACATTTGTTTTCTCCGTATGGCATACGAATTACAGTTTTTGTGCATTCGAATTTGAGATTTTAACACATAGGTTATGCTCTTTATTTTTTCGTCGACGCTATATTTAATTTGGAAAGAAACTAAATTCTGCGTCTTTTTTCAATTCGGTAACATTTCCAAATACACACCTTAAAACGACGTTTCGGTCCATTTTCCTTTACCCATGGTCTATTAATTCACCATACCTTAAAATTTTCTAATTTTATTTCTAATTTATTTTGTTTATAAAATTGTATGAGCTCACCAACCAAATCAGTGGTTAGTATTTTGGTGACCCGTTAGTAAAGAATGCTTCGTACTTTAGTTCTACAGTGATTTCAAAAGAATTTGGGAATATAATAGTCACTGTTGTCTGTCACATTTAAGTTGAGTATTTACGATTGACATGTGGTTTTTAACATTATATTTTGAAGGAAAATGTTTTATTCCACGTGGATAACTGTTTCGGGCCCGTTGGTGTTCATAGAATACTATATAAAGTGTGATTAATTAGTTTATTTTAGCTCTATTGTGTCTAAGCTCCTATTGAATGCTATTTAGGAAATATCTTTATAAAATGAGTATTTTTTATTTCTGTAACACGTCCTAGAATTTTGTCAGTGGTTTTACTCGATAAATATCAAGTGGGATTTAAGTCGATGTTTTACCCTATTAACGTAGAAATAAAATAAGGAAATCGATGTTCTAAATGTGGTGGATGTAGTGCACGATCAAAACAAAACAATCGAGTATGGTAATAATTTTGAATTTAGTGCACATACAAAACGAATACAGTCGAAAACGGCAATCGATGTTTTACCCTATTAACGTACAAATAAAATAAGGAAATCGATGTTCTAAATGTGGTGGATGTAGTGCACGATCAAAACAAAACAATCGAGTATGGTAATGATTTTGAATTTAGTGCAAATACAAAACGAATACAGTCGAAAACGGCAATCGATGTTTTACCCTATTAACGTACAAATAAAATAAGGAAATCGATGTTCTAAATGTGGTGGATGTAGTGCACGATCAAAACAAAACAATCGAGTATGGTAATGATTTTGAATTTAGTGCACATACAAAACGAATACAGTCGAAAACGGCAATCGATGTTTTAATGCCGTTGGATGTAGTGCACGAACAAAACGAAACAATCGAGTAGGGCAACGATTTTGAATTTAGTGCACATACAAAGCTATTAAAGTCGAATACGGCAATCGATGTTTTAATGCTGATGGATGTAGTGCACGAATAAAACGAAACATCGAGTATAGCAACGATTTTGAATTTAGTGCACATCGAATACGGCAATCGATGTTTAAGTGCTGATGAATGTGTATAATGAATGCACCATGCACGCGCACTACATCTGCGCCTACGCGGTTGCGACAGCACCACATGCGCGGTTGCGTCTTCCTTGCGACACAAGATGGGAAAGCTCTTTTTTGTTTTATTAGGCAATAATGCTGTTTTACAGAGCTCTGGTGTCAGCAGTAACAGCGCCACGTGGCGTTTGATTTGTTACATTGTTGTAAGCTATGTTTACATTGGATGCAGTTAAGCAAGGCATAGTGTGTAATAAATAACATATGGTTTTTTACTGTAAAAATATGTATGGGAAGAGCGCCTCACGGTTGTTAACATCATAATTATTTCTTTATTTGAAATTTCACGTGGACGTACAATGGTGTCAATTTATCCTAAAGTAGGGTATAATATAACAATCAATTGCAAGTCAATGTTCATCATGTCAAATAGACAAAACGTATACACAGTGTTATGGTGTCATTCGTTATTAAAGAACTCTACTATGCTGTAGCAGGGCCGGTCCGTGAGTCATCTACCCAGCTCTCTCTCCAAGTCTTGTCCTCTTAGTCTTCTAAATCATGGTATCCTGGAGTCTAACTCTGTAATAGATTTGACTCCTGGAATCTGGAGTCGTGTTCGTCTGAAGAGATCCAGAAAAAGTCGGCGAAGAAGATGAACTGGAACTAAACTCAACATTCACATTTAATCAACCCTTCCCACCATAGCTGCATTATGTTTAGAAACCTCGGTCGCTCCACCGTGCTGGACAACGTGTCTAAAACATTGTAGTCCATTCCAGTGTGTACCTGATGAGACAATGAGAATGCCTCTTCACCTAGATTACACTATATTGTTTAGTCTAGGTGTCTCTGATGTCATGGTGATGTAAAGAGTTGCCAATTTTTGGGGATCTCTTCAGACCAACATACTCAGGAGTCAGAGATTCAAGAGTCAAACTTGTGACAGCGTCAGATTCCAGACGCTGCACTAAGAGGAAGGTGAACTGGAGCTAAACCCAGTGTCCATGTGGGCTGTTTATTTCGTTTATTTCCTTTCAACAATCAAAGACCACTTTATAACCATAAACATAGTGCAAGATAGTGTTATGTAGGCTCCCAGTAGTTTAGCCTAGTTCTGTACAAGGAACGCAGATCAACAGCAGCACCAAGACGCGGATTTACTGCTGGGCAAGTCTAGCTGTTTAGACTGCAGTTCTCCCCGCTGTTTACCGGACTCTAATTTCGGATCGAAAGTTGACTTGCATTTTATCGCCGCATTACGAGCGCCACGAGCGTACAGCGAGCGCGTGGCCGACAAATAAACAAAAGTCTTATTGGCACTTGACCGGACTCAGTCTGCACTGTCAACAAAAGACTAAATTTGACAGGTACAAAATAAAGTTACTGGTAGCGCTGAATGTAAGTTTAAACTTCCTAAATGTACGATTTGTGTTAGTTCACCGTAACGAACCGATTTGACAGTTGCAATTTAATCTAAAGTCCAGTGATATAAAGTTTCAAATATTTGGGTGAAATCAGTTTGAATGAAAAACCTTATGTGTTGCAAGTATAATGATTAAATATTGGGATATTTTATAAATGGTTTCATATAATTGATTAAAACTGTTCACAAAATTCACAAAAATACGCACAGTTAATTTGGAAATGTAATACAAAATGTTGTTACTTGTTGAATGCATATATATTGGCATTAGAGATGGGTAGTAGCGAAAATTCCCAGTGTCATGACCATATGTCACACACACCACATGTCTGTATTGCCCTTGTTGCAATACAGACACATAGAGTAGAGGTAGCAGTAGAGACTGGCAGCAGAGACGCCTAGTGCCATGACAATGTGTGTAGCCTGAGCTTGTCGCAGTACAGACACATAGAGTAGAGGTAGCAGTAGAGACTGGCAGCAGAGACGCCTAGTGCCATGACAATGTGTGTAGCCTGAGCTTGTCGCAGTACAGACACAGAGAGTAGAGGTAGCAGTAGAGACTGGCAGCAGAGACGCCTAGTGCCATGACAATGTGTGTAGCCTGAGCTTGTTGCAGTACAGACACATAGAGTAGAGGTAGCAGTAGTTACTGGCAGCAGAGACGCCTAGTGCCATGACAATGTGTGTAGCCTGAGCTTGTTGCAGTACAGACACAGAGAGTAGAGGTAGCAGTAGAGACTGGCAGCAGAGACGCCTAGTGCCATGACAATGTGTGTAGCCTGAGCTTGTCGCAGTACAGACACATAGAGTAGAGGTAGCAGTAGAGACTGGCAGCAGAGACGCCTAGTGCCATGACAATGTGTGTAGCCTGAGCTTGTTGCAGTACAGACACAGAGAGTAGAGGTAGCAGTAGAGACTGGCAGCAGAGACGCCTAGTGCCATGACAATGTGTGTAGCCTGAGTATATACAGACACAGAGAGTAGAGGTAGCAGTTGAGACTGGCAGCAGAGACGCCTAGTGCCATGACAATGTGTGTATCCTGAGCTTGTTGCAGTACAGACACAGAGAGTAGAGGTAGCAGTAGAGACTGGCAGCAGAGACGCCTAGTGCCATGACAATGTGTGTAGCCTGAGCTTGTTGCAGTACAGACACAGAGAGTAGAGGTAGCAGTAGAGACTGGCAGCAGAGACGCCTAGTGCCATGACAATGTGTGTAGCCTGAGCTTGTTGCAGTACAGACCCAGAGAGTAGAGGTAGCAGTAGAGACTGGCAGCAGAGACGCCTAGTGCCATGACAATGTGTGTAGCCTGAGCTTGTTGCAGTACAGACACAGAGAGTAGAGGTAGCAGTAGAGACTGGCAGCAGAGACGCCTAGTGCCATGACAATGTGTGTAGCCTGAGCTTGTTGCAGTACAGACACAGAGAGTAGAGTTAGCAGTAGAGACTGGCAGCAGAGACGCCTAGTGCCATGACAATGTGTGTAGCCTGAGCTTGTTGCAGTACAGACACAGAGAGTAGAGGTAGCAGTAGAGACTGGCAGCAGAGACGCCTAGTGCCATGACAATGTGTGTAGCCTGAGCTTGTTGCAGTACAGACAAAGAGAGTAGAGGTAGCAGTAGAGACTGGCAGCAGAGACGCCTAGTGCCATGACAATGTGTTTAGCCTGAGCGTGTTGCAGTACAGACACAGAGAGTAGAGGTAGCAGTAGAGACTGGCAGCAGAGACGCCTAGAGCCATGACAATGTGTGTAGCTTGAGCTTGTTGCAGTACAGACACAGAGAGTAGAGGTAGCAGTAGAGACTGGCAGCAGAGACGCCTAGTGCCATGACAATGTGTGTAGCCTGAGCTTGTTGCAGTACAGACACAGAGAGTAGAGGTAGCAGTAGAGACTGGCAGCAGAGACGCCTAGTGCCATGACAATGTGTGTAGCCTGAGCTTGTTGCAGTACAGACACAGAGAGTAGAGGTAGCAGTAGAGACTGGCAGCAGAGACGCCTAGTGCCATGACAATGTGTGTAGCCTGAGCTTGTTGCAGTACAGACACAGAGAGTAGAGGTAGCAGTAGAGACTGGCAGCAGAGACGCCTAGTGCCATGACAATGTGTGTAGCTAGAGACTGCTCTCGTCCGCGCTATTTCCGACCCTTGACTACCAGCCAATCTGCGAAAGCGTAGGCAGATTACTATTATATTTGGAGCGGGGATATTGGGGCTTCCGTCTGCTACCGAGACATGTTACGTCACGGCACGTCACGCCGCGTCGTGCCGCATTGTGGAATGTGTGTTGTCCCTTTCATTCCCTTTACATGCATTCCGATCTGCATGCATCCTTAACATTGCCTTACATCAATGCAAGTCCTCTCCATCGGCAATAAAACGTGGTCAGTTAAGAACAAGTGGAAATCTCTATTTAGTAAAATCAATCGTTGAGACCATACGGTTGAAACTATGTAGAATCGAGTGAGTCGGGATCGATGATTTTGTAATCCTAATACAATTTATCATCACTAAGTTTGTCTATTCATCCTCAAAACTATACGGTAAATATATCGTTAACCATAATCTCATTTAATATCGTCCTTCGATTAACTTAAAATGGTTATGTATGTCTTTAGATGTATAATAAACGCATCCTTGTCCAAATTGTTTGCAACGACTGTATACTAGTTTCTTGCATATATGTGCTCCTTTATGTATTTAAATTTGGTATTTACCATGAAAAAGGTTGCCTATTTATGTTTAGAAACATTGGCCATGTAAATTAAAAAATACAGCAATTTTTTCCAACAAGTAGTTTACTCATGCATTTTACAAAGAAATATAAGTATACATTTTCATTAATATGTCTATATTTAACTTGCCTTTTATTGTCTCTAAAAAAAAATGTGAAAACTACTACGCCTTATATCAATATTTCCTAAAAACATTTGGCCGTTTTTAAATATTCTTTCAAACTTTAAACGTTACTATATTTATAGACTGTAATAACTTTTACCTCAATAATTTTTCCCTTGGTAGGTTATAAAATTATGTGAACATTATAGATCCATTCATGCTTATTGGATTTCATTGCTTAAAAAATCGAACACTCCAATAATTAAATTTCATTTTCCTGAGACCTTACATTTTCAAGGAAAGCAGCATCAGTTCTCGTATACATTTATTTGGGTTCGGTGATGCTTTCCTTGAAAGCGTAAGGCCTCACAAAAATAAAATTCGATCACTGGAAAGTTTGATTTTTAAATGAATAAATAATTATGTGATGATTTTTATAATGAAGCATTCTTGATGGAATAAGGAAGTGTCTCTCGTGTAGAGATGACACCGTTGACCTTTAACCCTTTGGAAGCCTGCCAACGATATGTAGTCGATGATTATGTCTGTAAAAGATCAACGATGACAGTAGGGCTTGAACTGGCCAGTGAGCAGATTATATATCGCAGACTTATATAATAGCCGATGTGACCTCATCGTTTCGTCATTTCTTTGCGTGCATTTGCATTTATTGTGCTTTAGGTGAAAATATTGTGTTTTAAGTGTTTGGGTCATTAAGCGAACTTTAATAGATTCTAATGTTATATAAGTATAAACGTTTACCAGAACTTTTGAAACAAGTGGAATGTGGAACATGTGATTAAATCGGAACTTTTATATTTTTCTCAAATTCTGTGATATTATGCAGCTAGATATTGCTTTCAGGTGTAAAATAAATAATTTATATTGTAAATTATGTTTCTACATTTCATTAAAAAATAGTCAGTAAAATTTCCTAATTATTTTTGCCGTACAATCTAATTAGGATATTATTGTCTACTATAATAGTGTATTAGAGTTATATGTTTTGAACAATATTTTGTATTTGAAGACCTAAGAAACAAATGTATTATAGATATGTCAAATTTAACTAACATAACAAAAGTTGACCAATTGGAATTATTTGATAATACTAACATACTGACATTAATGCTTTTCTAAGTTGAATTTTGGTTTTGTTTAGTACAGTAAATGTTAATTTTTACCCCACCTAAATTTGAACACTCACTATTTCCTCACAAGTACATTTTTATTCACCGAGGGTCCAAGTACGGGGCAATTTGTTAGACTATGCTAGAGACTTTGCTGCTTTGATAGAAGCAGTCACTTCAGCCGTTTTTCAAGTATTAAAGATGTTTAATCTTTTAAGAGCATTTAGCAATGTAATTCGATAATTTAACTTCACCGTATAACTTTTAATTTCTATAGAACATAAATTCTCATTAATTTATATTGTGGGCAATAACCCCATTATTGATATTATTGATATACAGCGGCATAAACGATTTTGTATAACTTTGTCAAGACATATTGACTGGCACCTGATAATAAATGAATATTTTACATTTGTGGTTAACTAGAGTTTCCAGACAACAAACACCAGACAATATATATGTGACATACAAACATAACATGAAACTCGTAATGTTCTTATCATTACAATTATTGTCTTATGAGTTATCTCCACACTGAATCGTTCTCTGGATATAAATCGTTATTTTACTTATGAGTTATCTCCACTAAATTGTTCACTGGATAAAAGTCGTAATTTGACTTATGAGTTATCCTGAGACTGAATCGCTCACTGGGTAAAAGTCGTTATTTTACTTATAGTAATCTCCACACTAAATCATTTACTTGCTGGAAATCGTCATTTTACTTATGAGTTATCCTGACACTGAATCGCCCACTGGATAAAAGTCGTCATTTTACTTATAGTTATCGCCACACTGAATCATTAACTGGCTGGAAATCGTCATTTTACTTATAGTTATCTCCACACTGAATCATTTACTGGCTGGAAATCGTCATTTTACTTATGAGTTATCCTATCACTGAATCGCTCACTGGATAAAAGTCGTCATTTTACTTATATATATATATATATATATATATATATATATATATATATATATATATCCACACTAAATCATTTACTTGCTGGAAATCGTCATTTTACTTATGACTTATGAGTTATCCTGACACTGAATCGCTCACTGGATAAAAATCGTAATTTTCCGTATGAGTTATCTCTAAACTGAAACGTTTACTGGATATATGTTAAGACATTTTTATTTTCCAGACTTCTACACACCAACACGTTGTACTTACACATAAAGGCATGTAATTACCTACAGCAAACACTGGGGGAGATAACTGCCATAGTTTGAGTATTAGCGAATAAATGTGCGGCTAAAGAACCGTAAATAATTCCCTAAAAAGTCCCCTCGAAAACACAGAGGGGTGATTAATTACCGAATGAGAGCGCGTGCGAGCGAAGCGAACTAGTATTGTCCGTGTCCCCCCATGGGGTCGCGACGTGTTAATTGGTTTAATTATTTTACTCGTAAAATACTAATTTAATTCTTAATTTGAGCAAAGATTATTTTCACAGTGCAGGTACTCATCTTTATTTAGTAGCTTTATGTCACAATTGAATATTTTAATTATAATGTATTACATTGTACTTTTTTAAGAAGTAATTTTTTCTTAATGAATGTTTGAAGATAGTTGAAATTTATAACGTTTTGTGGGCTTTATGTGCCCGGCCCTATTTTCGGAAGTTTTTTTATAAGTGCTATCACATTTTTAGTCTACTGTGTATTTTTGACTCTGTATTGGAATATTGATTACGACATACTATCGATCTCGAACTACTATCAACAAAGCCACTGTACCTCTATCCTCAGTTAACAATGTTTATTGATTTTGAATAATAAGCATCTTATATTGTGAGAAATCCCTAAATGGTATCCGCTCTTAATTTAATTACTAAATTATACAAAACTGTATTTGGTGTAACAGCGGCAAACCGAAGGGATAAGCTGGCAGATAAAAGAATGAGGGGATACCCAAAAAAGTTCTAAAATACAAATCGTATCAGGCGAGAAGTTGTGCTACTAAGAAAGGATCGTTATCATCATGCGTTTATAAGGAGTCGTACATTAGCTCAAGGTCGTGCTCCTTGGAAATTGAAGCGATTATTGATTTAGTCTAGACAGTTAGACAGACGACACTGACACTGCTGCAGGCTTAACATGAGACGGTACTACCATCGTTCCCTGCTACATTGTCTTGGTTTGCTGTTATCTACCATTGTTCCCTGCTACACTGCCTCTGTTTGTTGTTATCTACCATAGTTCCCTGCTACACTGTCTCGGTTTGCTGTTATCTACCATCGTTCCTTGCTACACTGTCTCGGTTTGCTGTTATCTACCATCGTTCCCTGCTACACTGTCTCGGTTTGCTGTTATCTACCATCGTTCCTTGCTACACTGTCTCGGTTTGTTATTATCTACCATCGTTCCTTGCTACACTGTCTGTGTTTGCTGTTATCTACCATCGTTCCCTGCTACATTGTCTAGGTTTGCTGTTATCTACCATCGTTCCCTGCTACACTGTCTCGGTTTGCTGTTATCTACCATCGTTCCCTGCTACATTATCTCGATTTGCTGTTATCTACCATCGTTCCCTGCTACACTGTCTCGATTTTCTGTTGTCATAACGATTCTTTAAAATTGCTGTCAATTTAAGCTTCAATAAAACGTAAATTTGTAGCATGTATATTTTTTATTGGTGCACTTGACATATTTAAATTAATTCCGTATCGTTTCCTATACACTTAAAATCGTTTTTCCAGTATTTCCAAACTAACGCGAGGTGTAATGGTCATGTAAATCATTTGTCTGGGAGCGATAGCCAATTGGAGTTGTATAAATAATTGACACGCTGGGCGGTTTAGGAGGTACAAAATACCCTTCAAAACAGGGGCTCAGGAATATTCTCTCGGGAAATTCTTGACCTTTAAAAAGTAAAGCAAAGAATTTATTATTTTACCAGGCGAAGTTAGGAATAAGAAGCTCTCTATCTCTTACCCTGGAGACCAACGTTATTAAGAAGGAAGTTTCGGGAGCCCCCCAAATAAACATTTTCAAAATGGGGATCTTTCTCTGGCGTTACATTGCTGAGATGGAACCAAAAATAAAAAGCACTACGAAAGTGTTTATGTATTTATTCGTTTTCTAGGTATTCAAATTAAAATTGGCATTAAATTAAAATTAATATAATATTAGTTCTTTTCAGCTCAGACGTATTTGTATTGTATCGTTCGAGAGCACATTTTTTCATAAAAATGTCATTTCACAATGAACTAATATTACAAAATGTCCTAAATTTCTTGCTTCGGATATATACTACGTGGAGTGATAAAAACCCGTTTTTCAATAACTTCTTTACTCAGGAACTCGATTGCACCACCTTCAGGTATTTGGAACACTGTAAATTGACTGTTGGAAGTAAAATGTCCTTCTGGAATAGAATCGGTATATATTTTTTACCAACTCGGACCTTTCCGAACTTGAGTCCTAAGAAGGCAACCGACATGACTTCAAAACTAAAAAATAATAAATTGTTAGGATTGCACCCTGATTGTCGAATTGTCATAAACCGAGCCCGTGACCGCGTGGTAAGAGGTCGTCGCCCGGTTTGGTCACGGGGTGCAGGCTACAATGGCCGGGCCTCTACAATGAAAGTGCAAGTCACCTGATTTTGGCCGAAACAAAGCCCTGGAAGCCGGAACCTGGTGGGCGACGCGACACGGACGTGATGGATACCTGCATTACAACAATAAAGCAGTCTGCTAGCGCATCCATCTCCAGCGGCCTCCTAGCGCAACCATCTCCAGCGTCCTCCTAGCGCATCCATCTCAAGCGGCCTCCTAGCGCATCCATCTCCAGCGGCCTCTTAGCGCATCCATCTCCAGCGGTCTCGTAGATTTTTAATTTTTTTAATATTGGAGAAGGAATCTCTACACAGGCTTTGTCTTTAATACCATACGTGTTTTGGAAGTAAATATATATTTTTATATATATGAATGTTTGTCTATATGTCCTTTATGGAATCGTAAACTATTTGAACGAGCATATGAAAATGTGTATGTATTTTTCCACGGAAAATGTTCATATGGTATGCCTTTTGATGTAACTAGCCGCCACCAGGCGGCTGCAAAAGATAAAATGCTTCAAAGCGCCTGCACATTGAAACTGCAATTACGAGACAGTTACGCATATTAAATAGCCAAACACTGTTCGAAGACTCTCATAAAGTTGTGATGTTTTTTTTTAAATACATTTCTGGTTGAACTTAAAGCTTGAGTGTTAGACCGCTTTAGAATTAAATACATGTACGTGTACAATGGCTATAAACGTACACTTTTGGCAGATTTTATTGATCGTGACAACAAGGTAAACTCTACATCGGCGATGGAATTATAATTCCTTGAACCAGAAGTGGTCCTTCACGGGCAAATCTTACGAAAATGGATATATATATATATATATATATATATATATATATATATCATTTCAATAAACATTGAATCACAAAAAGTACTTGCTCCACCGGGACTCGAACCCGGATCTCTCACTTGCCGGGTGAATGTGCTACCATTACACCACAGAGCCCTTACTTTTTACGATTCAATTATATTGTATTTGGCTGTGTCTGTCACATTGCGTTTAAATAAACAAACCAACATATGATCGGAAGACTAAATACCTGTCAAATGGCTTTTGTTTACCTGTGACCGTTGCACTTCTAAAAAATACCATCGACCTTGTACTGTATCGACTCTTCCCCTTATTCTGTTTGATAAAACCCTCGAACAGGCCAGTGGCCCATGAGAACGGGCAGGATAAAGTTCAAAAGGGGATTGGCCTCTCTTCAAAAACACTATCACTTTTGATTTTCTTATATAATGTAATTTAATGTTAACTCTGCTATTGGCAATAATTAAATGAGAAATGAGTTTATAATTGAGATTTTAAAACGATTTCCTCAATATTCATTATTAAGTGTTGATTACCCCTAGCATTCCCCTGATAAGCCCCCCTGTACCGATGTGGCGGGTACGTCCCTGACAAGTCATATATTTTTTTCATTTGGTAACGTACACTTGAATACCCTAACTATACATCAGCACAGGCTTGTCCAGTATAATGAAGTGGGTTATCGACCAACATATTGTCGTTGGTCGATTAATCAAAACTATCGATCTATTCATTCGACTAATGGGAAATATTAGTCGATTTGTTTGTTCAAAATGAACCAGGCTTATAATAGTAAACAATCGAATAACTTATTGTGCATTTTTAATAGTCAATCAGTAATGCGGCAATCGTAACTTGTCTCTCAGATTATTGAAGAGTACAATATCTACTTGACTTTGTTTAACCTTTATTTGTCACTTAGTTGATTTATTAGACCGTATTTATCAAATCGATCTTTTAATTATTAAGTTTACTTAACTGTTTAACGATGTTCAAAGTCTTGACTTGAATAGTACGGTATGTCAATATAATAATTTTAGTAAACACGTTTCTTACAAGTATACAATGCCTAATTTCATAGTTTGATTTATTCAAAACGGAATATATATTTAGTTGGATAAAAATTTTGTTAAAACATAGTTATTATTTGCCCAACCAATTTCAAGAAGAAAAAGCAATATTTAAATGGTTAAAAATTATATTTTAAATAAAACGTATTTTTTATAATAATTATTAATTATAAAATATTATCTTGTTTCCATTTGACAGTAAAATAAAAGGTTTATAATGTTTTATACAGTTAATAAAATTAATATGCTACTGTTGTTGGTATGCCTATTTGGGTTACCTGTAACAAAAATAAAAAAATAAAAGATTTTCACAATAAATTACAGTAATTTGTGTGAAACGTTGCGTTCATTAGGGCGAAATATACCTATGCAGTTTTCGATATTTATCAAAAACATTGTAGCCTAGATGCTTTATCGGTTAAAATTATTCCGGTTAGTGACAGTCGAACAAATAATAATCAAAATAATAAATAGACTGTGAACAGCAATAATGTATATTTCAGTCGAACTTGTATTGACTATTACTATCCGATTAGTCGATTGTTTATATGTACTAGTATTGGTCGATAGTGCACATCAGTAGTCCAGGAAGGTAAGGGGGACAGCTGTGGAGGCCTAGACGTAGACAGACAGACAGACAGACACCAGACGGCCCACATTGGAGTGTCAGGGACTTTCTCACTGCGCTGTACCGCTGGCAATCCACAGTCCACCGTCGGTACTGTTGTTCGGTGCAGCCATTCTCGTGGACTGATGTAGAAACAACGTTGTAATTACGTTACTCAAATAACGTAACTATGGTGGAAACGATGAGTTCACCTTTCTCTTCAGACGAACATGACTCCAGATTACAGGAGTCAAGTCTGTGACAGCGTCAGATTCCAGACGCTGCACCAAGAGGAAGGTGAACAAGAGCTAAAGTCAATTCACATTGAATCAAACTTTCCCACCATAACCGTGCTTAGAGATCGTGTCCAAAACATATCAATTTTGCACCTGATGGGACAATTAGAATAACTCTTCACCTAGATGAGTAATATTTTGTAGTCTAGGTGTCTCCGATGTTGAAACTATGTAAAGAGTTCATTTTGAGCTTCATCGTCTCCGATATATTCAGACGAACATGACTCCAGATTCCAGTAGTCAAGTTTGTGACAGCGTCAAATTCCAGAAGCTGCACTAAGAGGAAGGGAAACTGGAGCTAAATTCAACATTCACGTTATTCAAGTATCTTTTACTGCTCTGAAATTAATAAATGTATACAGCCAAGCTGGCTTGGCTCTTTCGATTGATTCGTTGCAAAATAACATTCACTTTGGCCAACCTTTCTGCTCTGAAAATTGAGAATTTCCCTCAGCGTCTTTCATCAGTTTCCTTACATGATTAGGTATAAATAACTTCAATAAATGCATTGTCATCCATCTCCACTATGCTAATTTCATGCAAAATTAACCCTGTGTAAACGACACGTTAAAATAAAATTATCGGCTTTTTAGATTTTGGTTAAATTACGTCTGTCTGCCATACTTACAGGCTAGATGGTGTTATTCATAGTGTAATCTAAAATGGCGGTTTTATTATGTTTTTAGTTTTTTAAACGGCAATTTGCAAAAATGCTTCGCTAGAAAATCGTTAAATAAATAATCGATAGCTAGTCTCCAAATGTGTTCCTGGCTAGCCCCTTCATTATGATGGAATGCACTTTCAGCCATGCTTCCGTGTATGCAAGTTGCCTATAGCGTATAATGTACGGCGTTATTCGGCCCGCACCCAAGCCCAATGACGCGGAACCATTGGCCGAATACAATACTTAATTTTAATGACATTAAAATTTACGTTGTGTTTTTTATTTAAGGTACATTACTTGGACACACCCTTCATGTTTGAATGGATGCACCCATGTAGACTGGATAATTGAAATTTCATTTGTCCAAGATCATTTATCCTTTTCAAAAACACGTGAATAAATATTAAATAAATTGCGATTAATGCTGTGTACATGGTTGCAACCAGTCCGCCATTTATAGGAACCAGAACATAACGTGTACAGGAATCCGTTCTCACGTTTTTGTAAGACCTAAGTATTTTTTTAGCCTGTGACCTTGATATTTAGTAGGATTAGTGTAAATATTTGAAGTGTTAGTATATTTACTATGGTTTACTTTAGGATTGTACCAAAACGTTTGTAGGGCTTTTAATGATATCTTTTTGTTTTGAGGGCAATTTCACTCTTCCTAAAATAATCATATGTGCATCACTAAATTCCCATTTTCTGGGAATTTGAATAAGGTAAGACCTCTTCTTACCTATATTGATAAGAAGCGGTCATTTTGAAAGTTAGAAATCTCCACCTCGGCTCTGTTAAAAATTATGGTTTACGTAACACCAAATAATGTTATTGTTACGTAATTGCAAAGTAGATAACTTCAGAAATTATGGTAAAAACTATTTGGGGTCCCAATCTAGTTATGTAACAAGTTAGGGATTTTGTGTTTAACATTTTGGATTTGGTCGCCTGTCCTTGTTGAAGTAATTTGTTTTAATATGTACCCACGTGTTGTCAAAAAAGGTTACACTTAGGCAAAATGTGACCCCATGCCAACCTTTTATCTTGGTTTGAAAACAGGTATAAACTTATTTCAAAAGTAAATATAACCACAATAGTAAGTAGTTTACCATAAAGAGTGGATCTGATTTGTGGAAATTTGTAGTTACTTTTCTGCGTATGAAAAATAGTGTTTGGGTTAATGCGGAGAGATGTTTGAATCAGAACATATTATTGCCTTATACAAACATTGCGTAGGCAAACGGTTAGAATCGATTTACACTCATTTCACAAAACACGTAGATATGTAGGCCATACAATACGAGAGATACGTCCGGAATGATAGTACTAACAGGAATGTAACCAACAATAACTAGGACAACATTGTTATACGTACAGGGTGTTCAGGAATTGGTGTCACCACAAACGTCCGTGGCTGACAGTCCTTAAACATAGGCAGAGAAATGTGTCGTTTAGCCGCTAGCCGCCATTTTGTATTGAGGCACAATTGTCTCTAGAATCAGATAAGGTACCAAACTTGACACATAATTTATTACAAATAAGAGGAAAACTCAAAAAAATTTTTGATATAAAACATGTAATAAAACATTTTTATTAAATATTTTGATAAAGTGTCTCAGAAAAGATAAAAACTGTATAGTTATTAAAAGAAGATAACAATTATTTTGCAATTTTTATTACAATTCTAACGGTACTTTTTCCAACGAAATCCGTCAATGCATAAGCGAGCACGACCACTTTAAAGGTACGCTTGCACAAGCCTGGAGCAACGTACATTACTGTCTGTTTGAAAAGTATCAGCTGTTTTTGCATGTTTAGTTGCTTGTTTGGCTTTGAACGGGCACCATTTTGTTAATATTAAAGCAAATAACACAAATTATTTTCTTGCGTTTTCCTCTTTCTTGTTATAGCCTATGGGCAAAGTTTGTTATCAGCAGCTTTACTAGTTCTAGAGATAAGAATTCGTTATAAAAATACAAAATGGCGCCTACCCGCTAAACGATTCATTCATCGACGTGTGAAGTCGCACTGAAGGGTTCATTGACTGGACAAAGTTAGTGTACATGAGTGCCATCTTTAAATGGCCGGAATCAGACAATGCGTGGCCACTCTATATAATTTTGTGCTCGTCGGTTTCTATTTATATCTTTAGAATGTTTACAATTGCTCGCTTCTACTGGATACGACGGCGTGCTAGCAAACCCCCCCCCCCCAAGACAGGACGCGGGCCCCGGCACTCCCAAAATTGTCAGCAGGTAGAGGCGTGGCTGGTTCAATTGGAATTGTCAAACCCGGCTTGGCGACCTCGCCCATGACGTCATCGCAGGTGATGTGCTGACTGCCATCTGGCGGCAGAGCGCGTCATCGTGGTTAACTTAAGAGACAACATATATCTGGTCCTACAAACCGTGTGACGATTGACAAGAAGGCATCATTTGGTTTTGTGTTCATTTATTGGTAGAAACATGATAACTAAATGTCAACTCGCTCAGATAGCCATTTATATCGTAGTATATTATATAATCCATCTCTCTTGTCATTCCACATTAAATTACATGTAAGACATAAAAGTAGGCAATGTATACCATTTTGTAATCAGGTCCAAATAAAAACTGTTGGAGATAATGAAAAATTTTTACTGTATGTACTGTAAGTTACGGATTAGACAGTGACACGTTCTCTTATAAATTTATGGTTTAAGTAAATTTAATTTAATTAATTGAATATAATTTAAAAAATTTACATGTTTGAATATTTTTTTCTTGAAGAAATAATTTTTTTCAAAACACGTCTTTTTGCTGATTTACATGTCATGTATATATATATATATATATATATATATATTTAATTTCACCTCTCTCTCTCTCTCTCTCCCCCTCTCACCCCCCTCTCGTTCCTCTTCCTCCCTCTCTCTCGCTCTCTCAAGATGTCCATAAACTATTTCAAGCGTTTTGTGAAATCCACAATGTAGTTAACTTCATTTCGGCGTGAATATTGTGTTTAGTTCAATTTAACCTTCCCCTTAGTGTAGCATCTGGTATCTGACGCTGTCACAGCCTTGACTCCCGGAATCTGGTTTTTGTTCGTCTGAAGAGATAAAACAATTTCGGCGACGAAGAATCTCAAAATGAACTCTTCACATCGTTTCGACATCAGACTCTTAACTACCAAATATAGTGTAGGGTAGGGTAAAAGGTATTCTCATTTTCTCTTCAGGTGCACAATTGTAGTGTTTATTTGGAGTTTCTTCCTTGACGACTTTTTGTATCTCTTCAGACGAATAACACCAGACTCCAGTAATTACATCTGTGGCAGCGTCAGAGTCCAGACGCTGCACTAAGAGAAAGGTGATGTGTAGCTTAAATAAATATTCACATTGAGTCAACTCTCCCCACTCCCCAAAATAGCTATCGTATTTTAGTATTTAAATAACTCTTGCTAGCATTTACCTATAATTTTGATTTTTTGACATCAAACTCAATACAAACTATATCTTGGATCAAGATTATGTGTTGAATTAAAAGCCTCTAGGGTATTTCTATTGAGTTACCTCGCATACGGACAGGCAGGTAACTACAAGACTTTTGGAACGTCCTGTAATGTGTTCTTTAATGTAGCATTATTATTATTTTAATTAGAATGCAGAGAATGTGATATTGGAAATCGAATAAAAATAAATAGTTTTAAATGTAAAATAAAATTAAAATGCTCCACATCTCATCATTTTGCCTATTTTGGTACCTATAATTCAAGTCAAAAAGTTTAATATTTCTATTATAAAGTACTTACTTAATTATGTGTAACATGGAATTTCAGGTGGAGCCTGTAAAGTCTTGGCAAATTAACTGAAAAAAATGGATGCTTAGCAAAAGATTATTTTCACTTAGCATGTATCCATTGAGATACATCATACAGACCAGGGCCGGGGAGAGCTAGAAGCTCTCTACTAGCTCTCCCCGGCCCTGATACAGACTACTATGCGCTCCCAGTAATGCCAACCACCGTTCATTAATCATCGAATAATTATTAATAATATTTAGGTGACGGATGTATCTAACAGTCGAACTTGTATAGACTAATAATATCCGATTAGTCGATTGTTTATATGTATGTACTAGTATTGGTCGATAGTGCACATCAGTAGTCCAGGAAGGTAAGGGGGACAGCTGTGGAGGCCTAGACGTAGACAGACAGACAGACAGACACCAGACGGCCCACATTGGAGTGTCAGGGACTTTCTCACTGCGCTGTACCGCTGGCACACCCACAGTCCACCGTCGGTACTGTGTGTAGTCGAGTGACGTAAATAATATAGCAAGACTAAATTTAATGAGAAATTTGTAAATGACAGAATTTTGGGTTCCTAATGTTACACAGCGATCATTAAAAACTACGATTACAATTTCTGTCATCTTACCTCGAAGATTAATAGTATAATAGATCACCCTGCAGTACAGAGAGCTGAAATGAACGCCCGATGAAAATGCTGAGAACATATAATTGTTAGCTGCTTCCAAAAAATATATAAAATAAAAATCTTGTCTTTCTATGTTTTTTTTACGTTTTCTTCTTTATACTGTAATGTCAGTTTTGTAAATTTTGACACCTTAACGTTCGCCATTTTGAAATAAGCTGAAATATAGTCCTCAAAAGTGGGTCCAGACACCATAAACAGTCGTGCAAGTTTACAGTACTGTAGTTCAAAGTGTTTGTGAGCTATGAGATTTTAAGTACAAACACAGACGAGCAGGTTGTTAAACTAGTGAAGTAAGACATACTGATATGAAATGTGTTAGTTGCGTTTGCAGCTTCTATTATTCTAGTAGGTTTTACCAGATCAAGATGAAGGATCTGGAAACCATAATCGGGATCTAAAAGTTTACCGAAAATCTCCTTTCCTGTCATGCAGTAAACTCGGGTAGAAATAGAGGTTCAGTAGAAATTCCACTACGGAACTTGCTTGTTTGTTGTGTCGAGCAAGGCTACACAAACACAGACAGTTTGGTTTGATCTCAGTTCGTCTGTGTTTGGTTGGCCGGGAAAAAGCCTCGATACAAGTCTCGGCCTTGTGTTGGTGTGGTAATATAGACTCCTGATATAGCTGCTTTGTTTGTTGTGTCGGGCAAGACTACACAAACACAGACAGTTTGGTTTGATCTCAGTTCGTCTGTGTTTGGTTGGTTGGAAAAAGCCTCGATACAAGTCTCGGCCTTGTGTTGGTGTGGTAATATAGTCTCCTGATATAGCTGCTTTGTTTGTTGTGTCGAGCAAGACTACACAAACACAGACAGTTTGGTTTGATCTCAGTTCGTCTGTGTTTGGTTGGTTGGAAAAAGCCTCGATACAAGTCTCGGCCTTGTGTTGGTGTGGTAATATAGTCTCCTGATATAGCTGCTTTGTTTGTTGTGTCGAGCAAGACTACACAAACACAGACAGTTTGGTTTGATCTCAGATCGTCTGTGTTTGGTTGGCCGAAAATATTTCTATACAAGTCTCGGTCTTGTGTTGGTGTGGTAATATAGACTCCTGATATAGCTGCTTTGTTTGTTGTGTCGAACAAGACAACACAAATACAGACAGTTTGGTTTGATCTCAGATCGTCTGTGTTTGGTTGGCCGAAAATATTTCTATACAAGTCTCGGTCTTGTGTTGGTGTGGTAATATAGACTCCTGGTATAGCTGCTTTGTTTGTTGTGTCGAACAAGACAACACAAATACAGACAGCTTGGTTTGATCTCAGATCGTCTGTGTTTGGTTGGCCGAAAATATTTCTATACAAGTCTCGGTCTTGTGTTGGTGTGGTAATATAGACTCCTGATATAGCTGCTTTGTTTGTTGTGTCGAACAAGACAACACAAATACAGACAGCTTGGTTTGATCTCAGATCGTCTGTGTTTGGTTGGCCGAAAATATTTCTATACAAGTCTCGGTCTTGTGTTGGTGTGGTAATATAGACTACTGATATGGATTCTTTGTTTGTTGTGTCGAACAAGACAACACAAATACAGACAGCTTGGTTTGATCTCAGTTCGTCTGTGTATGGTTGGCCGAAAAGGCATCGATACAAGGCTCGGCCTTGTGTTGGTGTGGTAATATCGTCTACTAAGATACTTTGTTTGTGTCTGCAAATTTCCACTTCTACTCCTTGCACTGTAATACTGTTTCTCAAAATGTGTAGTACACGTAATACAATTTTGACAAATCCAATTTTTGTATTAATGCTTTTTTTGTGCAAATACAAAAATAAAACTCTCACAGTAAACGGTTAAGCATTTTCAACGATCTTCACCGTATAAATCAAGTTTTAAATGATTTACGATTACATGAAAAGCTATTTATGGGAGAAAGACAGATGTACTATTTTATTACGAGTTATAAACATTCAAATCTCAATGCTAATTATGTTACTAGTCTAAATTCACTGTGAAAGTGGTCACTTTAAGTTCAAAGATTAAATTGTTGAACCACAAGATGGAATGCTGCTACTTCGGGGAATTGAGGATCTCGTTTTTATTTTTGCCCACAAAATAATAACCCTTACTGTTTGTTTTGTTTGACATTGAAATTAATTTAAATGCCAAGACATATTTCTATAGTGCATATACGAAAAGACTGCGATAAATGTGTTACATCTTTACAACGATAAGACTCATAAAGTCTGATATAATACAACCCATATTTTGTTAATAATGCTGTCATAATGCACATTGCCGAGAGGTTGCAGTAGCAACAATTCAAGTAAGTGGCGCTGTTATCAGAGTGTGATTGCAGTCTGGTTATTTAGGTTAGGCCACGTGACCGGTATCAGCTGACTCGTCTAGACGCGAGCCAGACAAAAAAACAGCTGACGCCTTATTGTTGCCGCGCCATTGTCTCTCTCTGTCCTTCTTCCGACATAACCTCAAATCTGGTCGCGCTGCACGGCGCGCGGCGTGTCATTCGCGGACTGAGTTCTTGTCGGTCACGGAGAAGTTTTCTATCGGTAACTCGTTTATCTACTCGGTATTCTTTTTAAGTCGTTCGTCACTTTTATTTTGGATTTACAACCTCAACGTAACGTAAGTTATTTATTGATTTTTCTAATATTACCATAATTTTAAATTATATACAGTCATTAAAATTAGTTTTATGTACGTAAATTTCCACCACGCTGGCTTTGGTTTACCCAAAGCCATCATGATTTAAATAAACTTTGCTATAAGGACTGCTTTTATGATCTTTGCTTTACTTACAAAAACGCGCACGATTGATTTATTGGTCACTTTAAGGGCGTCTTTATATGAATGAATAGTGATATTAAAATAGAGTAACAGATTTTTCAACATTTTTTTTTTTTAATTTTGATACGTATTGTACATTTTACAGTAAAATAATAAGCTGGGGTACGTTAAAAATCATTGGCTCAAGGCCTGTGTTATATTGATCATTTCCTGGTTCGTTAGCTTAATACATAATTTTTTAACTCGATTTTCAATTAGCATTAAAAGATTGTTAGTTAAACCCCATACCTGGACAGCTCAAAGAAATATTTAAGCAGAAAATCACCACTAAATTCCTTGTGTTAAAACCTCTACACTAGGGGTTCATAACTAAAGTTTACAGTTAAACCAATCAAATGGTCTTTTATGATGTTTATTATTTCGTGGTCCATTAGCTCAATACACAATTTTGTAACTCGACTTTATATTATTATTAACAGATTATTTTTAGTTAAATCCCATACCTGGACAACTGAAAGAAATATCTAAGCAGAATTCATCACTAAAATATTCCTTTTGTTAAAACCTCTACACTGGAGGTTGGTAACTAAAGTTTACGGTTTAAAACAATCAAATGGTCTTTATTCACTTGTAAATAATTTGTCTCGTTTATATGCAGTTTAGCGGCGTATCTCCATGTAGACAAGGCTGTACAGCGTCGTCTCCACTACGGTTGTGGAGGGGTAGGGGGGGAGGTCAGCGATACCGGGGAAAGAGAGCAAACACTGTCTGGGCGCAAATGTTGCCGGCAGCGGCCAACGACCGGCCAACATCAATTACCGTACCAGCGATAAACAGGCGCAGTAATTAAAAACAGAACCCCTGACCCTTCAATTGAAGCCAATTTCGGCAACAGCGTTCGCGAAGCTGCGGCCCCCCCCCGGGCCGTGCCGTCTACTCTCGTACTCCCCCCCCCCCCAGGCCCCAGCCTCATCAAAACTTTCGTTGGTTTGCAAGGATTTGGTGTAAAAATAATGGTGTATTTCTCACCTATCTGTCATTTAATCGATTAGGCCAAATTTTCACTTCGTTGAGTTCGTATCTCACTTTCGGTATTGTTATTCGGGAAATTCTTACATTGTCCAGCCATTAAAAACGTAAGTGATCCTTTTTTATATTTTGAGTTCCTAAGTAGAAAACGACCTTCATAGAAAATTTTATACGGAGCAATCTGGTTTTGGTTGGGTTACATGTTTTGTCTCAGATAATTTATAACGATAGAGCAATATACTAAAGGAATCAAAGACGTTTACTTAAGTAATGAACTTTTGGAATTTTGTAACATTGTCTAAGTAAAAACGGCGGAAGATAAAGCAGGCTTACTCGAAATAAAACTTCAAGGAATAACGCGTTCTCCAATTTTGTTATGAATTAAGATAAACATTTCTTACCTGTTATAGAAATAATGATTGTATATGCTCCTAAATAAAACTTAGTAGAATGGTGAAACTAATTCGTGTCTGTTTTGCAGCATCCTTGTCAAACTACTATTAAAAGGCTGCGACTATGTTTTTTTTTTTTTTTTTTTTTTTTCAGAAATAATTATCCTATCAAAAACCTATAGCAACACCTTCAATTATTGTGTGTGTGGAGTGTGAATGCTGAAATTTCCTGACATTATAGGACAGGTGGTTACTGTGGTGCCCCAGCTAAAGAAGCGTGACATGTACCTTACAGGGAATGGTGTACGTTGTAATCGTCAACTGCTACATCTAGAGTGAAATTATCATTATTTTATTATATACACTGTTCGTTTATTAAAGTGTATACATTTATAAAAGTATTATATGTTTTATTTGATACTACACATAACGTAGCTATGGTGGGAAGGGTTGATTCAATGTGAATGATGAGTTTAGCTCCAGTTCACCTTCCTCTTAGTGCAGCGTCTGGAATCTCATGTTCCTGCATCGTGCTTAGAGAACGTGTCTGAAACATCTTAATTTAATCCATTAAATTGTTAATTAAAATTTTATTAATATGTATTTATCAATCAACAAAATTTCAAGGTAATTTATTGCCGTATTTGATGTTGAGGTGTAAGTGAATTTATACAAAACTGTAATTTTGTTACTATATAGCTTTTTGGATATAAATCTGTTGTGGGAAAACTACAGTAAATAGTATATTAAGTTGAACTTTTTAATTTTAAACTGTTAAAACAGTCTGTGTGTTTATGTAAAAATTTCAGAACATTTTATAAATTAACTAGCTGTTTCCCGCGGCTTTGCACGCTTTTCGTAAACTTTGCCCGTGTATGTGAACTTCTGGTTTAATTGAATTATATTTACAACGCCGATGTAGAGTTTGCCTTGTTGCCACGATCAAGAAAATCTGTTTATGTTTATAGCCATTGTGCACGTACATGTACTTTATTATAAAGTGGTGTAACACTCAAACTTTAAGTCAATCAGAAATGTATCTTAAATACAAATATAAATAATAACTTAGCGCCTTCAAATAGGTTTGGCTATGTAATACACGTAACTGTCTCGTAACTGCAGTTTATATTGTGTAGGCGCTTTGAAACCTTTTATCTTTTGCAGCGCCGCTTGGTGGTGAGTTACATCAATGGGCATAATAGCTTATAAACCTTCTCCGTGGAAAAATACGTATACATACAAATTTTCATAATGGTCTGTCTAATATTTTGCGATTCCATAAAGGACAAACACACAAACATTCATTTATATATATATATATATATATATATATATATATATATATATATATATATATATATATAGATTGATTAATTTCTATTATAATTTCCAAAGTAACTTTATTTTGGAAAGATATCGCTGTAAGGTTTTTTAACTATACCTAATTGAATGACTTGTATAATTGAGGGTGTATTCGAGCCGTACTGCTTTTTGTAAATGTAAGTGGCGATACAGATTCTGTTTAAGCTTAACGTCAATTGTAGTTGATATTGAATCGATGTGAATCCTTGTGAATTAGTGCATCATCTGAGATCTGACACTGACACAGACTTCGACTCCTGGAATCTGGAGTCATTTTGGCCTATAAAGATAATAAAGTCGGCGAAGGTTGCTCCACCGTGATTAGATATCGTGTATATACGTGGCAGTGCACTGGATTGTGCACCTAATGAGACAACTTCTTCGGCGCCGACTTTTTTAGATCTGTTCAGACGAACACGACTCCAGATTCCAGGAGTAAAGTCACACATACACTGCACTAAGAGGAAGATGAACTGGAGGTAAACTCAACATTCAAATGAATTAAATTACAGAAGTAACTTGTTTAATTGGTTTTAAAACGCTAATAAGAATTGAACGAGTGTAGTCGCCATTTTTCATATTTACCTTCCATGCTTTAACCGGTTGTGTATACTATTTTACGAATTAGGATCAAAATGGAACACTCATCGTTCTATTGTAGTCGGTCATACAGACTTGGAGTGTATCAAATGCAGGATTTTCTACTCTTTATCCCAGTAGTCGTAAAATTTATCCTTTCGAATTCCTTTGTAGTAGGTTCGGTAATTTTCCAAATTTGTTTTTTATTGATTACTAACTCCCATAAAAGTGGGATTCCTTCACGAAAATTACACCATAAGGCTCATCTCGATCTTACACACTAAGAATACATTAGTGCTAGCCTGAAGCCTTCAAAAGAATAAAAAAGGTGGAAATTGCCTGGTGGACACAATTGTACCTGGAAGGAAAATTTTAGCAAGCACTGACGTTAATCGGTATAAAAAGATTGAAAAGCACACATAAGTATGGAGTGTGTTAAGAAACCGCGGTTCTCGCAGGGTTTATCTCACAGTTATCAGTTAGCGCAATCTTCTAAGAATGCAGCTCGGTGTGACAAGTGCATATTGCATCATCTGTCACACCTCGCGGTTCAGATCCGCAGATTTCGTCATACACTGAGCGGTCTCGCCGCGGTAACCCGCGCATATCACCGCCGCCGCTCCGCGCACTGGGGCAAATCATATTGGACATTTCTCTCCTCCCTGGAAGGTGTTGTTCAGAGAAAGCGATTTTTTGGGTACTGCAGAGGTTGCTATCTGCAACTTTGCAGACGGCACTTGCTTAGGGTACTTTATGGCTTTGCAGAATGATGAGGTACCGCCAAGGTCAACAGCTTTGCAGATGATAATCCCTAATGGTTGGACCGTTAGGATCTGTGAAGAACTGCAACTTTACTGATGACAATCCCTTAAGGGTAGACCCAAAGGTACTCCCAAGATCAACAGCTTTGCAGATGACAATCCCCGAAGGGTGGATCAGGACTTGTTTGTCTGTTTAGGTGGTCAGCCTTCAGGTGTTGCATAACGATGTGGTTTGACTGTAGAGCGGTCGTCTTGTATGCCGTGGATTAATTTGCCATACTTTACTACTGTAGTATCGTTGTATGGCCTTGGATTTGTCCGATAAAACAAGTGAGTTCCGATGTTTATTTATTTAAAAACTTAACTTAAAGCGTCTCATGGCCGGAACCCGACCGTACACGGCACCGTTGTTCGTCCCCCCCCCTCAACCCCCCCCTCACCGGACACCCGGAATGTCTGGGACTGTGGAAAGGTAACTCTGGCTCTGCGTGCGGCAGCGGCGCGGCGTCTGACCGTGGTGCGAAGGTCGCAGACGGAAAGACCTTGTACTAGACCAGCCTAGAGTAGCTAGTCTAGACTACTCGCTGTCCTTGGCCCTTCTATCATTTATGTCTATTTTTATTGTTAGTTTTTGTTTTGTTTCTTCTCGTCTGTCTGTCTGGCGGCGCGGCGGCTTCTGTTAGATCCGCATCCTTGTTAAGGAAAAGACTTCTTTGACGGTTTTTGTGATTTTGTGATCGGACTTTACTGTTATTTATGTGAGTAGTTCACGCTGGGCTTTGGCGTTTTTGTGGTGTTTGTGGTCGCTCCGGTCTAACTTGTGGTTTTCTTCTTTTCAATCAATAGAAATTACATCATTTTTAGATGTATTTCCGTGTTGATCATTCAGAAATACGATATTTTCTCTAAGTATAGCTTGAAACAAGATGAGTTAGGAATGAATTAGTTGTTGCTGGTCGTAAATAGTTTTGAGTAATTCCTGTGTTCATACTTTTAGTAAAAAAGGCATATTTGAATTCAAATTCAAATGACTTTATTTGTACCATATACATAATGTACAAAAGGGCGAATTTAGGATCATAAGGCTAGTACAATAATACATAAGTCAAATAAAACTACTACATTTAAAATAAAACAAAATTATATAATAAAGGTATCTTTAAGAACTTAATACACATACATTCATACAGTACATTCATAAACACATTCATTAGCACCCCATCCGTCCTCCAAGACCTACCCCAACTAGCCCATCGCTGACATCGTTTCTAGCAATTGAGCTTTCAGTAAGGCTGCAAACCAGTTTCGACTCCCTACTGACTTAATATTGTTAGGAAGGGAATTCCACGCTCGGAAAGCAGTAACGACAAATGATTTATTGTAAGTTGAGGTTCTGTGGCGAGGGATAAGAAGCAATGATGAGGCCATTCTTGTCTTTCTTGCGCTTGTTTCAGAGATCAATTTGAATTTGTCAGCCAGATATATAGGCTCTCCACAGCTAAGACTAAGAATACACCAAATTAAGAATATTTAATAATCTTGTATCGGCCAATTTTAGAACAGAATTTTTAATATGAATATGCGTTATATGGTTGTCACGTCTTAGATCAAATACAAAACGTAAACAGTAATTTTGGCATCGCTGCAATTTTTTACCCAGTCATATCATTGAATACAGAGTTACGATATGCAAAATTAGGAAAAACCTGAAATTGTCAAAGGTTTTCCGTGTCCAGCCACGATTTGCTCGACGGTTTCCCCGAATTGGCGGCAAATTCGTGTCGAACCCAGTTCGGATATCCGGTTACGCGTTGGCCTGTTCAATCCCAAATTGCCGAATTCCTAATCCAAAACGGAGCGTGGCGGTCGCGCCCAGTCTATGGCTATTTCGAGCCCGTGCCTGTGTTGTGTCTGCGATTGACTGCCCTCCACTGCATTCCTGCTGCCTTCCTCTAGCTCGGCAGCGGGGGCGGCAGTGGTCCTCGTGGTTACCCTATCTCGCACTCAGCGGATTGGTAAACGATGTCCTTATTCTCAAAGAGATCCACCCAAATTTGACCCGTGTTTTTGTTCTCTTTGGACAAGAAGCTTATAAGAAACTTAGCGCTGCTTCCAGAGTGACAGGATATTCAGGATGGGTAAGATTAGGGGAAGGGGCCGCCTCCTATCGAGATCCATGAGGTAGAATTAGGGCAGTAATCTCAGTCATGTCTCCCCGGAAGAAGGGGAGGTCAGCTCTAAACCAGCCTCTCCAGTCAAAGCAGGCACGGGGTGACACACCCTTGCTGAGGCTAGAAACAAAGGTTAGGGAACAAACCCCAGCATCTCCAACAGTCATCTCCCGCAGTAGACTAGACCTATCGAATTGCCCTTGAACCCCAGAATCTCGACATTTGCGGTTATGTGCCGCTCGTGGACATCCATAAGGTTGATCAGATTTAAGTGACACATCGGTTATTGCCGTGCCCAGTAGTGGTGGGTTCAACTGGAAGGTTTAGACCAGCCACAAGAGATCCCTGTTGGGTGAAATTTGACTCTTACAAAGACTACTCTTTCTGTGTCATCCTGATAACCTGATGCATGGGTATCTGATAAAACTTAATGGATATCTGCTATAATGGTTGTCTGATGAAATGTAATTATTGTAATATATCTGCTGTGATTTAATTGATAGTAGTACAGTACAGAGGTGATCATTCAACAATCCTATCCGAAGATCTATGTTTGTAAATGATGTATTTACTCACCGTCTTAACTCTTCTCTTTTATGAATGAAAGGTGCCGGCCGTTACGGCACGGAAAGGTCACGTGACCTTATGGAAGATTGAATCGACCACTAGGCACTTCCTGGAAGCGATTCCCCGCCGCCGTCGCGGGTGCCCGGTGACCTGAACCAGGCACTTCCGCATTGTGACGATGCACCGCCCCGCCGCGCCGCGCTGCCCACCGTGTCGTACATAAGTGATGGCCTTAGCCTCTCCGACGATCGATGCTTTAGACGTCACGTGCTCCTAACGACATAAACAACGTATCTGATTGATGTTTTTGGGGTTTGTAACGTTTTATTCCCTTCAGTACCCAAGTTTGATTTGTAACCCAGGGTGGCCAGACGGAAATTCCTAAAAGGAGGACTTTTGGGAGTGAAAAAAGGAGGACATCAAATATTCTTATAAAATTTGCAAAAATCATTTATTTATACATTTTTACGCAAAAGGGCGCATTGTAAATTAGTACGTTATTTAAGCAAATTATAATGTAAATAAAAAAAGTTCTTATTTTTTCACTTTCTTCCCCTATTAAGCATTAAATGTTTGACCAAGTATACGAGTAGACATGCTAGGCTGTGAATGCTTTGCATTTATAAATACTGAGCTTGTACGTTTTGGAAGTTCGTAGAATAAAAATTTCATAAAACACTAAAAACTTCACTTTTCATAATTTCATCTGACGCATTTCTCAAAAACCCCCTCGTAGGCAATTAGCCATATTTACCTGTTCGTTGTGTAAGCCTCGTTTCTGAACTTACCTCCGTCCTCCCCAATTGGTCCCAACCCTACAGACTCGCCGCTCTGTGGGCGGGGCTTCACTCTCAACACTCGGTGAATGGATTGATTATAAATCTGTTGTATGCCACACTCGGATTACGCGGTATCGTCATTTAGCTCTAAAAGATAAGAGCTACATGTGATAAGAGGAAGCAACACTGTGTTCCTGAGAATTGAAAACTTCGCCTTTGTTCATTGTGAAAAGCATGGAAGAATGGGGTTTGATGCTATTTGTAGGCTACTCTACACAAACCGCATGTAAAACTATTGGTTCCCTATCGTTCGATCTGTCATTAGAGCGATTCAAGTGTTCTGACCCATTTAGCTAAGTTTTAGTTGAAGAATGAACACGCCCACAATAGTACTGTAAGTGAATGGAAGGGTTTGTTACCCACCCACCCACTGTGATCTCAGAACTGTTGCGTTTAGCACTACGTAGAAATTAACAATAGCATTGGTCTGGAAATATTCCAATGTACGAAGCAAATTTTACAGTAGATGCTTACCAATAGTGTTTCAAACGATTCGTTTGTGTTGTAAATCGCTCCATTGTGGAATTTTCGACTGTTCCATCGTTAGGATTTATGGATGATTTAGGTCTATGGAGGTAAAAAAATCTATATGTTGAAGAACTGGACAAGCAAGCCAATGTGAGTAGTCACATAATACGTTTGGTTTCGGATGATCCGACTTCGGTTTATCGAGGTTCCGTTCAACCGGACTCCGATTCCAAGAAAAGAGAGTGTATTGCTCTCGACTTATCAAGCAGTCCGCGAAGTAGCGGGGTGACAAATCCGCAGATAAGGGCGTGGAGTGCAACTTCCTCTGTTATCACCGTCTGGCAGTGATAAGGGGCGTGCGGTAGTCTGGCCGATAACACAACAGCCCACAGGCCACTCAACTTTGTACGGATAAAAAAACCTCTGCGCCGTAATATTTAACGCCCAGTTTAATTGCGGCGTGTTTTAAAAGGTCCCCACCCACCCGCTGGCCGAATTCAAGCGTTTTTAATTACAGTAATGAAGCTGGAAGAATTTCATTTCTACTTTTGGATGCGTCAAAATGTGTGAACGCTGGTTAATTGGGTGCTTTGGTTTGTTTGGTGCATTTTGAAACGTCAATACTGCTAATTGCGTGGGCTAACGCACTGGCTTTTTATTGCCCACAAAATTAAGGTTTATATTGAGTAACATTTTTAATAATAAAAGAGATAAAACGATAAAAAGTCTCAGTTTTAGAATACATTTATGGACACTTTGTTGCGGTAACCGAGGTTTGGAGGGAAAGCTTCAAGACTCGTCTTTGGAGCGAGAATTTAGCCTACATTGCGTGGTCTATACTTTACTCGTGGAGTGTTTACTATTTTTATATCGTTTATAATTTAATTACACAGGGTCTGAAGAACAAGTTATATTGCGGAATAATTGCGTATTAAGTGTTGAAGTTGTAACACACTGTAATGTACAACTATATCTTGTATCAGTTACAATATATTGACAATGTGACAACAAGTTATATGTACTGTGCCTATAAATTACTGTGAGGATCTTTACCAAGCTTCACGGAGAAAGGTGCACAGTTCCCGCTGCTCTGTAACGAAGAACTACTTTCAGCCTTAAAAAAAGTTTTAATCTTGGCCACGGTATTTATCACACACAGACATTTCAACCTTTTCAATGCGAGTCATAGATACTCGTACGGTGTGCCGTATAACTCCATTTCGGCATTGTGAATGTATCAACAAAAAATAGTATAGGTGCTAGCAACGTTTTCGAGAGAGAATTTCAGGTCAGCTGAAATTTTGATATGCTGTCTTTCTTGCTCTTTCGGTTGGAGTCCGGGCTATCTGGCTGACGGTAGTGGTTGCGTTTATTAATGCGCATCTTACCTGCACAGGTAAAAATCCTGGAGCGCTTCGACAAATGGACAACATGGCGTCAGTCTAAAGTCACATGTTTGTTTTGTGTTTGTGTTATTTGTGATGTTTATTTATTAATTTCGCTACAATCGCCAGTGGTAAAATGAAATGTGTTTCTGTAAAGGACATAAAGATAAAATCATTCTTTTCGTGGTTGATAAACTGAAGAAGTGCCAGGAAGTTTTGAATATACGTTTAAAATATAAATTAAAGTACCGTGACATTGAACTGCCTACTGAAATAAATGAGGCAGGTGGTTGGAGAGAGACAGTTTGAAGTGCTTTTTTTTAATTACAGAAACACATTTCATTTTACCACTGGCGATTGTAGTGAAATTAATAAATAAAACATCACAAATAACACAAACACAAAACAAACATGTGACTTTAGACCCACGCCATGTTGTCCATTTGCCGAAGCGCTCCAGGATATTACCTGTGCAAGTAAGATGCGCATTAATAAACGCAACCACTACCGCCAGCCAGATAGCCTGGACTCCAACCGAAAGAGCAAGAAAGACAGCATATCAAAATTTCAGCTGACCTGAAATTCTTGTTTTAGAAACGTTGCTAGCTCCCGTACTAAAAGGATTAAAGGGGTTTGAGAGTCACAATAAATTGCCCTGTTGTGGTCTACTAAAGAGTAGAGACAACATTGCACGATGAAGGTAGAAATCGCCGTCCTAATAACGTTTAGGAAGTGAGACGGGTGCTATACGGTGTACAGGCTGTGGCTTAGGAAGTGAGACGGGTACTGTACTGTGTACAGGCTGTGGCTTAGGAAGTGAGACGGGTACTGTACAGTGTACAGGCTGTGGCTTAGGAAGTGAGACGGGTACTGTACGGTGTACAGGCTGTGGCTTAGGAAGCGGGACAGGTACTGTACGGTGTACAGGCCGTGGCTTAGGAAGTGAGACGGGTACTGTACGGTGTACAGGCTGTGGCTTAGGAAGCGGGACGGGTACTGTACGGTGTACATGCAGTGAGACGGGTACTGTACGGTGTGCAGGCAGTGATACGGGCACTGTACGGTGTACAGGCTGTGGCTTAGGAAGCGGGACAGGTACTGTACGGTGTACATGCAGTGAGACGGGTACTGTACGGTGTACAGGCAGTGAGACAGGTACTGTACGGTGTACAGGCCGTGACTTAAGAAGTGAGACGGGTACTGTACGGTGCACAGGCTGTGAGACGGGTACTGTACGGTGTACAGGCCGTGGCTTAGGAAGTGAGACGGGTACTGTACAGTGTACAGGCTGTGGCTTAGGAAGTGAGACGGGTACTGTACGGTGTACAGGCTGTGGCTTAGGAAGCGGGACGGGTACTGTACGGTGTACAGGCTGTGGCTTAGGAAGCGGGACGGGTACTGTACTGTGTACAGGCTGTGGCTTAGGAAGTGAGACGGTACTGTACGGTGCACAGGCTGTGGCTTAGGAAGTGAGACGGGTACTGTACGGTGTACAGGCCGTGGCTTAGGAAGCGGGACGGGTACTGTACGGTGTACATGCAGTGAGACGGGTACTGTACGGTGCATACAGGCTGTGAGACGGGTACTGTACGGTGTACATGCAGTGAGACGGGTACTGTACGGTGTACAGGCTGTGACCGAGTGTACTGCACAAGGCCGAGCGTCAGTGTATCGCGGTCGACCACGCCCTAGTGTCTGGCTCGCGTACTTTTGGGAGCGGGGTCAGGGATATCGTGGGTGTCGGTGGTTCGGTCCCCGGCGGGTTCTCACATCTGTAGACGGGAGGCTGACGTGGCCTGACACCTCGGTCACACAGTTTCAAAAATGTGTTGGACACGAGCTCGAATAAGTACCGCCTGCTGGAGGTCTTTCCGGCCACCGATCTTTTTACAATCTGACAGTTACAACATTTATCCCAGTATATCGAATTAACAAGTAATTTTGTTTACATTATTCTCAATTTTGCGAGTAAACAAATTTGTTAGGACAAAGTCACTCAAATTGTCATTGCCCTAAGGCACTAAGGACACTTTTAATAGGGCTGAGAAATCGAAATAGTGAGTGGGTGAATTAGAGGCGGAAGATATAGATAGAGACTGGGAGGAGGGTGTATGTAAAAGAGAGGAGCATGACGAGGGGTAAGAAGTTCTCTGAGGATGTTTTTGTGTTATTTTCTTATCCTTTTTACTCCTTTTTTGGTTGTCTTTTAGGACGTGAATATTTTATAAACACGGTGTTTTTTCGATTTTTTTAATAGATTTAGAGATTTAATTGTACATATATGTAGTTACTATATTTTGTTTTAATAAATTATTAGATTTTATTTACATCTTTTACTTAGGTTAAGCTCCTACGCATAGGTTAAGATCTATGTGGGAACTTTCTCATGCCATGGTTTTGTCAATGTATAATTGCATGTGTTGAGTTAAATAAATCTGATTTGATTTTAATAAATCATTTTGAGAAAGGCCGCAAGATTTTGAATACGCCACTAAGTAAAAAATCAGGAATTTTCATTTTGCGCTATTAATAGTTTTCAAAGACTACTGGAGATTTAGTTGTTCTGTATGCATGTACAGACTTGTTCTTGCCTGAATTGTGCGTTTCAGTCTAATACTTTCAATAAAGCCTGAGATGTGCGATTGATTTTTTACAGTTATAAATTTTATTGTGTGTTTTTACACAGTCGTGTTTTATTTACAAACTAAGGCCACCTATCATTAACATTGCGCAACGGATTGTTTGTGTAATTTCTGCCACGAAGGAGTCATCGACCTTCACTTGACTTACGTCAGTAAGTCTAGAGTTTGAACAGCTGATAGCGTCTGTCTGTCTGTCTGTCTGTCTGTCTGCCCTTGACGAGATGCAGTGAGCGTACAACGCATTCCGTCGGCTTGCAAAATCTCTCATTCCATCGCATGCCTTGGCGGCAGTCAGCCTTGGTCTGTGGCCTCAAATTGTCAATGAGATCTGGGTTTAGTCTCGTAAATACGTCGATGTTTATTTATAGAGACGGAGTATCAACATCGGAGTGGATTCAACTGTGAATGGAAGCTTGGTGGTAGAAGCGTTTACGAATCATGGTCTTCCATTGTAACTGTGTTGTAACGACCGTATGTTTCACTGTAAATGCTATTCAGAGTTCTCATCAACCGTACCTTACATTATAAAGGTTTTTCAGAGTTCTCATCAACCGTACCTTACATTATAAAGGTTATTCAGAGTTCTCATCAACCGTACCTTACATTATAAAGGTTATTCAGAGTTCTCATCAACCGTACCTTACATTATAAAGGTTTTTCAGAGTTCTCATCAACCGTACCTTACATTATAAAGGCTATTCAGAGTTCTCATAAACCGTACCTTGCATTATAAAGGCTATTCAGAGTTCCCATCAACCGTACCTTACATTATAAAGGCTATTCAGAGTTCTCATCAACCGTACCTTACATTATAAAGGCTATTCAGAGTTCTCATCAACCGTACCTTACATTATAAAGGCTATTCAGAGTTCTCATCAACCGTACCTTGCGTTATAAAGGTTATTCAGAGTTCTCATCAACCGTACCTTGCGTTATAAAGGTTATTCAGAGTTCTCATCAACCGTACCTTACGTTATAAAGGTTATTCAGAGTTCTCATCAACCGTACCTTACGTTATAAAGGTTATTCAGAGTTCTCATCAACCGTACCTTACGTTATAAAGGTTATTCAGAGTTCTCATCAACCGTACCTTACATTATAAAGGCTATTCAGAGTTCTCATCAACCGTACCTTACATTATAAAGGCTATTCAGAGTTCTCATCAACCGTACCTTACGTTATAAAGGCTATTCAGAGTTCTCATCAACCGTACCTTACGTTATAAAGGCTATTCAGAGTTCTCATCAACCGTACCTTACATTATAAAGGTTATTCAGAGTTCTCATCAAATTTCAGCAGATTATTTGGCAGTAAAAATATGCAAGAAATAATAGGCGTTAATTTCATGTGATTTTTCCTTTGAAAGTTCAAGACGTTGCAGTGATGCAATTTGTCACAAATACCTATCGCGCTGTAACCTATTTTATGGCTGAAGATAAACAATTGTTTTCATATAATTTCAAGATGGCGTCAGTTTTAAACTGTAGGCTATTGCAAAGTTTAACAATTTAAAAAAATACACAGATAGATAGAAAACAAATGTATACAATGTTCTATCAAAGTTGATGTATTTTATTACATAGGTATATTTTGACCCAACAAATCATCTAGTACAGGTTGAAGAATGAATAGACAGTTGAACACCATGTATAATAAACAGCACATATCGCACCCTAGGCGCACTGAAATAATTAACAATCATAGCCTAATAAACCACAATAATCTCAAAAGTCATGTTACGATTCAAGTAATATACAAAATCTAATTTTCACATGTGAGTTCAGCTCCAGCCCATCTTCCTCTTAAGCTGGCCATACATTAGGCGATTTTGTCGCACATCGACTGGCAATCTGATCGCCGGCGATCAGATTGCCGGAATATCGCCTAATGTATTGGGCCCTTTCTATCAGATTGCCAACATTTTCACGATCGCCCAGCGACCGCGTGATTGCCAAAAATTTTCAGTCGATCCATCAGATTGCCGGCAATCTCGAGATAAAACAAGGTATTATTTTATGGGGTCAAGGGAAAACTTACTGAAGAAAGTGACATTACTGTTACACGTGCACCTGTCCAATACTCAACAAATTTTGGGTTACGGTACAATAGTAACATTAAACAATACACATCAAACCACTCATTACCAAGATGACTCTTGTCCTGCTAATCCATCACGCTCCACTTCTTCTTCAGCATCTTATCAATATTCTCCAGGTTCTTCTAGTAATTCTCTATGGCCACTGTAAGGAAGATTACCTATAAAATTGTTCTTATGTCTCCAAGATTATGTTGTGTGTTCTTAACGACTACCATCTTGTGTCAAGTCAAACTCAGCAATGTTAGCCTGTGTTTAAGAACTATGAACTATATAAACAAAGTAAACATTTTCAAAAAAGATGGTTTGTAATAGCTTATTGACTTTGTAATAGCCTATTATTCATATTTGTATTCATTCATTGTTATCTTATTTTAATGTTCTTTTTTTATATTAATCTATTTTTAATAATAAGATAAATGTTTAGTGACATAGCAGCCATTTTTCCCCACTGAAAGCTACAACAGTACTTAATTATAAGTATGCTCATCTTCATGTACGTTTCTTGAAGTACTTCAACAATAGCATCACAAGTTTCAGGAATGATTTTTCCCAAACTCTGTGGAGAAATTCCAGTCGAAAACTTCAAATCCTCAAAAAGTGCGACCCGTAGCTAAAAAGCGCAAAGTAGCCACAAGACGCTCTTCAGAGCTTATTGGTTGCATAAGACGAGTTACTTGTTTCTTAATTAACGGTTCCACTAAACTTAGAAGATGCTGAAAGTTACTGTCAGACATTCTTAAGTAATTTTTAAAGTCTTCTGGGTTTTCACAGCGCAATGTTTTGAACAGCGACATATCACTTAACTTATTCCTGCTTAAATACCAGTTCTTACGCCAAAACCTTTTTCTTCTTTTATTTTTATTTTTCACTTCACAACACACAAGAACAATTAAAGCAGCCGCTACCTCGTCGTCATCCATCTTAACCACTCGACAGCTCACAAGTGAAACAGAGATTGCTGCATTAAGATTGCTTGTTTGATTGCCGAGTCAACAATGACCTTCTTTCAGCAATCTGATTGCCAGCAATCTGGCAGCAATCAAGTCGCCGGTCGATGGACGACCAAATCGTCTAATGTATGGCCAGCTTAGTGCAGCGTCTGGTATCTGACGCTGTTACAGGCTAGACTCCTGGAATCTGGAGTCGTGTTCGTCTAAAGAGATAAAAAAAAGTCGGCGACGAACAAGCTCAAAATGAATACGTTACATTTTTTCAACACCAGAGACACCTAGACTACAAAATATAGTGTAATCTAGGTGAAGAGGTGATCTCATTGTCTCAGATGCACAATTGTCGCCCTGTTTACATTTATAGAACACTTGGCCTGTGTTCTTGTTGAACAACTATATTTGAGCTGTAGGCTTATCAACAATAATAAACATAATCACAAAAAGTCTACTTGCATGCCGGGACTCGAACAAAATCACGCCTTGTCCTGGGATACACCACACCTTACTTTTTACGATTCAATATATATATATACACATCGTCATATTCCATATGTGTTTATCCCAGGACAAGGCGTGATTTTTTAAATACACGGACTATACATACATATATGTATGTATTTATGTAGCCTATGCATAAATATAACCCGTTCGTTTGATTTCGATTTTGATTTCTTTTATGTACGTATTTTCTCGTAATACCATACTTAATCTATTAAGATTCAAGGAAATGTTTCTTTTTTCACGATTTATAAATATTAGAATAGAATATTAGAGTATATTATTATATGAAAGTGCATGTAAACAAATAATTTTTTATAAAGTTTTCATATAATGTATAGAAGTATATCTTTATTTATGTAATTTAATATAATTTAGTTAATTTTTAAGAAACTTCAAGATTGCTAGTTACTTTAAAATATTTAATGTCTGCTTTCCTTCATATTTTATAAATGCGGCAAATATGTTTGTCCTCAAGATCAAAATGGACTGATGTATGAACAGCTGCAATTGCTGTAGACTAAATGTCTTTTTGAATAATTTTAATAATCCACACGTGCATGAATGCACAAGGATTATGAGTGAATGTAATTAAGAATAATACTAAAAAAAAAGATTTTTTCATTTTATTTTATTTTTGTTGAATCTAGAGTGGTGTTATTATTTCGATGGGGGGGGAGGGGTGCGCCCTATGTGCGTCCTTGGACGACATAGCAGAATAGCTGAGGCCCGAGTGACGCGTGGCGGAATGGCAGCTGCATCATCACAACTTACGCCACGATTCGTCAAGGCTGGACGCTTGGCCCTACACGCCGGGCTTGCGACAGTGTTTCCAGAGGTGCCGATTGGCCCTTTGAAGGGTTAATCCCCCCTTTATTGCCAATAAACATATCACTGTCAGCGTTGTTTTGGTCGGGCGAGTCTCGCCCGTTCACGCAAGAACGTGATGCTCCATCATAGCCATGCAGTCCACCGTCCGGAACTGGATGTCGAGTTAAAATTAGTTTAAAGGAAGGGCAATCAACCCCCCCCCCCCTTCTTCACCCATCCTACACCGGGTATATGATAAGGAAGACTGCAAAAGGCCTTGTCAGCACAGAAGTGTCAGGTACGGCTTCCGTGATTACCAAAACAACGCGCAGCACCAGAGTACCTGTACCTGTACAGCGTGCGGGTCTAACTACTGAATACCAACTGGTTGCAACTGTAATGAGTGGAGAAATATAAAACTATCGATTATGTTGCTTTATTTAATTACGTAATAAAGTCTTTAAGCTGGCGAAATTCACGCGTTTGTTGATAAAAAAAAAAAAAAAAAAATAGAAATAGAATAAAAAATAAATTAAAATATTCTTTATAGCAACCTTTTCAAAGTGGTATAATTAGCTGTAATATACAGCTTTAGACCGATTAAAATAATACATCCATCATGTATTTACTACATTGCAGGATTTTAGGATGTGTACAAATATTTGTTAACTGCTGTACCGCTGTAATTGCGCTTTTGTTTTATGAAAAACACGACGTTTCGAGATTGAAGATCTTATCACTTCTTCAGGCGATTCAGTAGTTTTGTTCATTTAAGGATCACAACAGTTTAATTACTGTACGACTAGAACTAATCTAGTACTATTTCAGCGTATGAGTTGATTTTAACCCCTTCGAATTTATTTCGAGGGGAGGAGGGGCTGATTTAGTGGACGTATAAAATGCTCTTCAGAAATAGGGGCTCAGGAATATTCTTACTGGAAATGAGCTCATAAACATGTTCTATCTACTGGGTGAAATTGTAATGTATGCCTTAAAAAAATCTCGGAGGGGGGCTTGAGCCCCCTGAGTTCCCCCTTATATACATACGTACATGGTTTGTTGTGAGACTGCCTCAAGTTTCCCCCCTATAGAACAATTTATACCTGACTCAATTATCCGCCCATACTTTTAGTTGTGGAATTGTGAGAAATGTAGAATTTAAAAATAATTAATTAGTAGGCGTCTAAGCATCGGATTAAGAGGTGAGGTGGCACTGACATAGTGACGGATAGGAGCTTATTTCTCAGCAAATATAAGCGTTATAGTGGTGACGTACATTTCGTACTTCTATAGTTTTACTTGCAGTCGGTAGTAGCACAGGTATTGGAACTTGCCATGAAAATTCACAATAAAGAATGTCTCTTATATTACAGCAGACAAGTTTATAGCGGTAGTAATTCAGACAAAAACTTAGCCGATGCCGTTTAGTTAAACGGGGGGCGGTGCAGAATTAGAATGAGCACAGCATGCACTCTCGCGTGTTTGGGGCGCGCTAACAAATTGCATCAAAGGGGAATGTATCGTTGATTTACGATAACGTGTTTTTATGATTGCCATCGTTCCTGATGATTTGTTGGCTGCAATAAACAGTTTTTTTTTTTCAATGAAGATTATGTTAAATCTTTTCTAGCACGTGCCTTATTAAATACTTTAGCAATATTTTCCTGGAACGTATTTTGACGGTGGGGACGTAGCGAATTGCATCAAAGGGGAATGTATCGTTGATTTACGATAACGTGTTTTTATGATTGCCATCGTTCCTGATGATTTGTTGGCTGCAATAAACAGTTTTTTTTTTTTCAATGAAGATTATGTTAATTCTTTTCTAGCACGTGCCTTGTTAAATACTTTAGCAATATTTTCCTGGAACGTATTTTGACGGTGGGGACGTAACGAATTGCATCAAAGGGGAATGTATCGTTGATTTACGATAACGTGTTTTTATGATTGCCATCGTTCCTGATGATTTGTTGGCTGCAATAAACAGTTTTTTTTTTTTCAATGAAGATTATGTTAATTCTTTTCTAGCACGTGCCTTGTTAAATACTTTAGCAATATTTTCCTGGAACGTATTTTGACGGTGGGGACGTAACGAATTGCATCAAATGGGAATGTATCGTTGATTTACTATAACGTGTTTTTATGATTGCCATCGTTCCTGATGATTTGTTGGCTGCAATAAACAGTTTTTTTTCAGCAATACATAATGAAGATTATGTTAATTCTTTTCTAGCACGTGCCTTGTTAAATACTTTAGCAATATTTTCCTGGAACGTATTTTGACGGTGGGGACGTAGCGAATATATGCTCTTAAAGATTTTGGGCTATGAATGTGTCTAATGCGCGTCTCTTACTAAATATTTGTTTGGCCACAAATTTAAAACTTTTTGAGAAAGTTTAATGGGTATATTAATAATTGTATTAGATCAAAATACAACAAATTTTCACTAAGCCAGGAGAAAAGATCTGAGATTTTCAAAAATATTTTCTAAAATGGTTTTTGGTTTTCTAGCATTTTTGAAAATGTAAAGTTGTTCATGAACAAGACACCTCAAGCAATACAACCGGCTTGACGAAGAAGTCTGTCCGGTCTTTCTTTGGTTCGCCGACAGGAGTGATGGAAAATTAAATATTAAAATATAAATATCTTAACAAGTTTTATCAATTATTTGAATACTATTCAAAATTATTCACTTACCTTTTTATCTATTATTAAACGGGTGTACGTTTAGCGAAAGAAGTTTAGCTACTACTGTCAATGAATACTATCGTTTTGCAAGTAGAGTATAACGAAACAATTTAGCCCTTTTTAAACCGATTTGTTAAACATTGATTTCAAAATTTATTTACTTATGATACTTACAGAATTTCGGAAAGGAAGGAAGAATTATTTTTGTCATGTGCTATGTACAGTATGTAGGAAACGTGTTATTTATTTAAAACCCTTAAAAAATAATAGTCAGTAGTTCGATAATGGACTAAAAGATTCTTCGAACGAAAGCACATACGTAGTGAAGTACGTATGGAGTTTTCTTATTTGATGGCAAGGAATCCTTTTCCTTTCCTAGTGTTCGTCTCTATGCTACAGGCTAACTGGACGATATGGGTAGAAGGTTTAGTTATACATAGTTCAATAATATGTTTTTGAAGAATCGTAGGGATCTTTGGAAGAGGTTATTTTATCCTATTTTTCCTACTTGGTCACCATGCCATTGATCAATCCGCAGTTAAGTGTTCACTGCCGGACAATCCCAATACTTAAAGATACGTTTCTTTATCCCACACAAAATATTGATTAGCCTACACAAATTCATATTCTATATAGTATTAGTGGTGAAATATCTAGTGGCTTGTCAGAAAATCTGCTACTCGCCACAATGTTTTTCAATATCTCGGTGTGTTATCTTCGAGTTAAACAATGTATTCGATCACGCAACCTTGATACGTACGAAAGTAACAGTTGCATGCCACTAGAAGATCTACCCACTAACGCAACAAACGAAGACGGGTCCCCACGAAAAAGAATTGGATACTTATGACACCAGCGCTGTCCCTGGGCGGCGCGCGGCGCGCTGAACTAACCTTGGGACACAGCATAAAGTTGTTGCCCACCATAAATATCAGTTATCCTTTTCTCTACCAATAACCAATGGCTTATAACCAATAATTATTTTTCTTATTATATTTAACTTTTTATGTAATGCCAATAACTTGTGCATACTAGGTGTGTGCATTTCAGCATCTAATTATAATTTCTTTGGTTATGTTAGTTTTGAATGCTGATTTGTATCGTTATTTGTATAGTTATCTTTATCGTTATTTTTCAGTGTGGAGCGTCGCTGTGCTGGCGGTGCTTCTAGTCACGACCCTGGGCCTCATAACGTGTGTCGTGAGTCACTACAAGGGCACGGTGCGGCCCTGTCACCCCCCCGCCCCTGCCACCCCCATAACCACCCCCGTGAGTACGGCCCTGGTTACTTATACTACGCTATGATAGTTGATGACTTACTTTCATCCAGAGTTTTCTGTTCACATACCCTTATTGCTAGCATAAGTTAAAATCTTTAACCCTTTAAGTGCTGATTATATTCACGCGTTTTTAGGAGATTTACAAGCACGTGCAGGAAGTAAATAATCAGTACATAACAATTAAAAAAGTGCGACAGATTACATATCTTCTTTTAGTGAAAGCTTCAAATTAAAAAATAATAATTACGATTGCTTACCTTTGCATGTTGAAGACTTTTTTGTTTATTTTTTTACATTTAGCACAGAATAGCACTTTACTAAACTCACTCAAATAAAAATTCCAAAATGTAAAATATAAAGACAAATTTATTACAAATACAAATTATACACAACCTATAAGTTTAGTTTTTTTTAAAAAAAGCTCAAGAACAAAAAACGTGTTACTTGTGCTCGCTTAAAAGCCCTGTAAATTTGGCAGATTCACCTACAATTCCTACAAAGGATGAGTTTTATAGCAACCAAAGGTTGGTATTTTACGTATTTTTGGCCTGTATTATGATTAAAAAAAGGTCTACAATAAATAAATATCTCACGTAAAGAGATACTCCCATAAGGAACAACAATTTCAGCTGACGATAAGCAAATTTATATCTTTCTGTGGTCTAACGACAGGATTTAGGAAAAATAAAAATGTAATTTGGATAAATTAATAGTGTCGTTTTTCTAGTTTATTACTATACAAACTAAATTGAGAAATATTATTAACTATGGATGTTGTGACGTTTGCGGTAAACGTCGACCTAACCTCGCGTAGCGCAATATCAGCACTTTTAGAGTTAAGTTACTTTGTCCCTGATGTGGATTAAAATTCGGCCTCGCAGCGAAAATTAAAACAGCTGACTGTTATAGTTCCCCAGGACAATTAATACAATCAAATACTGACTGTTGATATTGTTTAGTGCGCATTTTTTTATGAACTATCTCCCTAATTTATCGACCGATTTTAAAATCTTTATATCGTTCGATTTGAAAATTTAATTGTCGAAATAAAATATATCAACTGGAACTCTGTATAACGTGCAGTTTTTTTTTTTTTTTTAGGTATTAACACGTTGTTTTTTTAAAGTTACTATTTCGAAAGTAAAGCTTGTAAAAATACATTTTAGTTTCTGGTGAACCCATAATGTCGACTTTTTACAACAAGCCGATCTAATATTAAAAATTGTTTCGCGAAAAAACTAAATGATATCCGTTTGAATAAGGTTTTAAAAGTTTTCAATGTGATATTTAGATGTATTTGGCACAAGAATAATACCCTATAATAGAGAAATAGAGTTCACTATATTGAAACGAAAATTTAATTCTAAAGAAAACGTTATCAATGTAATTTTGACTGTATTTTTCTTTTCTTGAATTTTCTATTTTCTCAGTTGATTTGCATGTACATACCGTAGACTTGTCGATATTTTAACTGTAGTTATTTTACTGTTTGGAAAAATAAAGAATCAAAAATTTGAAATATTATCGTCGTTCCTAAAACCAAAGATAGATAGATTAGATAAGATAGAATATCAGTTGGTAACGACATTTATTCAATATAACTTCGAAACACAACACAACGTTACAAAATATTGCAATAGACTGAACTGTCAACATACGCTCAGCTGTTTATTAATGATCATTATTACATCTCTTGTCTTATTTCCTCATTTCCGTTTCTTTTGTATAATGCATAATAACGTTTATAGTGGGTGCAATGTTATTACATAACTATCAGTTATATATAGCTTCATTTTTTAAATTAAAAGCTGGCTGTAGTGAAAAGACCTCGTTATTTTCCCCATAAAAACAATGGTTTTATTTTAATGAGCTGCCAGTTTGTACTGGGTTGAGATAGAAAGCTCTAGTTTCCGCTGTTCTTCTTCTGTTGTCAAGACCTTTAAAATGAGAGGTCACATAATAAGTTTACATTTAAAAACTTTGAGCCCCTCCAAAATCCCATTTTGGGGAAATGGGCAAAGTTGTAACGGGGGCTAAAAAGTTCACTTCTATTTCCTAGAAAGGTGTCCCGAGTTCCATCCTCCATCCATAAAAAACTAAACAGAGTAACCATACTTTTAACTCACCTCACACTACATAATCAATACGTATCTAAACGCTTTGTAGTTTTTTTTTGTCAAATGTTTACTTATTGAATATTCAAGCAATGAAGTACAAACATGCTTAAGATTTTTCTGAATAATCTACAAAAATATCGGAATAAACTAAAACGCGTTTTGATGCAAATGATCAAATATATTTACAATCTCCCATAATTTTACGACTAAAATGAGTTCGTAAAAGTGCATGAGGTTTAAAGTTGTTCTTATGGGGTTGCAATCAAGCTGGCTCTTGGATCAGTGTTGCATGTCTGATTGATCCCAAAAAAATTCCCTTACTTGCGATGTGTTCTTAAAAAATTCCCTACCGTTCCACATATTAAACGTCTCTGATTTTTTCAGTCGATTTAGGCATCCAAGTTAGCCATAGTGTATCCTATACAGGAACAATTGCGTCGTGCAGGAAAAATTTCCTACAACTGATCACAACAAAGTAGTATTTGAAAAGCCGCAAAGCAGGCTTATGAACAGCGTATTGGTGTCTACACATGTATTGCATCGAAAAGAAAACACCACATTTCATTACCTCCGTGACTAGTAAGGCTCGCATACAGAGTGGAATATGTGGGCGAATACAGCTACACCGCGCCTCCACATGCACTCATGCATCTCATGCTTTCCTGTCACGAAATGCACACATGCATGAAACATGCATGCTCGTACACAAGCCTTTCACGTCGATAAGTGCAGGGCAATTCACGGAGAAAATACAGAACCAGCTCGTGGCGTATTATATGATAAAATACAAAACATTCGTATGGGGAAGTGCACACGCTAAGTCTATAGAGTTAACAACCAAGGGCGATTACTTATTATCGCAAATGAGACGAGTATACGTTCTTCGATCTGAACTTTGCAGTTTAATTATGCTGTAATAGTTCGTTAGAATGTAAAATTGCCTTTTTGCAAAAAACTTAATTTAATATTGGATTCTCATTAATATAAAATACAGTTAAAAAACGAAATCAATACTCGAGTTGTAATTACCATGTTTGAATTGTCACCGTTTTAACTTGATAAGAGTTCACATTGATTTATGTGACTTCAGACACGGTTTTGTGCCGTAGGCGTATTCGGTATTTTCGGAACGATGATCGAATGCGTTGACGAGTATCTATTCGATTGCCTTTAACGCGACGATCCAATACGCGGAACAAGTATTCGATTACTTTTTAAAGCAACGGTCTAATGTATGGATTATGTGTACGATTCGTTTTTAAACCGATTGTGTGGTACAGTATTAATTTTTGGAGCGACTCCATTGCTATATACCGAGTACTTGAAAGAATACATCCATGTACGCGGACCAGTATTCGATTATTATGGTCGAAGTACATTGAACGGTGTTTAGAGTGGTTAGCCTCATCGAGTATCCGAATACAGAACGATATTCGTTTTACATAGACGAAGTATTATTTCATACCATTGTTTGCAGTGATGAAAACCACATTCGTAGCGTTGTTTGGACAATTACGGAATAAATTACATGATCCGAGTGTTCGACTACTTGGAGAAACGATCATGGAATCAGAAGCGATTATTTTAGTATTCGGTGCAGTGATCCCCGTACTTGAAATGTGGCAAATCCGTAGTTAGTACTCGTATTTTTTTTAGTTGTACTAATGAAGAATCCTAATCTAAAAATCTATGAATAATACACAACGTTCTCGACATTGAAAACTACAAAAAAAAAAAAAAAACTCTTACCCCCTCAGATAATTTCGGTGAAACCGAAAGGGGGTGCTTGGATGCGCGGTCACAACACACACGACATCCTATTAGTTGCCTTTAATTATGTACGGTTAACGCCAACAAACTACAGTACAGTCATATGAGCACGTGGAGATTCCACATGGCAATGTACTTCCCTTCACCCCCCTCCGTCACTACCCCTCCTAATTATACACGTGTGTGATTATACACGACAGCCACATGTTCCTGCTGGTGAAGAAGGCGATAATCTGTAGCAGGGAGACCTCACATTACTAACAAGATTAAACTCTGGAGACGATGTTGGTCTCGTGACGTGCAATGTTCAGTCCAGAGATGTTGAACCGAAACTGACGTAGCCAGTGATTATGCACATACGCTTATACAAGTGAGCAGCAGTCTTTTTAAATCAAGTTTCTGAACGCACTTCAGATATCAGGTTACAGGAAAACAATTAATATAATTAATTCTGTAACTAAATCGTATATGATTTTAAAATTGGATAATGATTTTGCGTTTTCAATAATAGCGATGATATTCGGATATATTTTTTACACCACACATTTTAAAAATATTTTTCATATACTTTCTCGTCATAATCGCCCACATATTTTCAGTGTAAAAAATTAAAATTCAGGTTTACAAAAACAAATGATAGTAATATAAAATAATAGAAATAAAATTAAAAATCGATAACTCACTATAGTATCAGCAGTTAGAGATTGCGGCTAGCCCAGGTAGGTTCATCCCGTGTTTCTACCCTGTTAGTCACCTAGGATAACTCACTATAGTGTCAGCAGTTAGAGATTGCAGCTAGCCCAGGTAGGTTCATCCCGTGTTTCTACCCTGTTAGTCACCTAGGATAACTCACTATAGTGTCAGCAGTTAGAGATTGCAGCTAGCCCAGGTAGGTTCATCCCGTGTTTCTACCCTGTTAGTCACCTAGGATAACTCACTATAGTGTCAGCAGTTAGAGATTGCAGCTAGCCCAGGTAGGTTCATCCCGTGTTTCTACCCTGTTAGTCACCTAGGATAACTCACTATAGTGTCAGCAGTTAGAGATTGCAGCTAGCCCAGGTAGGTTCATCCCGTGTTTCTACCCTGTTAGTCACCTAGGATAACTCACTATAGTATCAGCAGTTAGAGATTGCGGCTAGCCCAGGTAGGTTCATCCCGTGTTTCTACCCTGTTAGTCACCTAGGATAACTCACTATAGTATCAGCAGTTAGAGATTGCAGCTAGCCCAGGTAGGTTCATCCCGTGTTTCTACCCTGTTAGTCACCTAGGATAACTCACTATAGTGTCAGCAGTTAGAGATTGCAGCTAGCCCAGGTAGGTTCATCCCGTGTTTCTACCCTGTTAGTCACCTAGGATAACTCACTATAGTGTCAGCAGTTAGAGATTGCAGCTAGCCCAGGTAGGTTCATCCCGTGTTTTTCTACCCTGTTAGTCACCTAGGATAACTCACTATAGTGTCAGCAGTTAGAGATTGCGGCTAGCCCAGGTAGGTTCATCCCGTGTTTCTACCCTGTTAGTCACCTAGTATATCCTTAATCAAATCAAAATTGCTCTTACTGTAATTTTATTCTAAATTGATATAGTATACAAGGGTGATCTGAAAAGTGTCCGAGACACATCTAACGAGAGAGATCTAACGAAGACACAAGACATCTTTTCTGAAACTTTTATTATTTTCAACACAGTCTCCTTGTAACTGTACACACTCCCTGTAACCCGTCCAAATAGTAGTCGGCATTTTTCTCTGTAAAATAATTGTTCATGAAGGGATTGCCCCTTCATTTGACGAAAATATGTGTCTTTCGAGCGCAATTTTTATATGAAGGAAGTCGCTTGGGACTAGATCTGGTGAGTAAGGCGGATGGTAAAAGTAAAGTAAAGATGTATTATTTTACCAGGCGAAGTTAGGGCTAAGAAGCTCTCTCTAACACTTAACCTGGGGACCAACGGCTTAAAGGTGACTGTCGAGCCACCACCAATGGCCGGGCAAGTGGGCTGCTTGCAAGGACAGGGTCGCTCAGCGGCCACTCATCCAAGCAGCAGCCACGCTCGACGTTGCTTCTTGATCCGGTTATCTTGCGATAACCGTTGTACCCGCTACACTACGCCATTGGCAGATGGTCAAACAGTTCAAAGCGTAAATCGTGTGTTTTCGCCACGGCAACTGCTGATGTGTAAGGCGGTGCGTTGTCTTTGTGAAACATGTTTTGCCTTCAGCTTGTCAAGTAATGAAACATAGTATGCTCCTGTAATGGTTTTTCCTTTTTGAGGATAATCGATTAAAATACGAGTACAAAAGGTTCAGCAATAAAATACGTTGAATGTTTCGTCGCAATGCTGACGGTGCTAAGGATACTGACGCGACTGCAGAGTCAGCGCGGCTTAATGACGCATGTGGCGGATACCCGTCTGTGACTCGCACAAAGGCGGGAGCCCGGCACAATATGAGTACGTATTGACGGAGCGCACTGGCAGTCATAGTCTAGCCTTTGTCGGTATTCCACATCCAACCCGGGGAGCTCTAGGCTCTTTAATTGCGAGCCTTTAATGGAAATGTCCGCACCGCGTCCCGTCTCGCGCTCCATGAAAGCCCATATCATAGAAGTGGATGTCGGTCTATGAGACAGTCGGTTATCATAGAGGACGTCATAACGTTTAATGACACACGTGCACGTGGAACGCGGTTTAATGTGACGTTCTCATTTCAATGCTTGACCATCGCGTCGCTCCGACTCGGTCGTCCGGTTGAATCGGTCGTAGGCGACTAATTGCTTCCACCTTGCGGTCTATGCGACTCGTTTCTATGCACGTTTATACATGTTCGATTCGCGCATAAACCGCTGGATTACATCTCGCCTGAATTATAACCTCTCGGTACAGTTTTTGTCCCGTCGTGTGTTCGGAGGTGGAAGAAAATAATGGTGATGATCTTTTGAAATGGTCTGTGCACTTACAGTTTCAACTTGCAAAATTAATAGAAGTCCGGTTGCCTACCTGTTTCACCTAATGATTACAATGTCAGAGGACTGGAAAGTTTGCAGGTGTCCATTAATTCTAAAACCGTGGGCATGTTTTTGCGACCTTGTGGTAAAAAATCACAAATCACTATTTCATGTAGAATATGAAAAAATAATAAACTTCGCAGACATCAGATTTTAAAGAAAATTTTAATAAACGTTAGTCCAATAATTATGGTTTTGTCACTAAACTACTATTAATATATATTTTTACCAGACTACAAGTTTTGGGCGTCTAATCAGGAGGACCCATAAAAAGAAGACACGAGGTCTTAAGTTTTGCGAGAATTTCAGACGTCTGTTTATGTAGTGTTGGGATTTTGTGTGTTACACTATGACATCAATATTGGGAATTCATCACCAAAAGGAGGAGTCAAAATTTAGAAACTCCAAAGAATTTTACACAGCCTTTCGGATCTTTGGCTCAGCCGTGTTCGTTAGTTTTGGGAACTATTCAAAAATGCAATTGAATATTAACTTGGTGATTTTGAGAAAGCTGGAAATGTTTCCATATAATTTGTATTGAATCGTATATACAATTTCTTTAGTGCCATTATCACATACCATGTACTATAGAAGAGGATTTTGTGATCAAGGGCTTACCCCTTAGTTTAAAAATCTTTTTAGTGAAGACGAATCAATGTTTTTTTTAAACCTGGAAATCTTTTAGTATTCAAAAACACACTCTTAGCCCAGCAAAAAGACCAACTACTGTACAGTATTGTATTAAGTTCCCTACAAGGTCGAGCTAGGCTGGTGCTAGTCCAGCGGCTTGCCTAGGTTTCGCAACACAGGCGGTCTGTCGCTGGTGACTTGGAAGAGCGGAGAGCGCAGCGAGCGAGTCCACGTGCGTTTAATGGGCTGTCCAAGGTCGTCGAGGCAGCATGCAGCATTTGCTCGGCCTCTCGGGCTAAGTAGTCATCCAAGGGAACTTAATCTGTATTTTTTGTTTTTTAAGACTGTGTTAAGATACGTGCGTTAAATGGGCTGTCCAAGGTCATCGAGGCAGCATGCAGCATTTGCTCGGCCTCTCGGGCTAAGTTTTTATCTAAAGGAACTTGTTTGGTATTTTTGGTCGCTTAAGACTGTGTTAAGACACGTGCATTTAATGGGCTGTCCAAGGTCATCGAGGCAGCATGCAGCATTTGCTCGGCCTCTCGGGCTAAGTTGTAATCCAAGGGAACTCGTTTTGTATTTTTGGTCGCTTAAAGACTGTGTTTTATCACTCGTTTGACGACATTAGTGGAAGCTGTAAAGCCACAAATCAAATGCTCAAGTACACCCGAGACGTTCTGAACGTTGATGTCGCATTAAATCACATTTAGACCCGTTGCTCTACATTGAAATCTGATTTACAGCTGTAAAAGGTCAACCGACGCTTAATGGGCACTCGTGTTCCGAACGGAACGACTCCATTGGTGAATCAAGAGTGACCCTTTCTTTGGCGAACCCTTAAAGCCTTTGAAGCTCTGAGCCCTTCGGCCATTCTTCACCCCTCGGTTTGTCAGCCACCCCTCAGCGGCACTCGGAGGTGGATCGATTGTCGGACTGAGAACTTGTCGGCGTGACACTCTCCTTGTGAGATTGTTACCTACGGACGAACAGACAGCGAGGGTGGGAAAGGCCGTTGGATCCTGACTGACCACTCAATCACTCGCTCATCACCCCTAAAGAGGGTTCTGGATCCGGGGTGAGTTCCGTTCAACATTGTAGATTTCCGAATGCTTCGGCCGTTTTGGCAGGATACCGATAGGTCGACAGCCGTCTTGGACATTTTCTGCTCACCATTTTGTGAATATGTAAGTTATCTATGACTTTTTGTTTTACTTATTAATTGTCTAGCTGTTATTGTCAAAAACCATCATTTTAATTTTAATTCAATGCTTATAACGCACTTGCACTTTACATAAACATTTTCTCAATATGGTTAAGTTTTTTCTTGGATTATTGTTTAAGCATTGAGATTGTATTGGCTAGAAAGGAACGTAATGGGGCGGGGGTTGATTACTAACCTAGTTGTGGCTTGGATTAAGGTGGATTCCGGATTCTGTATAGTACAAGAGGTAAAGCTAATTCGAGTGTAGGTACACCTATTCAGTTATATTATCGCATGGATACTCCGAGCACCGTGACCTAAACCAATATCTTTTCCGGTTATATCATGTGTATTTAACTCTCAACGTTTACTCACATTGTTTATCACATTATTCTACCGAAACCGCATGAGCCCAAACCGTTAGCGTTGTATATTAAATTAACAATACTTAAATTTGACATGTTAATTTCTCCAATAATCCCTTATGGTAACAGAAATATTTGTTTAAACCATACACAATGTTCTATTAAAGGTAGATGAAGTACATTAGTGTGTCTCTCTACTGATACCAGTGGCCACTCCAATAATTTCAAAATCGGTGGTCCTACATAGACCAATCTTCGGAGCTATGATTTTTTTCTTCGTAACAACTAAAATTGTAAACCTGCGATTATTGTCTGTTTGTTAGCTCTGATCGATCGACGCCCCTGAAGCAAAGCTAGATTTTCAGTAGACGCGCTGGACCAAGGAGGCGACGTTGCGACGCCGCTGACAACTCTTTCTGTTCAACTTTCGTCTGTCACAGTGTGACGCCGCGACGTCCGGCCCGGCAGAAACTCCCTCAATAACAAGTTTTGTCCCCTGTATAGTCTCGTCTAGACGCGTCTTATAAAATATGTCACGGTTTTGTACGAGAATCGGTTCCATCGGTCCATAACTTCCCTCCCATGGCTCCAGCACATTGTCATGTACCAATATTATTTAACTGTTGTACTAAAAATTCTGCACTTTTTTAAACAAAAAATGTGGAAAAAGTATCGATTCTCATGAAGCACGTAGTGATCGAGAATCCGCACAACTTCTAAACGACAAAGTAAAGATTGAAACAACTGTTGGACCTCAGCCATAAAATACACTTTTACAATGAAAAAAATTTAATTAGGGTTTCTTTCACGGAAATCCGTTTACGATCAGCTGTGACCTTTCAAATGAGGATCAGGAGTGTTTTTTCTTAGATGTATGCCAACAAGGCAGGAAGATTTGAATTTGTAAGGACATGGGTTTTGGATTCAAACTTTTTCCTCTAAGCTTAATACATCGTCCAAGAATCAAAACTAATCTGTTTGAACAATTCTTGCCCTTTTATCTGTTATACGACTATATTATTTAACAGTTAGATAAACAAGGGAAATATATATATATATTCGTATAAACAAGGAACTACCTTCGGAATCACAACAAACTTGCTGTTTGTCAATTCACTAAAAGAGTCACAGATTAGATTATTACAAAATTAACTTGTAATACAGGTTGTAATAAGCAACCACTGACTCATTGTAAAGCGCCGTGACACGCAAGTCAGGAATCACAACAAACGTTCTGTGTGTCAATTCAATAAAGGTGTCACAGTTTATTACAAACTTAACTTGTAATACAGGTTGTAATAAGCAACCATTGACTCACAGTAAAGCGCCTTGACACGCAAGTCAGGAATCACAACAGTAGTTAACATGATTGTCACTGCAAGAATACAAAATGGCGTCAAATCAGGGTAGGTGATCTTTTCTTTATATGAAACAAATACAATCTGTTAATAATTTTTTGTGTTGCAATTGTCAACTTGGTTTAGGTTAGGCATTGATTTAATTTTTATATTCTGATCTTTTAAGTTGTCTATTTAGTTCGTTTTTCGGCATTGGCAACCAAAGTGGCCTTATAATAACTGACGATTTACTGAATTGTTGGTACGCTAATTTAATGTAAGGCTTTTCAATTAACCTTTAAAGAAATAAGGAAATTCAATAACTTTCGGTTCATGATATCTCCATGTGCATCCCGAAATATCGGAAATCTGTCAGTAATATTCTGATGTGGTGAAAATAAAAAACTGAAATTATTGTCATGATACTGCCCATCTTTCTATGTATGTTTTTGAATTAAGATGTAGGTAATTTATTGGTAGATCTCTTCAGCCAACAATGAGATAGCTCCACTGCCCCCTCCAATTACAAGGAGACGCGTATTGGTAATTTGAAAAGTTTCGTTATAATTTCTGTTGTCAAAAAAGACTTTCTACAATGAATCATAAAATCTGTAAGATAGCTCTCAGCAGAGGACGGGAGATATCTGAAGAATATAGTTAATCGTGGTAAGAATGTTTTGATACGGTATAAGTCAGAAGCCCTAAATGATTACAACGGCATTGGCCGGGTAAGCCTAAGAACAAAGATACGGATCATTGATTGGTTGACCTCCACCAAATCACCAGATTGTTCTCCATACACCGTTACAATCAGACCATCAACGCTAATTGGTGGACTAGTTTTTATTATTTATTGTCTGAGTATGGTTCCCCACAACGACCCAAAATACATCAAGAATATAACTGAATTTGCGTGCAGTGTTTGAGTGACGTAAACCGGAAAACTTGATGATAGTCATGTACTTGGCCGCAAAATGCTCTGATCTTAGAAATTGTTTGATTAGTCTTGTATTAAATGCAAGATTTCTCCACAATAATCTTTATCATTTTTAGCGACGTCAATATTTAGATCTTGTAATTCTATTAAAGCTTGTCAATGAGGACTGTTAAACTCTTCTTTCTAAATATTCTCATATTGGTTTTATATGGCAACTTTTCTAAGGCTGTCTTCAGAGCTTATTACAATGGGATCTCCAGGCCACGCTGCGGTCTTTGGGGTGTTCGGTGTCTAGCTGTAGGATGCAATCATAATTAGGTCAGGTTATCTTATGTTAGGTTAGCATATCGCCCCTACCCAGTGCATATTTTGGACTTTTGTGTTATTGTACTTCTTTGCACTGCATCTTGTTCTTGTTTGTAGTATTTATTGAAATTGTTGTCTTTGTCATTTCTGTTTCAACTTGATGTTTGATTGAATTATTTCGACCGTCTTAAAAATAATTTGTTGTTAAATTTACCGTTTTTCGAAGTATATTCGTGCAAAGGTCTTAGTATTGTTATGCGCAAGCATTTTGTTTGATGTGATGTTTTTGCAGTTTTCCGGATTAATTTATTATTACTCTTGTTACATATTTTCAGGATGACCTGTATTGTTGCCTGTTTCCTGTTATGTACATATTTCCTATTCGCCATTGTGGCGTGGTATTGGAATATATAGAATGTTTATTTGTAAATCGGTAAGGGCTGATGAAGTAATTATAAATAAGGTAAAAACGTAAGGAAGCGGAGACTCAAGAATGAAAACATTTCAAGAATCAGCTCTTTCATGACGAAGAGCTAAGGAATTTGATTCAAACTGACGTCGCCTCTCTAATGGCTCTTTTTGTTCTTTTGGAAATTGGTTCAGCCTAGAAATTCGGTCACTCTAGATAAATGTTCCACTTTGATTCTCTTCAATCCAAATCTGTATTGCCAGGTTGTTCGGTCACGTTTCCCCGGGACGACTCTATGTTGTTCCAGTTCAGATCCAAGGCGCAGGTCGGGTTCAACACGCTGACAAGAACGCTCTGTGCGGAGGTGTTCGAGATTCATCGACGTTATCGCCGGGACGACTCGATATTGTTCCAGTTCGGGTTCAACACGCTGACAAGAACGCTCTGTGCGGAGGTGTTCGAGATTCATCGACGTCATCGTCGGGACGACTCGATATTGTTCCAGTTCGGGTTCAACACGCTGACAAGAACGCTCTGTGCGGAGGTGTTCGAGATTCATCGACGTCATCGCCGGGACGACTCGATATTGTTCCAGTTCAGATCCACGGCGCAGTTCGGGTTCAACACGCTGACAAGAATGCTCTGTGCGGAGGTATTCGTGTTTCATCGACGCAGCCGGGCCCCGGAAGCCAAGTTTACGCGCGAAATAAACGGACTGCCGCGATCCGCGCATATTTCCCCGGCAAAGCTCGGCGAGGCGCGCTGTTAAGGTGGGAAATGACCGAGAAAATAGCCGCGTGCTTGGACCGACATAGCACCTGCGATATGCGCAGACCGAGTGGCTAGGCGCACACTTCGTGCTGGCCAAACATAATGTGTATTATATACAGTGTGTCCATAAATTACTCAGACTTTACAATTTAATTTGTAAGAGCATTACACGTTCCATAAACTATAGTATATCTTGCTTACTTTACTGTCTGTTTGTCTAATTATGTTTTTTTTTGGGGGGGGGGGATATATCTTTGAATTGAACCAAATTTCAAACTTTATAAATAATCAGTTAAACATAATTAATAACTCGATTAGTGTATTTTAAGTGGAGCTCACTAAAAGCTATTTAGCAAATTTCAATTTTTTTTTTATTTCACTGATCACAATTACCGGATAACGTGGTCCGCTAATTTCCAAAAGATTGCTGTTTTTTATTGTTTTTTTTTTTATTTTTTTTATTAAAAATAAAGTCATTATTCGGCTATTAATTTCTCGTAGTGAAATCAATTTGTTACCAAAATGTTCATCTAAAAGTAAACCATGTTTTACTATTCTAAAAATTTTTCACAAAATATCCCGTTTTTGAGTTATTATAGTTTGAAATATTTTTTATGGTCGCTGTTTAGAAACCTAATATAATACTTTTATAAAACCTTTTACAAAACAGGTCTCAATAAGACTAAACATTTTGCAAAGTTTGAACCTTATAGCTTGATTTAGTTAAAATATAGGCTAATTAACACACGGTAAACTAATCAAGATTAAACTATACTTTACACAACATTTCTTCCTTATTTTTACATTACAAATCAAATTGTGGTAATTTATGGACAAGCTTTATAGTAGTCTACTACTGATTGCAAAACAAGTTGTTTTAAGTGTCGTAACATAAGGAAAATGCATTTCTTATGCTAATAATACTGGAATCTGACGCTGTCGCAGACTTGACTCCTGGAATCTGGAGTCATGTTCGTCTGAAGAGATCAAAAGAAAGTCGGCGACGAAGAAGATCAAAATGAACTCTTTACTTCGATCGTTTCGGTGTCAGATTCCAGACGCTGCACTAAGAGAAAGGTGAACTGGAGCTAAACTCAACATTCAAATTGAATCAACCCTCCACACTGTAGCTACGCAAGGTGTGGAATACTTTTTTGAATTCAATTTTTTTCAGCAATGTGTTATAAGACAACAAAATTACCTCAGATAAAATTAATAAACATTGTGTATACATTATGTAGCTAATTTCTATAGGACTTTGTTTAGATTCTCATTTTGCTATCAGACCTAGTCTAAATATTACAATAAATAATAATCTGCATTTTTCTCTAATAAAGAAATGAAGAGTCGTCAACAACAGTATTACTAGATTGCCATTTTAAATTGTTCGAAAATGTATCCACCCTTTCTCTGCCAGGTCTTTTAATACGAGTGTACTAGTCTAATTATGTCTTCCAATACAGCCGAGCTGACCTTGAATTTACTTAGACAATTTAAGCCAAAGACTATTTGACATTTCAGTTTTAGTAAACTGCATACAGTTTTAAATATATTCAATACATTTCTTTAATAAAAGGAATTAAAGAGTTACACGTATTTTAGACAGCTTATTGCTAGTTTTTAAAGTACAAGGCTGGTGCAGTAGCATATATAGTCCATTAGAGTATACACTTTGGTACTTGCTATACTTGAATAATAGGTATCTTATATAATTGAGTGATTGGGATTTTCGGATACTTGGGTTTATATAAACACACTTAAATGCTTGGAGTATTTGGATACTTTGTATACTTACTTAAATGCTTGGAGTATTTGGATACTTTGTATACTTCAATACTTGGACACATCGTAAGCAGCTAATTCAAATTTACTGCACTGCAATTCCTCATTTTTCTCAAATATTTTAGAACAAACAAAATTCCGAACGAACAACGCTTTATCTTAGATACCCTTTATTACAAAATACTCCCCACAAAATTATCTTTTCTAAATAAATACAGTTTTAAAAACATTTTCATGGCTTTTCTGTAATAAAAAGAAATCAAAGAGTTACAATTGTTTTGTTGTTGGACAGCCATTTGATAGTTTTAAAAGTAGAAGGTGGGTCCAGTAGAAAAATCCATTCCTTTATATACTTTGGTATGGGGTACAATTGGATATTTGGTATATTCGGATACTTGGATATATATCTAAATACTTAGAGCATTTGGATACTTAGTATAGATAAATACTTGGATACTTTGTAAGCAGCAAGTTTTAGTTTATAAGGCTGCAATTACTCCTTTTTCTTCACAAAAATCTAAAAAAAACCATATCACGAACAAGCGACACGTCATCGCAGATACCATATGTTATAAAAATAACACACACAAAACATGTAGGTAGTAACACCATTAAATTGAAATGCAGAAATGTATTGAAACTATTGTATTTTTGTCTCAAAGTCCAATATTAATGATTGTACCAAGTTCTCGAAGCAAGAATACTCAGAGTATTGATGATAATCTGCCGCCGCGATTGCAGCGCGTGCAGAGACAATAATTAAAACCCTGAATAGGGGAAGTAGAATAGGTTGAGTACCGACAAAGGATGGGGCGAGAGTATTGCAATGAATCTTTAATATATAGACCTAGCTCTAGTATAGACTCCCTGTCCCTATTCCCTTTATGTGCTGCCTAGATTATCCCTGCAGGGAACGCCAGCTCGTATGTAATCACGGTAGTAATGGGTGTCACTGTAGAAACTATCCAACCTTGAGGGAATACATAGACCTAGCTCTAGTATAGACTCCCTGTCCCTAGTCCCTTTATGTGCCGCCTAGATTATCCCTGCAGGGACCGCCAGCTCGTATGTAATCACGGCAGTTATGGGTGACACTATAGAAACTATCCAACCTTGAGGGAATATATAGACCTAGCTCTAGTATAGACTCCCTGTCCCTACTCCCTTTATGTGCTGCCTAGATTATCCCTGCAGGGAACGCCAGCTCGTATGTAATCACGGCAGTAATGGCTGTCACTGTAGAAACTATCCAACCTTGAGGGAATACATAGACCTAGCTCTAGCATAGACTCCCTGTCCCTAGTCCCTTTATGTGCCGCCTAGATTATCCCTGCAGGGAACGCCAGCTCGTATGTAATCACGGCAGTAATGGCTGTCACTGTAGAAACTATCCAACCTTGAGGGAATACATAGACCTAGCTCTAGTATAGACTCCCTGTCCCTATTCCCTTTATGTGCTGCCTAGATTATCCCTGCAGGGAACGCCAGCTCGTATGTAATCACGGCAGTAATGGCTGTCACTGTAGAAACTATCCAACCTTGAGGGAATACATAGACCTAGCTCTAGCATAGACTCCCTGTCCCTAGTCCCTTTATGTGCCGCCTAGATTATCCCTGCAGGGAACGCCAGCTCGTATGTAATCACGGCAGTAATGGCTGTCACTGTAGAAACTATCCAACCTTGAGGGAATACATAGACCTAGCTCTAGCATAGACTCCCTGTCCCTAGTCCCTTTATGTGCCGCCTAGATTATCCCTGCAGGGAACGCCAGCTCGTATGTAATCACGGCAGTAATGGGTGTGTCACTGTAGAAAACTATCCAACCTTGAGGGAATACATAGACCTAGCTCTAGTATAGACTCCCTGTCCCTATTCCCTTTATGTGCTGCCTAGATTATCCCTGCAGGGAACACCAGCTCGTATGTAATCACGGCAGTAATGGCTGTCACTGTAGAAACTATCCAACCTTGAGGGAATACATAGACCTAGCTCTAGCATAGACTCCCTGTCCCTAGTCCCTTTATGTGCCGCCTAGATTATCCCTGCAGGGAACGCCAGCTCGTATGTAATCACGGCAGTAATGGCTGTCACTGTAGAAAACTATCCAACCTTGAGGGAATACATAGACCTAGCTCTAGCATAGACTCCCTGTCCCTAGTCCCTTTATGTGCCGCCTAGATTATCCCTGCAGGGAAACGCCAGCTCGTATGTAATCACGGCAGTAATGGGTGTCACTGTAGAAACTATCCAACCTTGAGGGAATACATAGACCTAGCTCTAGTATAGACTCCCTGTCCCTATTCCCTTTATGTGCTGCCTAGATTATCCCTGCAGGGAACGCCAGCTCGTATGTAATCACGGCAGTAATGGCTGTCACTGTAGAAACTATCCAACCTTGAGGGAATACATAGACCTAGCTCTAGCATAGACTCCCTGTCCCTAGTCCCTTTATGTGCCGCCTAGATTATCCCTGCAGGGAACGCCAGCTCGTATGTAATCACGGCAGTAATGGGTGTCACTGTAGAAACTATCCAACCTTGAGGGAATACATAGACCTAGCTCTAGCAAAGACTCCCTGTCCCTAGTCCCTTTATGTGCCGCCTAGATTATCCCTGTAGGAAACGCCAGCTCGTATGTAATCACGGCAGTAATGGGTGTTACTGTAGAAACTATCCAACCTTGAGGGTACATATTTTTCCTCCACTACCAGTAGTTACCTTTCTTGAAAGTCATTTTACAAGTTCTTGTATTTTTAAATAAATCCACCCTATCATACCTCCGATTTTAGTGCATAATCCTAATATGTAGCACACGATGTACAAAAATAAATTGGTTTATGATCAAATTTGATAGTCTTTTCTTATACATTCCTCGTGTCTCTTATGGATGAGATCTGAACATTGTTTTTAGAAACATGCAATATATACAATATACAATAATACAGAATTAGTGTGAGTAAACACAATCACTGCAATCATTTTAGAACATTCATTATTCAATAATATTGTCTACAATTATTAGTTTTTTATATTTATAAGTCGGAGGCCTCATATTGGAAATCGGTGTTTTCCTGTTTTGACTCTAGAATGCCCGTTTTCTTGGCGGCACTCCTTCAGCGCTCTGTTTGCTGAACTCATTTCACCATTTGAATTTTAATCTTACGTTGCTGACGCATTAAAGGCGAAATGGTACTGTTCACAGTGGCAACCTTTAAAACTCTTTTCCTTGAAACGAATACGTCATTTGTTATTTTTAAAACATTACATAGGATTTGCTGGGTTTTTAATGAGGCTGCTCACTATTCTAGTCATTGTCTTTATTGGTTACGGGAAATAACTTATCCAGTCAAGTGTTTTCCAGTCAGGCTAAGTTTGCGAGTCGCGTAATTAATGGCCAATTTCTTTATACAATTTTCTGAGTCAAGTAATAAAAAAGGCATCTCAGATCAAAAGTACAAGTTTAAAAGTCTGACCTAAATAAATCGTAGATGAGAAGTGTCTCAGTTTGTACACTTTGCTCGCAAAAATATCTAGAAATTGATGAGGTGGCCAGTTTAGCTTATTGCAAATGACCTTCACACAACAAAAGTCTCTTCTATCTCAACGAAAATTTCAACTTAATACTGTAATCCTAATACTACGTAGAAAGTCTATCAAATCAGAACTAGATTCTACAATTTGTAGGAGATAAAAAATACAAAGGTGACATTTTTTTCGGATCTTTAAGGGTGTGCAAGAAGAGAATGGTCAATTTTAGGTATACCCACAACGTGTTTCTAATATGGACCACCGACAAGTCGACTCCTTTTTATCGTTTTAGTAGTTCATTCAACAACACAATTTTTAAAGATTCGGCCTCAGTGCATTCAATAATTATGTAGTTCTCAGCATCAATATACACCAAATTGATTTTATTAACAGTACGCATGTGCATTACCTTTCTGATTTCGAAGAGAAAACATTCAATTGCAATAGGATTGCGCACGTTATTTCTTCTGAATTCTTAATTATTTAGGCTGGGCGTGGTATAGGTCCACTTTGTCGTGTTACCACGGTCCACATTACCAATGGCGCTCTATCCACTATTGGCGATCATAGATTTTTTAATCAAGCCCTCCATTCAGCATCATCCCAAAACGTCGGATCCCAAATTTATCAACCGATGGTACTACAGAATAAAGGGACATCAACAATGATATAATTAATGAAGTCAGTCAGCTAGGGTCTAAAAGGGGCATTGACCCCTCCTTCAACTGACTAGGAAACATGGTCGTCAATGTTTGAATTACGAAGAGACCAGCTAGGATTGTATCCTTTGGTTTGACATCATCGAAAAGGGAGAGTTGTCAAAGGAAGTTGTAAATTGATTGTTCTGTGTTTCGTCGCTTAATTGTATCATCGTGTTCAACTTGTAACACGTTAAATATAGATGTAGTAGAATTTTGGGGGCGTAGTACAGGACAATCCGGAGACAGGGTGCCGGTGCAGGGCTGGCAAATGTCTGTATGGGTCGCCGACAAAATCGATACCGTCTACACGGCCCCCGTCCCCCCCACACCCCCACTTTCACTTTCACTTGCAACACTTGCAGGGCTAACGTCCCTCCCTCCCCTCACCCACCCACCAGACATCCCCATTTCCCCAGACATGTCTTTTATACGCCTTTGAAATATTTCCTATCATTTTTTACGACCCCTTACTTTTATCGAAGTTGTCATGAAATATTGCCGGTTTCATGTGGATTCCTGCCGCCACAACACACACGGTATGAGATGAGGAAAATACAAATACAAACTCTTTATTACATTATGCCTATATGACCCGTGGGTTTCTTCATGTAGCATTCCGGTCTTATAAGTGAACGGTCTCCAGTTTCTGTCGCTGGGCCTCAGCACGCATTATTTTGTCTTACGGTTTCATTTATTAATAGTTTGGCGACAGTCTGGAACTACATCAAGTTGTGAATCATTGGCGTTAACTGGAATAAGTATTTTCCTAATTTAATCCTCAAATGTTCGTTATTGTAATTAAAAACTGGCAGCAGTTGTGTTACAACAGTTTCAAGTCACCATCCATCATTGCAGGGCGGGTACTCTGTTAAGAATCCAGGACTTCAATTAGTTTGGTCCAGAATAATTAACTCATTTTTCTTCTGTAGGTGCCAAATTTAGATTTTTTAATATTATATGTTAATCTTAGTTCTTAGGCTTGTTATATACATCCTTTACGTTGATACATAATTTCGATTCACACTGTGTCAAAATATTGCTTACAAAATTATAATCTTAAGGTATTTGGGTCTTAATGTGAAGAGCTGTTAAATCGAAACTGATTAAGCCAGCGATGCACATCTGCTTATACACATGTTTGGATTGAGGCGGAGTTATCTAGTGATTGGCTAGAATTCAACGCCAATCAGCGAGCGATATGTATGGCATTCATGATAAAGCAGTCGTATTGATCTCGGATTGGTCGAGCTTTCTTTCTTTGTTCGCTAGAGGAAAGTCTGCCTGTGATATGCCTCGCAGCTTTATTTGTGTTTATTAACGATTCCATTTATCTCCTTTTGTGTGTCGAATTGTGAATGGAAGAAATTTCATCATCGATATCGCCCAATATTGTAACGTATAGTTTTGTGTTTCGTCACTGCTCACTATCATAAATTTAATGTCCCTATTCGTTCATCATAGCGCTAAATAATTGGGTGGAATATGTCAAATTTGTTGTAAATACTTCCACTTATTTTGAATCAAGCCACTTAAAATACAGACGCTTCTATCAAAGGTTTTTTAAGTTCATTAAGTTGTTCCCACCGCTGAAAGAGGAATACTGGGGTCTAAAATGTAGGCGTTTTCAGTTACATTCCGATGAACATAATTGGATTCTAGAAAGGATAGTGATGTAAGAACGGAGGAAATAAATTATAAATAGGCTATTACTCACTCTTATGATTCCTGTTTAATCAATTCACTCGATATTCGCTTTAGGAGAGGTGACGATCCCCCTTGACAAGTGTGGTGGACACCATGCTCCAACTCAAATGGTTTCGTCGGAGAACGTAACTCATGAATCCTACAAACAGCCGAGAAATCATTCCAAAACGCATGAAAATTCCAGTGGGTCTGAGACGATAAGACCAGTGATCGTGCACTACCAGAAGACAATAATTGGCTTAGACATATTATACTTTCAAAAAGACCCAGGCATAATGAAAGAACGACAATGACAACAATCAACGCACAAGCATAGATATTTGAGACATTTTGAGCAAAGATAATAATCCAAATGTCGCTACCAAAACAGCATTAGTAAACAGATTTCCTGGGACTGGCGAGTTGGAATTTTATTCATTCACTTTAAGCAACAAGATGTGTGGGTGTCCACTACTGGACATTGGGAATAGTTGGTTATTTCTTTTCACGTGATGCGATTAGGTTTCTGCGAGGCAGCCATATTAGTTTTAGCAAGAGAGAAAGGTAGCCATCAGAGCTGTTCTAAATAAATCGTGAATAGCATGCCTCAGTTTGTACACTTTGATCGTAAACACTTTCAAACGCTAAGCTAAGGGATGTCCAAACGTTCTTCTTTATCCAAAGCCCTTAATAGAAAAAATAGTCTCATCTGGTTCCACTTAAAATTAAACACAATTAAACTGTAATGGATACTACAAAGTAAGCGTGTTTTGGAATCTTCGCAATTGCTTTGGGACTTTTAGCTCAATAGATATGATAGGTGCGATCTGGTTATGTAAAAAGCACTTCACATTGGGTCATGTCAAGGGTGTGCAAAAGTTTCCCTTTCCTGTCCCACTTTAGGCTCCATTTCATCCTAGTCCTCTTTAGGCACCCACAAAGGGGTCTTAATATGGACCACCGGCAAGCCGATCACATGTTTCGTTTTGATAGTCTCAATCAACAACACCAATGTCAACAGATTCGTTGCTGGGCTATGTTAATAGTCAAGAGTGTGCAAATATTCCCTCTCCTGTCCCACTTTAGGCTCCATTTCGTCCTATTCCTCTTTAGGCACCCACAAAGTGGTCTTAATATGGACCACCGGCAAACCGAACACATTTTTTTGTTTGATAGTCTCACTCAACAACACCAATGTCAAAACATTCATTGCTACGCTATATAAATATAAATAGCCAAGGGTGTGCAAATGTTTTTCCTCTACTGTCCCACTTTAGGCTCCAGTTCGATCTGGTCCTCTTTAGGAACCCACAAAGGAGTTTTAATATGGACCACCGGCAAACCGATCACATTTTTCAGTTTGGTAGTCTCACTCAACAACACCAATGTCACAAGATTCGTTGCTCATCTATATGAATAGTCCACCCACTTATCTCGCAAGGAGATGTCTAATGAATTAAACGTCACTGCTATTGTGTGTACCAGTCCTACATATTCCTTCCTACTGAAGCCCTTTTCTCATTGTCTCCAGTTGTGTCGCTAGTGGGCCTACTGTAAAGTGTAAAGAGAACAAGAACAGCGCTCCGCCTTGTCTTGGGACATAGAACTGTAAGGCTATATAAGGCTCGTGGAAACAATAAGGGTGAAGTGAATGCAAGGCTACACAGCCGTGCCACACTGCTCGATGATGTCAGTATGACAATAAAGAAAGTCAAGTTGCTCAAGAGTCGTTCGATAAGTGCCTCCGCTTACCTTATGTGCAGTTTTAAAAGACTGGAGTGGCCCTTGAATTTAACGTTTGTTTGAGGTCTTTCTCTAATTATTCTGAAGCAGCCGCACTTTGCCGTAATTGCAACTCGCGAACCTCTCCTGTATATTGTCGCGTCGTACATGCGCTCCAGACGGGTCTTCGAGGACCCTACAACCCTTTGATCCGGGCCCTCGCCACTTTCCTTTGCCCTTTGTGCCGTGTCACAGCATCGCCAGAGCACTCGGGCGAGATTGCTTCCGACTTTCGCTTCGGAGACGATTCCCGTTGTAGACGAGTGTGGCGTGCTCTGGGGGGGGGGGGGGGGGGGAGGATAAGCAATGAGGCAAAGGGCGCGAGGATGTGTGCTTTCCTTCTTTGTCTGCAGGGGGGGATGTGCATGTGATTACCCCGCGGTTTTATCGGTCGAGTTCGCATCGTGAGTGCTGTCTGCAATTCTGGCCCGTTTTATTCCTAATTGGATTGGATGTAGCGTATACCGGTGTTGTCAGAAATCCAAACCACAATTGTGACAGTCAAGACGCAAATTCTGGTAGGAACACGCCTTCGGTGCAGGAGTTTAACGCTGTTTATTCCATGGTAAATTTCCAGGGTGACGTAACATCAGCAGTTCGTCACAATTAAGACCCCGTCATGAGTTTGACCTTGGATATCAGTGACCAAGTTGACGTGCGTGACTGGTTGAGGAACTTTCCCAGAGTGGATGAACGAATTTTGAACGAGTCGCAACTGTGAGTGACTTTTCTACTGAGAGAAAGGTCGTGTTTTAGTCTGGATGTTCTTATTAGATCTCCTTGTAACTGAAATCCAACCGTTATCAAAATTGTACTGTCCTGCACGGAGAAGAAAAGGCGACGTCAGTATCTGTACGTTCAACGATGTTCCACGATGTACAGAAAGTTTCAAAGCGAAGGCTATAGTTGTGTTCTACTTACATTTATGTTATTGCCAAGTCCAAGGGCAACGTTTCAACTGCAGTATAACAGATTACAGGGGCTTTACTATGATGACAGTGTAAATAAACATGCCAATATCAGGTACAAGGTCAATGTTGTGACCTCTACACTGCAGTATAGTAGAGTGCAGAGGATTTTGAAGTTGAAGTCTACAGTTGTGCAACGTACGGACACTACATATTACAGTCAAGGCCAAGGTCAGTGTTGTGACCTCTACACTGCAGTATAGTAGAGTGCAGAGGATTTTGAAGTTGAAGTCTACAGTTGTGCAACGTACGGACACTACATATCACAGTCAAGGCCAAGGTCAGTGTTGTGACCTCTACACTGCAGTATAGTAGAGTGCAGAGGATTTTGAAGTTGAAGTCTACAGTTGTGCAACGTACGGACACTACATATCACAGTCAAGGCCAAGGTCAGTGTTGTGACCTCTACACTGCAGTATAGTAGAGTGCAGAGGATTTTGAAGTTGAAGTCTACAGTTGTGCAACGTACGGACACTACATATCACAGTCAAGGCCAAGGTCAGTGTTGCACTCAATGGTTATGTTCTCACTTGTCTCTGTACGGTGAATGTCATTTTTGCAAGTATTGTTGGCAAATGTTCAACATTATCTTTTACAGACTGGAACTTGTAGTGGGTCAACCCATTGAGGATTCCAACTGGGGAACAATTTTGTTTTGCGGAATTAGATTTTCTGCCACGCAATGAGGCACAAACTCTTTGTATACTAGAACTCGGAACTGGGAATTTTACTTCAGCATTCTATCAATCTAAGGCCGGCCAAGACTGCAATCCTTATGGCCTTTGCCTCTACTTAAATCTGTACGACTTGGTTGTCATTGCCTATTTGGCCTTTAATGTACCTATGTAGATTACTAAGAAAAATTACCTAACTTCATAATAAGGCTACAGATCATTAAACTCATCCTTTATTTGTGTTTGCTAAATCATGTCCCTCCAACCTTTTTTTTTATACTTCTGACTATTTGTGTACTACTTCTAAAATGGTTCTGATAGGCTTATGTATTGTGATATTGAAGTTCACGATTTTACAAATCGGTGTGTCTAAATTTGCTGCCTTAGTGTTCCTTATCGTTAATTCTTCCGATTGTGATGGACTTTTCTTAGATTTACCCTTCCTCTGCAAGACTTATCATCAAGACTTCTGTGGACTTATCATCTTCATTCTAGAGTGGAATTCTGACAGAGTACATAGTAGCAAGTTGTCAACTGTCAGCTCAAGGTTCTCAATTGTCAATTATGATTCGTAGTTGTGTTCAGAATTCCTACTCGTCAAGGATAAGTTTTGTCGTCCTTGGGGTGTCTGATTTTCTCGAAGGTAGTCGAGACCTTTCCAAAGCGTCCTACAATATTTAGTGAATCATGCAGTTTGTAACCAGTAGATGTCTTCGTAAACTTTTAAATGGTACAGTTCAGTCAAAACCAGTGGAGCTAAGTATATTTTGACTTTTCTTACACCCACAAATCTTGTAAACAATAAAATTATCCGTATGTGGGTCAGGGTGTAAATTTTTATCCTTGTTGGTCCTAGTGTTGTTTGCACCACATACCACATGTTAACGCGTTGTGTAAAACAATGAACGCACTAACATATATTGTTCGGTCCGTGCCCGCGTGAATTATGGCGGCATCGCGGTTTTGGCTCGAACCAGGATTCCCACGGGTATAAGCAATTGAAACACGGACACAGATCGGTCTATAAATACGTCGGCAGTGCGCGCCGCTCTGGTAGTGCCAGTGGCAGTGGCACTACTCTGACTCCGGTGTTAGTGTAGATTGTCAGATAGTTGCGGTGTTGCCGGCCTGGCCGGAGCGCTGCGTTGTGGCAACACTGGACTGAGTGGCGCGTGCATCACAAGGCCGAAGTAAGTCTCACAGACTCATTAACCCACGTTACCCACGTCCGGCGGTATTTCTGTTTTCACTGTGTCAGATCCCCCCCTCCACCACGCCCCGCACCCTTGGCCATTTCGTTTTCAACGACCCATTTGAATTCAGATTGCCTCACCAATAAGTTACTAAACGACTGACGTCGTTAAGTTAAATCACCCCGGGCTCTCGCTTAATTCTAAATGTAGTATTTTAAGGTTATGTTGGAAACGTCCACTGCGAAGCGTGGTCGAGTAGACGTCTCGGCTTTTTAAATTCACATCTACGATGATCATATGATGTGAAGTTTAAAATATCTTCTTTTCGTTTAGCACCATATTTGTATACCAATAGAATTATTTTTCCTTCCTCAAGTAGGAATCACTAAAATTACTCTTATAAAACCATAAAACAATTAAAGAATGTTGTAACGGTCTGAAAAAATGTTGCCGGGACCATCTGTGTGTGTTGCCTCTTCTTTTATTATATTCTTAATAATTGTATCGGAATAAATGCGTGTTACGATTACATCAACTGAATAATTATCGTTTCAAAAGGGTTCGTTCGTTCTGTTAATGAAAACCGGCATAGTGTAGACTATGGAATATTTACTATGGCTACCACTGTGTAGACTATAGGCCTTAGGTTTCTTGTTTGCACGAATTCAGGGATGAGAAATATGTCCATTGACCTCAACTGGCATACATAAGGTGTAAATAATATTCAATTTAACTTAAATTGCCCAGTCCTGAGGCAGGGTTGGAACACTGTCAAAGCCACAAATCCATCATATGGCACGTCCGCCAGTGGCGTGGGGAATGAAGAAACAGAAGAAGAAGGGTTCCAACTGACCCCATGACATTTTTACGCTTACTGCTCTGCTTACTTGTATTTATTATGATGGAGTTTTACGAGCTGAAGGAAGTCACTGTTCAGGACTTCTGGGGGGGGGGGGGCAAGAATTTCTAAGTCTTCACAACTAAAAGATCTGTTATTTTACTACATTTCCATGTTTCATAATAATAACTTTAGAAGTCTGACACGTCAATATTTACTAATATTTTGTTACCTGGAAATTGAGGTTGTCAGTGTCTGGTATAAAATTGTGACACGACTAATCCAAAATTCTGAATGGCGGTATTTCGAGTTATCAAATGAGATATAAGAATATAAGATTAACAGGCAAACAGATTAGGATGCAACAGAATGATAGCGAAGGTCGCTAGTACACACAACATTGGTTACTAAGTCACGTCTCTCGTGTGACCATCCCGGGTTGCCGAATGGTTCGAGTTTCAGATTATTACCCGAGGACCCGGGTTCGTATCCCGGTTGGGAACGGTGTTTTCATACGCTAACAAATCGCCTTTTTCAACCTGCAGTAACGTAAAAGTAAAGTAAAGTAAAGACGTATTATTTTAACAGGCGAAGTTAGGGCTAAGAAGCCCCTCTAACACAACCTGGGGATCAACGGCTCAAAGGTGACTTCCGAACCACCACCAATGGCCGGGCAGGCGGGTTGCTTGCAAGGACAGGATCGCTCAGCGGTTAACCATCCAGGCAGCAGCCACGCTCGACGTTGCTTGATTCGGTTATCTTGCGATAGATAACTGACGTGCCCGCTACATTGCGCCATTGGATAAGGATTTCCGTTAGCCGAATAACGACTGCAACTGGGGTTGGACTGGTTACGCTTAGAGCTTTGTTGCCTTTTACAGTTTTATTAACTTGACAATCCAGGATATTATATACTTTGATCTGCTGTGTTAATCTAAGAGTATCTTTTAAGTTTAATGTATCATATATTGCAAGTTATCATGGACCAATTTTGCATTAGGCCTTGAAATGTGTAAATGTATGTTGGATTTTTATTGAGGTTGAAACAAAAATAAATATTTTGCAGCGTGTTCTAATACCTGTTAAAAGACTTGTTAAAGAACAGGTTTTCTAAAATATCGCAAGTGTTTTAGTTCGCCTAATAGTAAAAAACAAATAAACCTACACTAGGGGTCTCAAACGGTTTGTCATGGTGCGTGTAATTGAGAGTCTCAGAAAACGAGCATTTACTCTACAAAAATGAATTAACCTATGTGCCTAACCAAAATTTCCGCTATGGAGAGGATACCCAGAAATAAACACTTGTCAAGTCTTAGAAAACAAGAAAATGATAGAAATGTCGAAGATCAAACGTCTAGTTAAGTACTAATAATATATTGCTAACAGTTTTACAAATTATTATACTTGATTTTGTACCAGTCTTGCATGATTTATTATTGCAGTATTTATTTGTCACAAAACTCGTTTTTATTGGTTAGGCGCTTCAAACAAAACTACGTTCGCTACGTTTTTATTTTTCTTTTGGAAACAAATGTACTGTTTAGTAAAATCTTATTTTATTATTGTGTTATTTGTTATTATCGTTATATATAAAATCGACAAGCTGGCAGGAAGGATCTACGAATTTCCAGAATAACATTTTGTTTTTATCAAGTATTAAATGTGTAACGTTAATGTTTCAAATGTGAAGTGGTGTGCGAGTGTACGTCAGCTAGTGCCTGCAATATTCGGGAAACTACAAGCAGTGCATCCGTGCTCTGTGGTACCAGACAGGTTTCTTCTCCAGGCTCGTCAACAGTTTGGACTGTATCGTCCACTTCCACACGGACATTTATATTGTCCTAATGTACGTAGAAACTAAATACTTATTCAATCGTAAGAAGCACTAAAGGTTTGTTTAAAATACAAGCGAACACTCATACCTATTACAACATTGAATAACCGAAAGTACAGTATCATTATTTAACTATTGAAATCATGGGCATAGTAAATAAGGGGGCTAAGGGTGTCCAGCGCCCCTCCCCCCCAAATAATTTTCTACTTACACAAAATTAATATAAAATATATACAAAATGAAGATACGAGTTAATGTTATTTGCTAAATCATTGTTATTCTGAGTAAAGGCCTGAAAATGTGAAATTTTTCAAAATTGTTTTTGGTGGGTAAAATATTATTGTACTTGTGTATCCTGGAAGGAACGTTCTTTCATGAACCCTCGAGAGTATTATAACCACATTCGGGTCCACCTAGTTTGATCATACTTCTACTCAGTATGACAAAATACCCTCTGTGTACACAAATGAACTATTTTTATATGCAAGAATTAAGGTAACACTTCTTTCAAGCAAAATATACAACTATATAAATACAACTTCAGTCGTTTAATGGTAATTCATAGAATTCTTAATCTTAACTTTGTCTGGTAAAATAAGACATCTTTATTTTTTTTACTTAGTATTGCTACATGAGTATACCATTGGTGATGGTTCTGAAGTCACCTTTAAGCCGTTGGTCCCCAGGTTAAGTGTAACCTGGTAAAATAAGACTACTTTACTTTACTTTACTTTTAATCCAGGTTTACATACACAACTAATAACCCAACTGTAAAGCTATTATTGTAATTAAAGTATAATTTAGTAACCAGTTGTTTTTGTTAGTTAATTTTTCTAGTTTAAATCTGGAATATATCTTCTATATATATATATATATATATATATATATATATATATATATATATATATATATATATAGATATATTCCAGATTTAAACTAGAAAAATTAACTAACAAAAACAACTGGTTACTAAATTATACTTTAATTACAATAATAGCTTTACAGTTGGGTATATGTATATATCTTTTTAATATATCTTTTTAATTACAGCATACCTTTTAAATTTATTTTACTTTTAAGTTTTGTACTCTATCCTAATTATTTGCATAGTTACTCTCTTAGTAATATGTCTTGTGTTATAAAATTGTTCTATGTTATCAGAAAATAATAATAAATGTATTGATTTCTCATTGTTTTTCTGTCCTTAATGTTTTAAAAATGTGAGCCGTGACTTCTTCCAAACTTATTTAATATTTTTGTAATGGTGTTCGGAAATGTAATGCAATACTAACAAAATAATATCAATAAATGTAAGTTATTTTAAAAAAAGAACATGACCCATAAAGTTATTTATAAATTAAAATCTGCAATTGCGGATTGCCAAATCAATCAGCAGGTATCGTAATGTACGGATGTACGTATGAAATAAAGAGTTCAGTGGTATCTATGGAGGCGTCTGTTTGTGAGATGCGAATAGAACAGTTGATATACAGATGGCAGACGCAGAGATGATGGGAGGCGGAGGTGTGTGGACTGTCAGTCACCTGCCGAGCGGTGTGTTGCCCAAACCCGGGAAAACACTGGGAACATGCAAGACACGAGAGCTGCCAACGTTAACAGAGCAGCCGCACCGTCCGCCTCTGCCAACCAAAACGTTGCCCAGTATCTTGTTCAGCCTAAATTCAACTTGTTGGAAGTACAGCCGTGGATTGTGACTTGAAATCTGAAGATCACCAACAGAATGGTGGCTGTCATTGGAAAATGTTAATACCAGCATTCAATGGGACATTAATTAAGCATTTATCTTTTAACCTCACTCTTAACAGTGTAATTTACCTCAGAAATTTGTTTCTAGTTGGTTTATAATCTAAAATTAGTACAACAGACTGAAATTTTTTACTTCTGGACAACCCATGGATGTCCAGGACTGGCAGTGCAAGGTATGACTGTTGGAGTGGTTGCAGCTCCTTCAGTTCTAGAGCCTGTTAGCAAGCCTTGAACTGAAGGATGTTGGAGTGGTTGCTGCTCCTTCGGTTCCAGAGACGTTAGCAAGCCTTGAGCCGAAGGATGTTGGAGTGGTTGCAGCTCCTTCGGTTCCAGAGACGTTAGCAAGCCTTGAGCCGAAGGATGTTGGAGTGGTTACAGCTCCTTCGGTTCCAGAGATGTTAGCAAGCCTTGAGCCAAAGGATGTTGGAGTGGTTGCAGCTCCTTCGGTTCCAGAGGCTGTTAGTAAGCCTTGAGCCGAAGGATGTTGGAGTGGTTGCAGCTCCTTCAGTTCTAGAGGCTGTTAGCCAAAACAGTCTTAAGTCTTAAGTCAAAGGAAGTTGGAGTGGTTGCTGCTCCTTCAGTTCCAGAGGCTGTTAGCAAACCTTGAGCCGAAGGATGTATGGTCCTCAATCTCCTTTAAGTAATAAACTGGAACACTGCCAATCCCTCCTTCTTTCTAGGAGGAAATGAGATGAGAGACTGATATCACCTCCCAATCTCCCATGGTTACTTTTCCCATGAGATCTCCCCAAACTCATTCCGAATCAATAATTATTTATATAGTCAAGTGTATACAATTAAGAACATATCAACATAAGATTTAATATAATTTTAAACAATCATTGCAAAATAATTAAATCTAAAATCATTACTTGGTGAAATGTATTTTATTTGTTTTAACAAAAGTCCTATGGAAGTTGTAGTGTGCTGCTGAAATGTCAGGTACTACTTATTTCTAGTCTGATGCAGATAAAAAGCATGATTTACAAAAAAAGACTAGGATTATTTCCGATGAACATACAGCATTCATACCCCACCAAACCAGGTGAATACAGTATACCGAATTCTTCAAAATATGTTTTACACGATTCTCTGCTTATGATCTATGCAATAGATCTAATACACACTTTTGCTATTTGAAGACACTGTTAAAACTTTACAGTGGGAGGTATACGCAGACTGCAGATCTGTGGAAGGCAACCAAGGGCACAACACATTGAGTAGACCCTTTTACATACGTGATCAACACAATCGTCCATGTGAGATTTGCATGTACATGAAGATCCCGAAACTTAATTAAAGTCAGTTGTTGGATTGGGCCGTCACCTATATAAAATTTGGATAATCTCAAGTTTTGCTTTATTGTTCCATTTGAATATTTTATCACTTTAAAAGCAGTGAAAATCCTTTCAGATTTATGTGTGTAGAGATCTGTAGCATCTCATGAAAAGGAAAATATAGAAGTAAATTAAGCATAGTCTACAGGAAAGAATGTTAAAATCTTCATCAAGAATGAGCCCAGAGTTGAAAGAGTAGGTGTAGTCAGAATTGGTCAATACTGTCTTCGTTGACAACAGATCAGACATAATGTATAGAGCGGAAGGGTTGATTCAATGTTAATGTTGAGTTTAGCTCCAGTTCACATTTCTCTTAGTGCAGCCTCTGGAATTTGACACTATGACAGACTTGACTCTTAGAATCTGGAGTCATGTTTGTCTGAAGGGATCGAAAAGAGCCGATAAATAAAAAGCTTAAAATGAACTCCTTGCATCATTTCGACATCAGAGACTATACCGGTAAACTAGTGTTTTTAGTACTAACTCAATAAACACAGATGGAGAAGGCCAGTGTCTTCAGAAAGAGAAACTGAAGCCAGCAATGAGGATGGCATATGGACAATCTCGTTACAGTTTAAGCCTTGTGTTCTTCTTATAAGTCTTCTAACTGTTCCTGTAATGCTCCGTTGTCACAGTTACAGGGTCAAGTGCAAGTTAGATATCACCCAAAACTGTCCTGGTGATGGTTAGAAAGAAATTGTAATATCCGTTACAATTATTTTATGATTTTTAATTTTTTTTTTTTGCTGTGATAAACTAAGTAGTGTGATTTTGTAAGAAATGTTAAAACATTATTTTGTCTGGATTTTGGATCTGTTGAGATATTCATTTATAGTTTTTATTAATTCTTGATTATTCTTTAAGGCAATTTTTATATTAATATTTAGTTGTTATTCGAGAGGTCATGTATTTTGTCATATTCTTGGAAGTTTAAAATTGTATGAAATTGCACCCATTTAGATTGATACTTCTCCAGTCTTTGAAAATTTATGAAAGTAGCAAAATAAATATCTAGTTTTATAATATTTTTTACACACAAATTCTTTAGACTCTTTGTATAAATTCAGTTAGCAGAATAACTATAACCTATTTTAAGAAAGAATTGTCTTTAAAACGTCATTTAATCTTCTGCAATGATTTATGCATGTACTTAAATATTAACCACACACTACTAAAACCAGAAACTCTTATCTCATTGCTATTTCTCATAATAAAAGCTATGATATATTTTTCAAACTTTGTAGACCTCAAGTCTGAATAGGAGTTTATGGAATAATTTTTATGCAAAAAAGTCTTGACCTTATGTATAATTTATGGAAATTGCTTTACGTACTCGTTCTTTCAGATGTATTCATGCATATAATTTTTCAAAATTAAAGTTATTAATTAAATTTAGTTATTAAAACTAGCGCAATTTTTAAAAAATCACTGTATTAGGCACATCTGAGTAAATTTCATTATTTTATTTCTCTAACAAAGTGGCATACACAGTGGCTCAGATATATTCAATGTTATTTCCATCTTATATTCAAGGATGACACCAATCTCTCTATGTCTCCATAATCCGTGGTGAAGTGAAGTCCATAACCACCTAGAAACCTGTGGGAGGGATGGATTGTTTAAATTGCTAAAGCAGTTTTTATAGTCTCTTTATCATTTAGCTGGAACTTGAGTAGATGACATTTCCTCTCTATTTCGTAGGGAAATGAATTACTAATCGTGTTATGTGATCATGCTGTATGATGATAATGTAGTGTGAATATATGTGTGTTTGAAGATCCATGTTAACATCAACAATTTGAATTTTTATCTTCACATTCTAGTTTTTTCCTTGAGCACACACCAGGTATTGAAACATTATGTTATACATATTCTAACACCCAACAATATGTCTATGGTATACATTCGTATTTCCTCCAGACGGAATTTGTGACCACGTATCAATTCCACAGATGTTGGCGCTGCAGGCGGGAATGGAGCGGGACCTGGGGGCGCAGCGGGACCGCCAGATCCGGCTACACTCGGTTCACACAGACCTAGAGCTGGACCTTCCACCCAGTATAGCCCTGCCGGACGGTGAGGAGATACCCTACGGCAGCTCGACTAGGCTGCACATCCGAGACTCGGAACAGGTATGCAGCTACAGGTATAACTTATACACTCAGTTCACACAGACCTGAAGCTGGACCTTCCACTCCGTAAAGTTCAGTATTGTTCCAGAGAAATATCAAACTTTTTATACCAAGGAATGTATGCAGAGTGAGTTCAAATACTGTAATACTCTCAAGAAAAAGGAAAATAAACAAATAATAGAAATACACAGGTTAAAAACATTGTGCTTATTGCAGGACTGGAAATAGTCCCTAATTCTGAATCTAAAGATTAATCTTTTAGAATTTGAGAAATTATATAGAGTGCCTATAAAAAAGAATGGCTCACCAAGGAGTACCAGGTTAAAACTGGAATTTTTGGAAAAGTATCAGATTGTTGAAAGCTTAGGGTTCAGTAGCCACTGTATAGAGAGCTATGGCCCACCATAATATAAAATAATACAGAAAATCTTTTCAGATATTCAGAAGAAACGCTTAGACTTTTATATTATTAGAAAGAAAACAGCTCTTGGGACTTTAAAAACTCATTAAATTAAGTTAAGGCTTTTTTATAAACTGTCATCAAGAAGCTATAAAACTCAACTATGCTGAATTGGTTGGTTTTCAGCCACGGGAGTATCAAGAAAATGAGTTAACTTAGTGGTAAGGAAAAGGTTGAAGTCATTGTCCAAAATGTCATTTGACAGTTACCTTTAGTTAAAAAAAGTTGTGAAGAATTGGAAGAGAGTGATCTGTGTTAAAACACCCAGTCGGTAAGAAGTCGGGATTCTTTATGGATTCCTTTAAGAAAAGGTGTTTTTAACTTTCTATTTTTCTATAAACATCTGTTAATTCAATAGTGACTTTTTGATCTTCTAAAATGGAAAACTTTTAATTCCAGAAAATTTGGAGATATTTGCATAAAATCCCACAACCAGATTTCACACAAGCCGACTATGTTGACATCCTAGTATTGAACACAGCTGGCCAAAGTGTTACAATTTAATTATTTGAAACCAGAAATGGAAATGGTGAATTTCTCATGATCACCATCATTGTCATCCTATATCATAATAACTGTGACATCAATTTTGTTGTGCTGCAATTTTGACGATTGTTCGAATTGGTGTTATTGATGATAGACACGAGTCGGACGAAAGTAGCACCATAAGTTCTATTGTGTAACATAGTTTTCTGGCAGCGATGTTGTGCCATAACTTCCCGTCACCCTGTCTCAAGAGGAGATGCAGCTTCCAGATGTGTGCTTGACACTCACACTCGTCTCACTCTTATCGCCACCCGACCACGTTTCACTGCGCACTCTCAGTACGAGTTTAACTTTCACAGTAACTCTTGTTTTAATGCTTTAAGCTTTACGGGACTTTCTTTACGAGTGCAGCCGATTGTAAAATTAACTAACGACTGCAGAGAGGTAGCGAGTCATCAAAACGTTACACTTTGTCAGTCATAACTCCGAAAGAACTGCTGCAACTTTTGTTGCAATTTACTTAGTAGTTATTATAGCGAAGGTCGCGTCCAACCCTAAAAACGAGATTAAATGTCGGTGCAGTAAAACCATTGCTGAGTAATTAATCGAGTAAAACCTTAAGTGCAATGTTTGCGCTAAAAGATTTTTCTTTTATGATTCATAACGTCAATTCTGGTTTTTATGTAAAGTCGTAGTGCCTGGTGAAAATTATATCCGGACTGTAAGAGCGAGGATTAAATTCTCACAACCCAGTACTGAATTTTCCACTTTATTACATTGTTCCATAACAGTTTTAGAGATTTAATACTGTTTGTTGTTTTCTTCATATATTGGTGGGTCTTAAATTAAATTAAAACTATTTCTCGTTTACAATAAACTAGGGACACTCTTATCTGCTTTGTAACCCAACCCTGGATCACTGAGTTTCAAAAAACAGTCCAAGACTAGGACTTCAAAAAACAGCTGAAGATAATTATATGAATTTTTAGGGTTTTGTATATTATAATAGAATATTAATTTGGAAAATTATGTGTTATATAAATTAAACACGTTCCCTCTACTTACGTTTTATTAAAAACGTGTTATTCCCTTAGAAGTCAAACATAATTCATATACATACTGTAACAAATTTATATTCTTATCAAGAATCATTTATCCTTGAGCCTGGTTACAAAATTAAAAATAAATTAATGTAAAAGTAGATTGCAAAATTGGCAACGATTTTTAGTATAAATGTCTTTAAATCCTTCATGAGTGGACAAAAAAAAGGATTTTTTCTATTTTTCTGCCCTCAGGGAAATTTTTTTAGAGGCCTCGACTCTTGAATAAAAATATTTTCAAAACTAAAAACTGATCACATTATTCCAGGATGTACTGAAACGATTTTATGTTTTGCCTTGTAAGAGTAACGTTGAACCTTAGAACATTTTCTACATTATTTTCTATTTTTAGGTACAGGTTTAATGGAAAACTTAATTTTAAAATGACTTACACAAATCAAATTACCTATGGACATTTTGTTGAATTTGTGTGTGCTTGTATATGTATAGTTTTTATGATTAAGCTTGAGCTAATATAAAAAATTTTAGCATATTAAAAAATCAACAATTAATAATGGAAAAGCTAAGAGACTTGGATATATATATATATATACTTCTTATCTTTAAAATGGTACATTTGACAAAACTAAACCAAAAAGGGTAATACATTCGTTAGCATTCTTCTTATAGGAGAAAATTACGATGGCCACCAGTACCATTATTTTGAATTCATTGCTACCAGAATTGACAAGATTACAAGAATGTACAAGACCACATGTTAGCTGTCTTTATGGTTACATGGCGGTCTGGCAACAGTGTTGCCTCACAATTCCAGTCCAATGTGTCGCTTCCCCAGATGTCTGTAGACCTCACTCTGCCAATTGCTTCTCGTATCTCAAGTGTTCCACCATTTACTTAGTAGACAAATATGACTTAGAAATGAATTATTATTTAGATAAATTTAAATTTTCCTAATAAAATTTAACTTTTTACATGCCATTAAAATTAAAGTTTGAAAATAGTATTAATTTTACCAAGTTACTCCATGAAACTCTTCTACTACTGTAAATTTTGTTCCAAGCTAAGCCAACTTTTTCAGAGACTTGGAAAATTCTGTTTTGTTCTAAAGTTTGTTTAGCTGGAATTTTAAATTAGGAGGAGGCTTCTGATGTGAAAGACAAGTTACACAACCGTTTGCTTGTAAAGGTTTTAGAAATATAGTTTCTTTTGTATTTAATAAATTCGAGTTAATGTATAAAACTTGTTTTAAGTATTGGCCTGTAATTTTGTATCTTGTTGTTCATACTTTATATTACACAAGGAAAGACTTTTATGGTGAAGTAGATTAAGAATAAGAATAAGAAGTGAATAAGATTAAAGATCAGTTCAAGAAGATTCAGTCAGTGTTATCACAAATTCAAGAAAGCCATTTTATAATTGATAATTTTTAAAAGGTTAGGTTTATAAGGCAAAAACTGAATGAACTACCAATAAAATTTTACAAAAGTTTGTTGTAATTTAATCATTGTTATTTTCTATTATAAAATAAGCAAATTCTCTTAAGTATTAAAATAGCCTATGTAGCCTGCCTTATTTTTAGGGCCCGCATATAGATTACATAAAACATCACTTACCCAGGTTACAGAATCTTAGCATTTCAAACGATAACTGTAAGTTCTCTAAACCAACTTTGTTCAGCTGTGAATAACATCCTGGAACTTATTCCTTGGGTATTTTTCCACGTTAATGAAACTTAATTTACTTCACCACCCGGGTAAATTTACAGCCAAGCTGTTTGGGGAAGTGGAGTTTTTATGGCTCTGCCAAATGTGCAACTTTATCACTTTGTTATGGTGCAATTTAGAGATTAAACTGGTTGATGTTGGAAATGGAATGTATAAAGCGACGTTTTTATCATCTCGCCTTTAATAAATCCTTAAATAATTCTGTTGAAATTGGAACTATAACTCAAATTGGCGCCTAAGTGCTTAGATAAATCAAGTAGGAATCATTGGCAACTTAATTGTTAATATTGTGTGTTCCCCAGGGATTACTCTTTCCCCAATTCACCAAAACATCTGTACAAATATTGTATAAGAGGTGAACAATAATAATATAATATTCTTAAATAATATTCACTGACAATATTCTTAATTAAAATTCATGTATAATACAAAATTAGTGTTTTATATTATTGTTTTATAGATTAATTTATATAAATTAAGCCCAGAACAAATTGTAACAATGTACAAATTTTGTACATTTTGTAAATCCACTATATTGCAATTACAATTTTTGTACAATTTTAAGTGCACCAATGTATTTTGACTAAAGTGTAAAGTCAGACCAACCACAGTATATTTTGCACAACCAGTATGAGATAACACAGGAATATATTCTAAGTCCAGAACCTATTGTTTTTTTGTTGCCACTTACAATTGTGTCCCTAATTGAACCATAAGTGACTAGTAACTTTATAACAGTAAGTTTATAATGGAGTGTTTGGTTGAGTGCGGTTTGCAAACCTCAAGAGTTACTGTATATGTAGTTTGCAGTGGGGAGAACTCAGGAGTTACTGTACATGTTGATTGTGGTGGGCAGACCTCAAGAGTTACTGTACATGTTGGCTGTGGTGGGCAGATCTCAAGAGTTACTGTACATGTTGGCTGTGGTGAGCAGATCTCAAGAGTTACTGTACATGTTGGCTGTGGTGAGCAGATCTCAAGAGTTACTGTACATGTTGGCTGTGGTGGGCAGACCTCAAGAGTTACTGTACATGTTGGTGTGGTGGGCAGATCTCAAGAGTTACTGTACATGTTGGCTGTGGTGAGCAGATCTCAAGAGTTACTGTACATGTTGGCTGTGGTGAGCAGACCTCAAGAGTTACTGTACATGTTGGTGTGGTGGGCAGATCTCAAGAGTTACTGTACATGTTGGTGTGGTGGGCAGATCTCAAGAGTTACTGTACATGTTGGCTGTGGTGGGCAGATCTCAAGAGTTACTGTACATGTTGGCTGTGGTGAGCAGATCTCAAGAGTTACTGTACATGTTGGTGTGGTGGGCAGATCTCAAGAGTTACTGTACATGTTGGTGTGGTGGGCAGATCTCAAGAGTTACTGTACATGTTGGTGTGGTGGGCAGATCTCAAGAGTTACTGTACATGTTGGTGTGGTGGGCAGATCTCAAGAGTTACTGTACATGTTGGCTGTGGTGGGCAGATCTCAAGAGTTACTGTACATGTTGGCTGTGGTGGGCAGATCTCAAGAGTTACTGTACATGTTGGTGTGGTGGGCAGATCTCAAGAGTTACTGTACATGTTGGCTGTGGTGGGCAGATCTCAAGAGTTACTGTACATGTTGGTGTGGTGGGCAGATCTCAAGAGTTACTGTACATGTTGGTGTGGTGGGCAGATCTCAAGAGTTACTGTACATGTTGGCTGTGGTGAGCAGATCTCAAGAGTTACTGTACATGTTGGTGTGGTGGGCAGATCTCAAGAGTTACTGTACATGTTGGCTGTGGTGAGCAGATCTCAAGAGTTACTGTACATGTTGGTGTGGTGGGCAGATCTCAAGAGTTACTGTACATGTTGGTGTGGTGGGCAGATCTCAAGAGTTACTGTACATGTTGGTGTGGTGGGCAGATCTCAAGAGTTACTGTACATGTTGGCTGTGGTGAGCAGATCTCAAGAGTTACTGTATATGTAGATTGCAGTGGGGAGAACTCAGGAGTTACTGTACATGTTGACTGTGGTGGGCAGACATCAAGAGTTACTGTACATGTTGGCTGTGGCGGGCAGATCTCAAGAGTTACTGTACTTGTTGGCTGTGGTGGGCAGACCTCAAGAGGTACATACATGTGTGGCCAGCTTAGCCCTGCCAAAATGTGATTAAACAATAAATTTAGAATAAAGCAGGGTCAACTGGTGAGAGCACTTTACAACGATGCCAAACGTTTACGAGTTCTGACAACACCCAGCCCTCAGCCGTTCTGTGCATTGGATGAATTTGGACATGAAGTAGAAATAAACATAGTTGTGAAGATCGGTTTGTATTACAATGTTTAAAACTGCATCAGTTCTTGAACATCTTCACGTCTTTGTGATGTTGTCAGTCTGATTTTATAAGAAATTTTACTTTTTACTAATACAGATTTAATCGTGAATAAAAATAGGACAAAAATTTAAATTTGTAGTAATGAATTGAAATGTGGGTTCAAATTGTATGTATCAGATTAAAAAAAAATGTAAACATTCAGATTAATAACTGAAGTAAGATACACATATGACTATAGTGTATATAACTTTACTCTATTAGAAAGATTTTTTATTTATAATTTGAAGTATATCATTAATTCTTTCCTAAATTTACTTTTTACTTCTTTGCAATTTTCATTATTCTATTTCCTTGTTATTTCACATATTATTTTGTCTAAAGGGGACAATTTCAAATTCAGCGTGATTTTGTTTTGTAAATTTGTGACAGAAACTAGTATAGTCGTAACCCTTCAAAAAATTATTAAAACTGACTAATTAAGATAAATCTCCGAATCCTTTAACGTTTTCTAACGTTTTATGCCTTAAAATACTAAATTTCCCACAATTTTTAAAGTTCATTTGTTATTTCAGGAGAGTGAGATCTACCAGAAATGTATCCGAGCGCCACCGAACCGAACGGTATTCGATGGAGAGAGTCCACCACCGTACCGGTCGAGTTCAGCGGGGCTTCTGTCACTCAGCTCGGCGACGTCTTCTTCGTCTAGCAGTAGTGGCGAGTGGACGACCAGCGTAGTCCGTTGCCACAGTATGTCTAGTAGGTGAGTAGTTACCAAACCAGGGATAGTTAAAGCTTGTAGGAATCTCTAGTCCACTAAGCATGGTGCTGTGGGTAAAGCACGTAGGGTTATTCTTGGGAAGTCTCGGATATCGCCAAATCAAAACAAGTTTAGGGCTTTGATTAACAAGATTAAACTATCTCAGATTTTGCAATCACCAAATTAACTAATTGTTTCAAAACGGAAGAGAAGAAATCAGCATAAAGTTATCAAGTTGCGTTAAAATTTTTAAGCCTTTGTTATTTGATGAAGTTATTAGTAATACTATCAACCCATCTTTGTTGGTCCATGTATTGGATGTTGAAATATATTCAGAGGAAACGTCATTCTCCTCAAGCAGAAATCTCGAGAATACAATACCAAGATGAATGTGAGATAACCCAATATTCTTTAATATTGCACTTGGCTATAATAAATGCAAAAAAAGCTCTATTTCATATGATCAAGGTTAGTCTGGAAACAGCAACTTGATAAGAAAACATTCAGTAAAAACCAAAGATTCATTCTGTTGTCTGCTAATTTAAAAACCTACGTCTATATGTATAGTCCCCTCTAAACAGCATATAAAACTGAATAGTGAAAATCCAGATAGGTATGGTGGAAACTAACTGGATGGGTTGGTGTATTTTGAATAATTGTGTATTGTAAAGCTATTTAAAGTGTTTAAGATGAAATATGCTATTTTAATAAACACTTTCATTTTAAGAATTAATTTTGTTTTGTTAAGTTTGTGCAGGTTTATTTATCTAAAAATTTAGTTATTTTGTTTTAACATTTACTAAATTAAGTTTGGAAATCATAGTAGCTTAATATGTTGTGAAATTAAGTTTTTAATCAATGGTGAATTGCATTACAATATTTTAAACTATAAGATTACTTATTTTAAACCATCTCCAAATCATACATATGACAGCGTCTCATCTTATCTCTTTTTATAACACTTTTACCAAATAAGATTATTTCACAATGCTTTATAAAGCATAAGGTGTAAATTAAAACAAACACAACATGTTTATATATTATTCATTGTTATTAAAACATGTTATTGTGTATTAAAATTGTTGATCTTAGTAATAAGTTTGGTCATCAGTATTAATCAAAACTAATCATATTGAACAACTATTTTGGTGTATTATTAACAGTCCAACATACAAATCCAAAACCTTTATATAATTTTTTTCATACACTCACACAATCAGTGTAGTGTACTGATAAATAAATGTTGAAGATGTCTGAGCATCCGAGTGAGTGAAAATTACTACTCAACTGAAACATTACTTCCTGTCAGAATATAGTACGAACTCAACAAACATAAGAAACGAGATAGGAATACACCACACTGTATCTGTATTATCGTAGGAGACGATAATTAAAATGAATAAAAATATTATATGATTTTACTCAGCTTGTCTAAAAATGTACTATTTCTTTTCTCGTTGCTATCATGGCTACCCATATGGCCAGTGTAAATATGTTTGCTACACTCAGCCAAATCCAATGTAGTGACATGCACCATCATCTAACCGGATGTTGCTTATGTAGAAATGAAGCTTCATGTAAAATTTTAATTACATGTAGTGGTAATTTCGTTCTTGATACGTGAGGCGATAATTAAAATTAATAAAAATATTATATGATTTTACTCAGCTTGTCTAAAAATTTACTCACTCTTTTCTCGTTGCTATCATGGCTACCCATATGGCCAGTGTAAATATGTTTGCTACACTCAGCCAAATCCAATGTAGTGACATGCACCATCATCTAACCGGATGTTGCTTATGTAGAAATGAAGCTTCATGTAAAATTTTAAGTACGTGTAGTGGTAATTTCGTTCTTGATATGTGAGGCGATAATTAAAATTAATAAAAATATTATATGATTTTACTCAGCTTGTCTAAAAATTTACTCACTCTTTTCTCGTTGTTATCATGGCTACCCATATGGCCAGTGTAAATATGTTTGCTACACTCAGCCAAATCCAATGTAGTGACATGCACCATCATCTAACCGGATGTTGCTTATGTAGAAATGAAGCTTCATGTAAAATTTTAATTACATGTAGTGGTAATTTCGTTCTTGATATGTGAGGCGATAATTAAAATTAATAAAAATATTATATGATTTTACTCAGCTTGTCTAAAAATTTACTCACTCTTTTCTCGTTGTTATCATGGCTACCCATATGGCCAGTGTAAATATGTTTGCTACACTCAGCCAAATCCAATGTAGTGACATGCACCATCATCTAACCGGATGTTGCTTATGTAGAAATGAAGCTTCATGTAAAATTTTAATTACATGTAGTGGTAATTTCGTTCTTGATATGTGAGGCGATAATTAAAATTAATAAAAATATTATATGATTTTACTCAGCTTGTCTAAAAATTTACTCACTCTTTTCTCGTTGTTATCATGGCTACCCATATGGCCAGTGTAAATATGTTTGCTACACTCAGCCAAATCCAATGTAGTGACATGCACCATCATCTAACCGGATGTTGCTTATGTAGAAATGAAGCTTCTGTAAAATTTTAGTTACGTGTAGTGGTAATTTCGTTCTTGATATGTGAGGCGATAATTAAAATTAATTAAAATATTATATGATTTTACTCAGCTTGTCTAAAAATTTACTCACTCTTTTCTCGTTGTTATCATGGCTACCCATATGGCCAGTGTAAATATGTTTGCTACACTCAGCCAAATCCAATGTAGTGACATGCACCATCATCTAACCGGATGTTGCTTATGTAGAAATGAAGCTTCATGTAAAATTTTAGTTACGTGTAGTGGTAATTTCGTTCTTGATATGTGAGGCGATAATTAAAATTAATAAAAATATTATATGATTTTACTCAGCTTGTCTAAAAATTTACTCACTCTTTTCTCGTTGTTATCATGGCTACCCATATGGCCAGTGTAAATATGTTTGCTACACTCAGCCAAATCCAATGTAGTGACATGCACCATCATCTAACCGGATGTTGCTTATGTAGAAATGAAGCTTCTGTAAAATTTTAGTTACGTGTAGTGGTAATTTCGTTCTTGATATGTGAGGCGATAATTAAAATTAATAAAAATATTATATGATTTTACTCAGCTTGTCTAAAAATTTACTCACTCTTTTCTCGTTGCTATCATGGCTACCCATATGGCCAGTGTAAATATGTTTGCTACACTCAGCCAAATCCAATGTAGTGACATGCACCATCATCTAACCGGATGTTGCTTATGTAGAAATGAAGCTTCATGTAAAATTTTAAGTACGTGTAGTGGTAATTTCGTTCTCGATACCGTATGTCATGGAATCAGGTAGACAGAAATGAAATTTTTCCAGCCCCTCGAATAAATGCTTCATTAATGCTCAGCCAAATGGACATATTTGTATTATTTTCTATCAAATCTCTTACTTCTTATAACCAGTAGGTTACTCAGTCCATAAATACAAAATAAATAAAACATCAAGGGAAAATCTATATCATGCCACCCAACAAAATATGACTTTATGACTAACAATAACCATTCATTGGTGGGACTGCATGGTACAATGCACATTTCCAAGTATTTTGTTTGACTTTAATGCATGACTTTAAATTGTTCAAACTATGACATGATACAAATTTAAATTTGACTTTACTGTTATATATTTACAGTTTAAGATAGTAGTCATGTTCCTTCTATATCGCTGCCAATAAAACGTGTGTGGAATATGTGTTTTTGCGTCATGTTGAGATACTGACTTATTCGTTATTGTTTCAGATACCCTCCCCCATCTCACTTACCAGCTGTGATAGTGCCAACACGACAGAGGCTGTCCTCGACCCCCCTCGCGGTGGTACCCCTGCCCCACCACAAACCCCCCCCTCGCCCGCTCTAGGTTCCATCCGCCGCCCTCAGTCTTCTCTCTATCTGTTGCTGACTACGAAGCAGGGATCGCATCGCTGTCGCACGCGAGAATCCATTCCATCTTTGTAATTCTTGGCTAGCCTTTTGAATGTTGTGTTTAGTTTAGGTCAAAGTTTTTTTTAGATCGAACCGACTGCTTTTCTGTACATAATAACAGTGGTAAATTTGTTGACGGAAGTTCGTACCCGGTCCAAACGAAACGGGTGCGAACTTCGACTTTCAATGTTCCACATTTGGATTGTGTACTCAGTGTATCGCTTAAAGTCATTCTCTTAACTTTAATTTGTTTCCGACTCGTACGGCAAAAGAAAAGCGCTCACGAAGAATTATGAACTTGGTAATGGAAATAATGTCCATGAATTGTTCAGTGTTGAAAGTGTTTAGCTCAATTAATTGTTATGGCAAATTTAATTAAAAGTTGTTCATTGGATTAGTGTAATGAGAACATATGAAGAGTATATCTGCTGATGTGTACAACTGCGTCTCTGTTGAGACCAAACTTGTGGAGGAGAATGAATTTGTTTACTAGAGTAAATGCACTTGAAATACAAAATTGTCTCAATACTTTATATTTTTAAATTTGTATTTAAAGTAAATAGCTGTTATTCACAATGATAAATGTATGTGCTCTTTCTTTTTTTTACACTATAGAAAAAGCTCGGTGATATTTCTTGTACAGGAATTTTATGTAAAACTAATTCACCTTTGGGACAAAGAAATCAAGATTTTGACCTGATTCAATCAGCGCTAAATTTTGGCAATGTTCAAGAGCTAATTTTTCTATGAAAAGCTAATAAACGTTGAACTTGTTGAGTTGATTCAAGTGCAGTCTGCCAAAGATAACGTGTAATCAGCAGTTTTTTGGGCAGAGTGATGAATGAGTGACCTGTGTTTAGCGTGGTGCTACATCACAGTCTAGACGAGATATGTTATCAGAGCATTGAAGAGTTGTAGACACATCAGCAGACATCTCTGCTTGTTCTGAGAACAAGTGGTGACTGTTCCCACCTCAGATATTTGCAGTGCACACTTATGCGATTCCATGTCACTCTGTTACGTCGTTTTGTTGCTTGCCTTCAAGCTCCTGACATGTTTCTTTACATGTGTACAGATATGGCTGTTTCCAAACTCACATTACATTTTTTGGAAGCATATTCCACAGCTTAAAAAAAAAATTTTTCCTCCCGTGGATATATACTCAGAACTGCCCCCTTTCAAGGTTGCAAATTTCCAGAGTCAGCCTAAAAAAATCATATTTCCTTTAAAGCGGCCAAACTGGCTGACAACAAATTATAGAATTTGAAACCTGGGGGTGTTGTTATCTGCAAAAAATTTTAATTCTGCCCATAAATGATCTGGAACTTCTTTGGGTGGGTGATTTTAGTGAATTTCAGCCCTTTTCTCGGGATTTGACCTGGTTTTGTAAATAAGTTCTAATTACTTGAGTTCTATACGAAATTTTGTTTCAAATTTAGTATAAAATGGGAAAATATATTATTACACAGATAACAGGTCCATTAAAATATATTATCACCCCAGACACAAAGTGACGTAGCTGCTGTAAAATCATTATTTTTTCAGATCTTGACTTAATATCTGCAAAAAAAATTACCTTTATGACCTTTTTTGAATAGAAATACACATGTAAATGAATCCACGACTACAACTGTTTTTCATTAAGAAAGTTAACAAAGAGGTATAATAAAGTTTTTATTTCAGCACTTATACCACTGTGTTTGGGGTGACAATATAACCCACGTACGTCACCTAGAAATGATGTTTTTGAGAAACAATATTATTTTCGTTATACTGAGTGATTGAGATAACAATATATAGCTTTCACTGCTGTGCAAAACATGCCATTTTAACACCTGGATGCGTAGAATATTGCAAGGAGGTTTTTGTGTGTTACATCAAGCAACTATAACAATTTCTTGAAAATGCAGGCATTTGCAAGCACAATCGCATAAGTGTGACACAAAATAGCATTCTACTCGTCTACAGCTAAATGTCCACGACTTGAGAGCAATTCAACACAAAATCAACACATGTGATGACCTTGTTTCATCTTGAACTTTCTAACACCTTTAATTGTAACGTATGAGAATATTTACACCGATATTTTAGTCCCTATTTTTGATTTTTTTTTACATATTTTTCTTTTTTTATTAACATTTGTACTGCAATGTATACAGATCTCCTTTTAAAACACTAAAAATTCACGCATTCTTAATTCTAATACCAATTTGAAATGACTTGGTTATTGAATTATTTAGGACAGTAATGTGATAATTCCATATTAAAAATTTTATTGTTTTACCGATGAACTTAAACAAAAAATTAAACTAACTTGTGATCATTAGATGAATTTCAAAATCAAAACTTTTAAATTTGCACTAATTTTGTTTACTAAACTTTTAAAACTAAAACAGCAAGTTATAGGGAGTTGTTTTCTCAGCCCCCAAATTCACTGTCAGTAAGATATAAACTACTATTGTTGAATTTGTTCATATGTGGACATTCAGCTGCGGACAGCGTGTATGACCCCCAACCTCAGTTCCATTAGTTAAATGCATTGTTGATCAATTGATTGTTTGAATTAGCGAATAATTTGTGGGATTCGAAGTTTGTCTGTGATAAACCTCCGTAAGTTGTCTCTCTGGTTTCCTGAATGGGAGCTCTACAACAGTGTAATAATGGGTCTGTAACGCGTAATTTCTTGTCCTGGCTATGAACTGTTTTGTCTTGTGAAGTAAAGACATGTTGGAGCTTCCTCTCCCGCCGTGAGGTGAGTGAAGAAACTGATGGAGAGTTGTGGAGATGTGGACGAGTCAAGCAACTGTGAGTTATGCAGTCGGAATATAATATAGCATTTGAAAACATAGTGGGAATCGTCGCCGACAGAAACAATAAACTGAACATAAATAAAGGCAAACTTAAAGAAGTGGTTCACGATTACGTTTTAAACGTATTTCTTTTTCAATATTTTGTGTAGTTGCTATCTTGTTCCCCCGAGAAGGGAATCCCACCTCCACCATTCTCCACTTTCGTGGTGATTCAGTTTCTTGACTCACCTCACGACTGCTACTCTGCTCTATGTTGCCGGTCAACATCACGACTTAGCAGAAATTTAGGGAGCGGAGGGTTTATAGAATTCTTAAACGCAAAACAAGCAATTTCAGTCTCCACACTTTTAAATTGTTTTCAATCGATATACTTGTACCAATGTAGAGTTTGAGATAGAAGAATTGAGAGATTGTTGGAGAGCCTGATTTCAAATTAAATGTTATAAATTAAGTTTTTAAATTCTATATGAAACGATGCATACCTACTGTTACAAATTAAATGTACTCTGTTTGCTGAACCAAAGATTAAAAAGCCAACTCTGAACGGTTGTGGTTGGAATTGGTTTTTGTCGGTTGCCATCCAATTGTCGTGATCAGGTGGTAATCCAAATACCGATAATACTGGCGAACACAATTGAAAAAAGTCGAAATAAGAGAAAAACACGAATACAACCCTCTTTGTTCTCTTGAACTGGAATTTTTTGTAAATTTTTCCAGTCACGTTTTAAGGAAAAGACAGATATTTGTAAAAACATTGAAATAAGGCTGAAGTATCAGTGATATCACAATCCTTGTCTATTTTATGAGCCTACACATATATTTTTCGTGTAGACTTTGATCTCCTGAGCAGAAACCCGGTGTCGGACAATGTGAATACGCTGTGTATTTCACCCCAAGTGATCATAAACGGATCGAGTGAAGCCGAATCCGCAGTTTCGTCCAAACTGTGATGATCGGTCAAAGCCAACCATGAATTCACATCCAGTATGTCAAAAACAGGGTTGTATTCGTAGTTTTCTTTTATTTCCCCTATTTTTAATTGTCTATTTAATGGATTGTAATATTAACTAGCTAAGAGAATGTTTTTAAGTTAAGTGACAATATTTCTGTGACGCTTCTGTGTTTTGTAATTTTAGCCACTGTTTTGTTACTATTGTTTTTAGTTATTTTACCGCTTACTATGTATTGGATGGCAACGGAATAGCAACAATAACTCTTACTTCTACGGCACTCCATAATGCTTCCATCCCATTGTGCAATAGTGTCTCTCTGCCATATTGATTTACAATAGCCTCCCCCTTACAATAGATTTGGGTAGTACATATATCAATATTATATATAATATATTATTTATTCCAGTATAGTAGTACAGGTTACAATTTTGATGTCACTGAGGATGGCAGTATTTATCCATACATTTGTGTTTTGTTCACTTTTTACTACAAAGTGCATTTTTCAAGTTATATTCTTTGTGCGTCTGCTTTGGTGTAGCAGCATGCAAATTCTTTTGCTCCAAAAAATGTAATAATAATCTCTTGCATTCCAAGACTGTTTTTTAATGTTTCTCGATACCGAATAATTATAAGCGCATTGTACTAGGCTCTTTAAATGTTCATTTTGTCCCACGAAACAATCCTGTCATTAAGAATTGAAAAATTTACGGAAATTGTAATGTTGTGGAGTTTGATTTTTAGACATAGAGGTATTAGAGATTCGCAACCAAATACTGTCATCCTTTTATCAGTCAAGTCTCGCAGTATAATATATATACAGTGTTTAATATAGAACCTATTCAGTTGTTATTATCTGTATTGTTTACGAGGCCCGACTCTCCGCCCGGCCACTCCCACGAGGCTGTGACTGTAGCAGACAACATTTATTAGTTTAGAATCTTTTAGCTGTTCCGATCAATTGTTTTTCCTAGCTTTCTAAAAGTGCCTTTTATGGAAAAAAAGAAGTTGATTGTTTTGTACCGATTCTCACCCTGGTGCGGTGGAGTGTCGGGCCCTGGCAGTGCTGGTGCAAGAACGAGGTAGAGAGAAGGTGCAGTGTAGTGCAGTGACACATCACACACGGCCGCGGTGGCGGTTCCGCTGTCTTTGTTTTGTACCGTCAACAAACTGTTTTCTGTTGAAGAGCGTGCAGTTGCAGTACGCTCGTTATTTATTTTGTAGAAGATTGTGTTGTGACGAACTCTCTCCCTCACAAGACTGTGATGCCAATCTTCGTGTGTACAGTGACTTGTGCGCGACCAGCCCCACGCCTGAGCGAGTCTAGCCTAGACGACAATCATTACACTAGCGCGATATGTGTCTTGATTCTGTCAAAACTGTTTCAATTCTAATTGTTGTTCTGAAGAGCAGTTTAAATAGTTTATAGTTAGACAATATTTTGCTAACTTAAAAGTTATATGTGAAATTCGGTTGAATTCGTAAATGTTTAAGCTGTTTGTTTTTCCAAGACGTTGTAAATCTTCCAAACTGTATCTGTCCAGCTCAGCCTCGACGAAAAGACACCAAATATAAACATTCCTAGAGGTCCAGTTCAGATGGTCATAGAAACGCCTTTGACAAAGTACAAATATGGCGGCGCAATGGCTGGTCGCGCAACGGCTGGTCGCGCAACAACTGGTCGCGCGCCGATGCTCGGGAAGGACTCAACACTTTGTGATAATATATTGTGGTTCCCAGCATCAACATTTGGCCACTCCGACGCTCGAAAACGTGGCCGAATTTTGACGTGATATTGCTTGTACGGTAATTCAATGTATATTATATTTAATTTATGTTAAATAAAATAAAATGGGTGATACAGCTAAAGGCACATGGTGCACGTCTAATACATGCACATTATAGACACAATTTATTATTTTCTTTATGGTTTCATAAAATAAAACTTTTTTTATAACTGTATAAAGTGTATGATAGACAACCAGCAGGGGTTACTATAATATTATTCCTTACTGTTCCATTGTGATTTTATTTTTCTCTTCAACATAATATGGTAAAATTGTATCAATTAGTATTATTTATTATTTATGTGACTAAGTTATTTGTATTGACTGATTTCAGTTCATGTCTGCATGGACGGTGTTATATTTTTTATTTATAAGAATTAATGTGAAAAGTACTAACTAAAAGTAAGTTTCAACTGAAAAAAACAAATTGCGGTCAGTGTTATCACCAATTTAGTCATTTAAAGAAATTAAACGGAAAATTAAAATAAATCTTTGTGGTTTTATTATGACTTCCTATAGGTGAGTATATGCTGAGTATATTATAAGTATGACTCATTATCTAATCCCAATAAAATATAAGAACATATTGTACCTGTCAAAATTTGAGGTGGAAATATAGGATGTTTCTTTAATCCTTGATCAAACCTGCCTAAAGATTTGTATGATCATTTGTAATTTGTCAGATTATACATTTGAGGTGGAAAGGGTTTTTCACTTATATAAAATATTCTAAAACATCTCCATCGAATTTTAAATAGTTGTGCTATAAATTATTTACTCTTTCTTCAACCATTTGAATAGAGAATAATAACATTAAAAGTAAATTGTTATATTTTTCACAAAGATATAAAAAGATGCAACAATTGGTTGAAAGTGTATCAAAATGATATGCATATTTTACTGGTGCATACGTTTAGTAGTCGATAATGTATTAATACACTGTCTGTATGATAAAAAGTAATTTAAAAATTGCATTAATATTTTCTATATAGTTTTAAATTTGTATATGAGTTCAATATAAATTAAAAATTCACCGAACTTGGTTTCACCATCTAATAATGAGAGAAAGGAGATGTTGCATGTAGAAGATTTATCAGAACTAAACTTAAAAAACAAAAGCATTATCTTTATGATGGAAAATGTTACAGAAAACTCATTCAGTAAAAATTAGCTAATTATAAATTTGTAATAAATAAAAACTAAATAACCGTTATCAATATGTATAAATTATGGAGCAAAAGTTTTGATGAATTACACACAACTAATCAAATCATGTTTAAATTAAACATTACTTTTAAATATTAAAAAATATATATAATATTGTGGAGAACGTATAAATCTACCATTTTTTCATATGGTAAGTTAAAAAATTATAAAACTACAGAACTTTGTAGTTTGAAGGAATTCTAAGCTTTATTATAGGATGATTTCATTGTTATAAATCTTCAATTGACAGGTAGTATGGTATCCAGCGACTTTGTGAGCCTGAGATTTTCAACAGAATTCAGACTCTACAGTATTACTAAAAGAGTTTTACTTACATTTTGTAACTGCATGAGACAATGTCATAGACAAATAATTTATTGTACAATATGTTTTCTGTTATACACTGGTACATAGTCAATGATTAAAACTAAATAATTAAAGCTTATTCTAAAACATTATTACCAACTGTAATTAAAAAATTCTCCTGTGAATTGTCCGTTTCATTTTAAACAATCAATGAGGCATCCTTTCCTCTGCTTCCAAAAACAACCAGTGAGGTGTCACTATGTATATGTTGGAAATACCTCTCCATCATTAGACTATGGTTAAAATTGGATCCACTGGATGGCTTTGTTTTTGTAGTTAAAATTTTGTGAGATAAATACTTCACACAGACTTGCAGCACTACATTAACGCAACACAACAAACCTGTAAATGTGGAGAGATCCATAAAATCCCACTTTACACAATTTTTAATTAGGTTAACTGCACTTATTTTTGTACTCTAAATATATTAATCACATGTATTAGAAAAGATATACAGGAGAATACTATCCAAAACTAATTTAAAAATTGCTTATTAATAAACTTCAAAGTTCAAATCGGTTTTCAAGAAAATAACTTTGTATAATTTAAATATTTAGATTTTATATTCAAATCCTTGCACAACCACTTTTTTGTAAAAGTTTTCTAAGGAAAAGTTTTATTCTTTAAAAAAATAATAAATCAAATTAAAGATAACTTCTTGTTTCAAAATTAAAATCAAACTAAAAAAACTTTCTTATAAAATGAAAATAATATAAAAATTTCTAATTTAATTCAAAATAAAATATACTTATCTGTATTATAAGCGAAGATCAATAAAATTTAACTAAAAACTTTCTGAAAAATTATTTGTTTCATGTATGTCACTTGCTGTTACTGTTGGTACAGATCCAAAGTGAAAACTAATTTAACTTGTTTCACCCAAACATATTTACTAAAAACTTTATTTATTTATGTATAAAAATAATTCTGACTGGTGTATACTAAAACTCTATTGTAAGTAAACTTTAACTAATATTAAAATTGAAAACTTTACTTGAACAATACTAGCAACAATATGTACACTTGAAAACTTGCGTTAATTATTTAGTGAGTTCCAAATCTTAATTCACTATTTTATCAAAATAATACAGTAATACCTGTAAAAGAAAGCTGATAACAAATTTCCCAAATTAAAATCATAATTTTAGTATAAAAGAGCTACTACTTATGCAAAATTCTGCAGATTGGAAGACGAATCTAAAACCGAAAAATCATCAACAATTTAATCCGTAAAAACACTCAAAAGATGCCAAGATAATTGTCAGAGGTTTTTATACTAACCCCTTCCCCTAAACAACTGACTCATCATCGATGCCTTTGATTGGTCTCAGACTATCCAATCACAAGACCAGAGAAATTAATTGTCACCTGAAAAACCCCTATTGTAATCCCATCAAAATCAAGATCCAGAAAAACTTCCGTCTTACTGAACTCTTCCTACATTCTCGGACTCTTTCTTGAGAAATTATATTATTTATTTTACCTATATTTTGACAAAACTACTTAAATTCTAAAATATTTTCTCTCGTAAATATTTAGTAATTAAATTTTAATCTGCCTGCGTAGCAGCAAATGCTACAAAGCCTGCATGCCAACGGCAGCTAGATACAGGTTATGTAATCCCCACCTCTGCACTGCTCTCAGTCTCATCATAGCAGAGCTGATCCAGGTTTATTCTATTGGGGCATAAATTTTAATGCCATCTTTAGTCTTCTTTTATACTGACAGGATTACCGACTGCACTGCCACTAGTATAAGAGGGACACGGCATGCAGGAGTGTAGCCTACAAAATTATTTTGGTGCAAGTCACATGATTACAAAAAGGGTTAAAATTTTAAAATACACATTAAGTAAGTAAATCCTTTATTTATTTTATACATTTTGTGAAACAGACAAACAAAGTGTACCCAAAAATAAAACTAAAATAAAAATGATCTATAATTATTTTTTTATGGTAAATGCAAGACTAGCAACAAAGGCTCAACTCTTTCAGATAATCTTTGGTTGATTTTAACTGGTAACTTTTATTTTAAATAAAAAGCAATAGCTAATCAAATTTCAAAATTTTGTTTCTTCAGATATAGCTGCCATTGAAATTAATTTTAATTAAAAATTTGAATCAATGCAGCCATTAAATTAGTTTTTAAGTACAAGTCCAAATTTAATTATTTTTAATTATTCCAATCAATTACGTTATTAAGAGTACGTTTTCTCTTAAACTCAATTTACAACAATCTTGTTTACTCTTATCCATAATAAATCAAAAATATTTTTTGAACTTCTGTAAATTGTTACAGTTATTTGAATTAATTGGCAAAGATTCATATCCAAACTAATTTTATTCCAAACGCAATATAATAAACTTACTGCTAAAATGACATTAGACACAACTACATTAGGCCTTAATATTACTTTAGAAATTCTCTGAGTGTGACGTGGATAGTAAAAAAGAGGCTTCATCTCAGAAGTTAAAAATCTTCATTCAATACAAGTAAACTATTGAAAAAAAAGTTAGAAATACTTAGACTTACTCTGTCCAGTTGGGCTTTAACAAATATTATTAAAACATATTGAAGCAGCGGGTATGCGCAATCTCACATGTATTTTGATTCACAAACATTAGAATTTTTATAAATTACTCGTTTTCAATTTAATGGTTAATTTTATAATAACAAATAAAAATTCTTCAACAAGAACTGGCCACTCCTTTACTTTCCATATCACAAATACATATTTTAACAATCAACAAATTAAAAATAATACTTGCTTAGATAAGTACAAACAACGCAACTAAAATTAATGTCTTTTGGAATGTAAAGAGATCACACGGAGGGCAAGAAATTTAACATTTGGTTTTTATATTAACTCAGCATTAAAAATGTAATAATCTTATCTATACACTCAATTGAATTAAAACATAATTTAGTGAAGAACGCAATGAAGCTGGAGGAAATTGTAAATGTAATGAATTACACTTTACGTTCTACATTGGCTTTTATGTAATACGGGAGCAGTGCAAAATTTAATTAACACTGTGGAATATTGGAATGTGTTGGATTTGGAATGGTTCGTGAAGAGTTGTGAATTTTTCTAGTGTAGATGATTTTTTTGCGTATTCACAATCACTCTGTAATTATATATTTTGAAGCTTTCACCAGGTGTTAATTGTCTCTAAAGAAATACTTTGTCTTCACATTAGGAACTAGTTCTCAATTAAGATATATTGGCAGAATACCTTTCAAAGGATCTTAACTTTCAGATTTACCGACTTTAAGTGACATTGGCAAGGAGTGTAGTAGTTATATTTTTGCGAGGATAAAAAAACAAAATTTTTTTACAAAATACCTGAACAAAGAGGGTTATTACTGCCAGTGGGACTGTGGGATTCAAAGGGTTAGAAGTCAGAAAGAGATATAATTTTAACTAAAAATGCCAATAAAAATTATTGCATTCAATGACCAACTGAATCTTAACGATTTTCCATCCTACGTTGGACGCCTTCCAACATCATGAGAATTCCACTACCACCTTTGTCAGAGCTGTTCCACCACAACTATTTCATTCTTTGTACTCTTAAAGCTAGTGTCTAGGTAGTCGACAAATATCCTGATAAATCGCAGGTGCATTCACTTGTGCTTTGATTCCTAACATTATGATTTTGCATCTGCTATTTGTGATTACCTTGTAATTCAATATACCGCTACCGGTTTATATCTGTGAGCAAAAGTTATACAAGGTGCAGCAAAAACCAATATCACTTCAATCTGGGCATCTCGATGAATGTCCAGGAGCGGCACATCACTAACCGCAAATGCATGACACTGGGGGATAGGTCTAGTCTACTAGGGTAGATGACTTTTGCAGTAGATAATATTTGCTTTTAGAGTGAACTGCGATAAGTTAAGCTGTGATGTCAATCCCAACTTACAAGCTTTACCACATTCCACGGACAGTTAAAGATAGTTTTCTCACAAGAACCCAAAAGTTTAATTGGATAAAATATGTTTTACAAAGATCATGCTGTGGATAATGACGATCACAGCTGTTGTTCTTGATTAAATTTATCTGACGAAAACTTTTGATAATCTGCAAATTAGTGGAAGATATTTTTTATCTGAGGAAATAATCTAGGATCCTGTACTTACTCCTAAAAGGACATCTGTGCCCCTTTTGTCTTCAATGAATCACTGATATAAACATTTCATTAGAGAAATATTAAGACGATCAATTCCACGCCTTTTTCCTGACTGACAGAGAAATACAGAAGTTATTGAATCAGTATGGGAGAGGAGAGGCATTTTCAAATCAAATCGTAATCTGTAATGGAAAGGAAGTTCCATCATCATACCCAGACAACAAGAGGATGAGTATAGAAAATGTGGCGAAATCTCTTCTCTCAAAGGTTCTCTCAAACCTGTTCTCATTTGTCAAAAAATTTCCTAAACTTGTTCCTGTACTGGTCGTCTCAAAGATGTTCTAATCGATTGATTCCTCATGACAGAAAAATGGCAAATATGAATGCGGATATGCAATAATAAAAGTAAAATGGTGTATTATAAGAAAACTACCTACAGCACAAATTATGCCACCAACATATTTGAGGCATTATCTTTCTTCATGTATTGGTAATTTTTTGCATACTCTAAAATCTAGTTTCATCCTCAAGTGTTTGAACTTCAAAAGGTGCTCTACGAAGGGGAGATGCAGCAGTGATGGTGTTTTTTCAAAGAAGCATTTCCACTGAGGGGAGCAATGTACAAAAATAATACATTAATATTATCTGCTTCTGATAAATTAAAAAATATTCCTGTTCTAGAATTTTCTAAGATAAATAATTTAACATTTCCGCACAAACTTTCAATTGAACAAAAATTTGTGATCATTTAAAATCCGAAACCCCGGCCAACTGAAATGGTTCCTTATATATTATATATATAACCAAACAAAATAGTTTATATTCAACAGCAGAACACTGCGCCAACCCTGCTTAATGCAACACTATAGGAACTGGCTGGGTAAATAAAGAAGTGACCTTGTGATTATTCACCCACACCAACCGATGCTGAACTTCGCTGAGTCAGCGCCCACCATGTTGAGTCTGTCAGCCAACAAACGGCTGCTGTGAGTCATCTCCCTCCTGCTCCGCACCCATTCTAATAGGTTATTTTTATATTTAACTGGATTAACCCAAAAATTTCTGAATCGTCTGTACCCCTTTTATTTTGGTTAACCGGGGTTTTACTTTGTTTTTTTTCACCAACTTAAACTAAAAATTACAACAGCAGTGAATTTAATGAATAGGCTAACTCTTGGAACATTAAACAAAAGTGGAGCTAAACTTAGACTAATTTACGTGATAAATAAGTACACATTCAGAAATGTCAATTCTAACACATATTTTCTTTGGAAAAATACTGTTATTGTCTTATCTAAATCTAAAAGGAGGTAATATACATTTGATGGACGAATTGTGAACTCAAATTTCTGGTATGATGTTTACCCTAAATATAAAAAAAAAACTATTTCTGTGACAAAGTGAATAAAGCACATTGCTTAGTCTTATTCATGTGTAATTTTATAAAAAGCCAATAATATAAACGTTTGTATAAGTGGTGTTTGATAAATCAACAGTATTTAGAGAACTTGAACTAAAAAGCCAAAAAAAACATTAAATAATTTCAGTACAGTTATTTTTTGCTCGGTATCATTCAAGCTTACATGTAAAATTTACAACAGTCATAAATATTTAAATACAGTGCCTATAAGTAATCTTCAACAAACAACATTAAATAATAATACTAAACGAAGAATATATTATTTTAAATAAATATTGGTAGCCCAAAACACAATAGGTATCTGAAGTGAAATCGAGGAGATAAGTACAACAGGGTGTTAGCAGTTACGGTCTTCCTTTGGTGTAGTCTTGTCGACTGCGTCAGGGTCCGATAACGGATCCAACTCGGCAAATAAGTCAAACCAAGGTTTGTTAGGGGACTGAAACAACAGAGATCTCTTGGAGAAGTCCACAAATATTTATTTCAGATTAAACCTTATACTAAACAAACTCATATTGCAAGATCTCGACAATCCGGCACATACAGGACCAAAACCTTGTTGGTTTATAGAAGATAATGGAATACTGGGGATTTCATTGAAAACTGCTAAATATCTCCTTAGTTAACACTTTACAAGACAAAAAAATGTTAGATCTCACTCAGTAACAAAGGTGTTAAATGCCCCATTGGCATAGAAAGAAACATGTTGATAAAAACAATCTCAATTGATTTAAGTCAAATAAGTTATTTTTATTAAAATTCTTTTTAAAGTGGAACTTGGTTTACGTTCCGTAGATATTTTTATTGTCATAGAAACTTGTTTGGTCCTTAGAATATAATGTATTTAATTTAATAATCATAGATCTGTGTAGACTTGAATCCAAATCTGGTAAAAGACTGTAAATAGTAGGATAATTGCATTATTAAATTATAATTATATTATAGAAGGTGTCTAAAACGTCCTGGGGCAGTAAAATATTTTTGAAATTATTTACTGGTCATCAAAATCTAGTTTAGAACGCATCCAGCAACTTGCTACTTCATCAGGGAGACAACCCACATGGAGTCAGAAGAAAACTAAATGTTAAATGTTGATACATCGGTGTGCACATCAAATTAAAAGTCTTTCTTACTAGAGAACAATACCGCAAACCCAAAGTTGGACAACCAAGCGGGAAATGGCACCCATTCACAGATCGATTGAGTTTTCAATTAGCCGCTGTAAATAATAAACTACTAATGCTTGAATCATTGCCATTTCATCTCTAGATTACGCCATTGTAATGGGATTCAGCCATCATCAATCGCTCTAGTTTTGCTGAATCAAACTACGATGAACTTGGTTATCTAATGATTTATTGTAATAAATTCTTTGTACGGCCGCAGGGGGAATTCTAGACTACGATATTCCGAGCTTGTCACTTTAATACTCACCTGATCTAAATTTTTTGGAGGGATTTTCAGCTGATCTTGGTTCAGCCCTGACTTCAGCAGAGGGAGTTGTGATGGTGCTGAAACACAACAGGAGAACATTAAGTTTTCTCATATTACATACTTGGGTACCATTAAAAATTGTTTCTTAATCCTATAAGCAATAATTATACTTTAATTCCATGTGTTTTACATTGTCCTAAGATCAGAACATGTCACTCGACTGAAATTACCATTTAGTTGAAATATAAATAAATTAAATGTAAATCAAAGTGAAGAACACCTTTATTAAGGTGGTACTACCTCCAATACAATTTCCCTGAATACAAAAAGGCCAATATAAATCAGGATGAAGATAAAAATGTGACATTTTTCCAGAATGTATATGAGTAACAGTTTCAGGGAGTGGCATGATTTTTATCATTTACGACTTAAGAAAATTATATCTTTTAATTAAATATAATTTAGAAAAATTACATGATTTTAGATATTCTTTTCTTAACAAAATTAAACCTTTTTGTTAGTTAATATAAAATACCAATAATTTATACAGATGCAACTTGTGTACAAAAATTTCACATTTTTATCTTCATCCTGATTTATATTGTGTTAGGACTGACTGGATTTAGGATTTAGCTTTTTGTAAAATTGCGTAATGTTTCTACTTTGAATGGATGTGAATTCACATAGAACGATTAAAAAACTGTTCTACTCTTTTTGTATCTAGTAAATATATCTCAACACTTTTCAAATAAAGATGATTATTTATATTACATTATTATTTACTGGTCAAAAGTACATTATTTTTGGACCAGAATTCATAAATTAGACAAAGCAACACACATTGACTTCTACTATAGTTGACACATTATAGTTGTTGCTGCACTAACATTCACATGGTGTTTACAATTTACTATTTATTCCCCCTAAAGCCAGGTTCTAGTTACGCCACTGGTATCGATATTTAGTAAACCGTCAGTACATTCGGTCCCAACGGTTCCAATTGCACTTTTCAAAAAACCATTCTCAAGTGAAGATCAAAACCTACAATTCTAAAGAACAACTTAGGTAAGTAAGTTCTGGCTGACCTGAGGGCAAGGGATACTGTGAGGCCAGAGAGAGGGAGAGAGGCATGTCAGCCGAGAGCTGCGCCAGCAGCTGAGAGGGCAGCAGCTGATTGTCTGGCATGGCGTCTGTCAGCAGATCTGCTAGCAGCACCCCCTCTCCGGTGTCTTCTCTGCTGCTAGACACAGCTGCTGGATTTCCCTCCCCCTTCCCCTCCTCCTGCTGTTTCAGTGTATCTGCTTCGATGAGGTCATCCACAGCCAACAACCTGCACATACGACATTACTGAAGTCCTACAACTGTTGTATTTGTATGTCGTAAGAACAAGTTACAGTGGAACCTCTCAAATCCGACCCTGGTGGGATTGGACCGTGTTCGGAATGGCAAAAGTCGAGAGAATCCAAGGAGAAAATCCTTTCCCATGAAAAGTTCTACATATTTGAAAAAAAAAACTTACAGTAATAGTGAAATAATTTTCAACTAAAAATGAAAGTACATATTGTACTGTATACAGTAACTAATTTACCAAAATCTCAAAATTCTGGACACACTTGACGTTATCGTCTGATATGGCAGACACTCGGAGATGCCTGAGAGTCGGATATGCTGAGGATATAAGGGGTTCTACCATATCTATACGAAAGGCTGCATTTTGATTTACATGTGCTAAAAATTTCAGTAGCGTAAATATGGTCCAAGTACTACATTTTTCTCTTCTGGTCTTCATAACCTGTACCAGTCCAGAGCTTTTATTACACAGCGTACATTACTTTTTTCATCAATCATTGTTTTTTCATAGTTGGAGTAAGCTAACGTTCAAAAACCCATTTGCAGCTCTCTTCGTAAATTGGAACTTCATCAAATTGTTTGACCTCAAAATTTTAAGTATGGCTCTCACATTGAAATACCACAAATTCAGTTACCTACTAATAAAGCTAATTTCCGAACCTTTTTTTATTTTGAGCATTCATAGGTGTTCACTAAGAGATTTGTTTGCTCTCCAAAAACACTGGTCTGAGTTTTATAGGGATGAAAAATTATACTCCTGTTGGAATGCATAATTTCTGGACCTCATTCAGAGAATAAGGTGTGACACTGAGAATATGTGATACCCTACAAGAGCCAAAAACATGATTAAAATTCAGTGACATTCCTGATGAACTAGGGTTGAGTTAATGAGTAACCAATAAATATTTTTAAGTGAATTAAAATCACACAAAAACAATTTTTGAGAGTTTTAAAACATACGTTGATAATACATTAGGGAGTGGACAAAAACATTTTCACTACTACACAGTAGTGGGCTACTGTTTCATAAATTATCAAAGAATCTTTATGAGCACGAATAAAATGATGGGAAAGAATTAAATATTTACCTTATTGTAATAACAAATGGCTTGCATTACTTACTTATCGTCACTATCGTCTTTTTCTGGTTTTGCAGGCGCCTCTTCTGCTAACTCCTTTACATCGGTAAACTTGTAATGTGGGTGGCCTAGCAAACAAAATCAAGGTACAACTTCATATACACGAGATTGTCATATTGATATACATTTATATTTGCATTTTCCTGTGCACTACATCTTAAAGAGTAGGTACATTTTTTACAGCAGTGTTAACCCTTTGAGAGAGAAGTTGGCTTAGTTATTATCACAAGTGTAACACTGCATTGTGTACATGTGGTGGTAACACTGTCTGTCACAGTTGCAAAATATATTTTAAATACTAATACAGTGCGTTTTTAATAGTAACATATTCAAGGAAGAATAAAAGTTACATCTTTAACATGTATATTGCCTTTCAATATATTTAATTTCTAAAGCCCATTCTGTCTGGTCTTCTATTTTTACTATTTTTTCACATTAAAAAAAATTATTTATTCAACAAATACCATGTATATAAATAGTTTCAAATATGAAATATAAATAATTATACACATTACAGTCATAATCTTAATTACTATACTATCTCCTAGTAAAAATCATTACAGGAATAATAAGGACTGATCAATAGAAAATATTGATGTTTAAAATTTATTCTAACTGGTTCAATTTTAATGTCAATAGATTATATTTCTCAAAACTATTGCATTCCAATGTATGTTTATTAAAAAAAAATTAAAGCATGTGATTTCGAATATTAAAATTATGTTTATTTTTTGTACATATTGTAAGTATGAATTTCATAATTAGAAAGTAAATTTTAAAAATATTGTAATTTATTCTTTATTATTATTTTTTTATATAGGAACAACAATTGTTTTAATGCATATTCCATAATTATTTTTTTGAAAGATTTTGAGCATGTATGTCATCCCTCCCACTCAAAATGTAATCAACATTTATACCCAAAAACTTTGTATTGAAAATTCGGTTAAGAGGATTTGATTTTCTTCAATAAAACTGTATGATTCCATTGTAATTCTATTATATTTGAAAACTAATGGTCTTACTTAAATTTAAAAACAAAAAAGTGTTTTAGAGCATGAGCATGAGTTTCAAGCCAAAAAAGTATCTGAAAATATTGTCTGTAAAGGAGCTCAAGGTTGCAACTTTCTGATACAGGAAAGGTGTGATTTTTATGAATATCCCGAAATGAGGTACAATAATAACAACTTCGGAAAGATATTGTGAAACGCTAAGAAAGTTTCAGAGGGACATCACAACAAATCGAGGAAAAAATTGAGCTCAAGGTTATATTTCTTTATGATAAAGCTCATTGGAAAATCATATTTGGAAGCTACTGCATGGGTTCACATGGGAGATTCTTTATCACACTCCAAAGAGTCTGAACCTTGCTCTGAAGATGATGCCGGTCTACAAGCTGGTATGAATGGTAGGTTGAAGTCACAGATGGCAGAGTTCTACGACAATGAGATTAAATAGCCAATCCAACACTAAGATAAAATGCCTCAATGTATCTACGACTACACACAAAATTGGCTTAAGAATGTAGCTTTCAATTGCATATGCATTATTTAATTCAAACATGTTACTTTATTGTATTCATGAAAGCATGTAGCATGAATATTCTGGCTAAATAGTCAGGATATATGATAGTATATTTTGACATTGTTAATACACATATTCTGTAATGAAACAGTGATGGTGTGACAAACATGTTGAACATACTCGGGAATGTTGCAGATATATTGGAGAACATGTTGACACACTTGGACGCGAATGTCTTCAGTGTGTTCTCGTACTGTATCAGTTCTCGTGAGAACATGTTACATCTCGCCGCAGCAAGCAAGTCCACCTTCTGCAGACAGTCCAGCTTCTGACGCTCAAAATCCACACGACTCTGCTTCACGTGTTCCTGAACCTGGAACACCATCATACGTTTGGTAATGTTTTCATACCTAGTTTCCTGTAAGAACTACATGAACCACAAAATATTGTAAATGATCTGTTATTTTTTTCATCTCAATGACAAGACTTGCAAGGATTTGTACAATAAGGAATGGTTTGAGTAAAATCTTTTTTTTCTTAAGTGACTTTGAGACTTTAAAACAGGATACTCCATGACAGAATGTATCAAATGGATGAAACACATGGGGTTGGATACCACAAAGGTCATAGTAATGAATACTCAATTTGCAATGTTTACTTATATGTTTAATTGTGGCAAATAAACATAAAAGCACTGCTTCTAGATGTTAAAAATAAAGTAATGTATTGCCATGTTGCTGCCAAATAGAGTGATAATGAACTAAATGATATCATGGGTGTCAGTGGGCCTAATGGTTCCAATGTATGTTCTACAGTAATTTTGTACGAACTTAATAATTATTAAGACTTTAAAAATCGACCCTTCACTTCGATTTGAAACGTTGATATCGATTCACAAGCGCGGGTGTCAGCATCTTGGCTCGACATAGCAGCTGTGGTCGGAAAAAGTGAAGATTAGTAAACTAGAAGTCTAAAACATGAATGCTTGGAAGCACTCGGAGTTGTACTCATAGTTTTCAAACTCTAAATTTAATACACATGCCAATTAGGTTATTAATCCACCAAGAATTTAGTATCAAGAACAATGGATGTAACTTATATTAACTAGTAACGAGTAACAGGGTTGCAAAAATATGTATTATATAAAATACAACTAAATAATGGTACAAGAAGTTGTTCCAGTGATTTTTAGTGTTATTTTACATAATTATTGATTAGTTACATTAATGCATTTTTAAAATGCCACATCTAGTTGAGGTGGAGAGTCTCTGAAAACTAAAAGAATCACAACTACATCTGTTATTTAAAAAATCTTTGGAATGTATATGGAACATTTAATTTATTCTTATTTTTAATTTATATTAATGATCTTTGCGATGCACGTTTTCACGGTCACATAACTTCTTTTGCTGATGATACAGCCTTATGTTATGTTGAAGATGATTGGGAAACGGTCAAAAATTCCCTTAGTTTTGATTTGAATGCACTTCAATGGTGGTTTTCTAGTAATAATATGCTGCTAAGTCCTGCCAAGACAAAATATATAAACTTTAATTTTAAGGATTGAGAAGAAATTCCAAGACTGTATAGTTTATAAATGTGCTAAATGCCTTTGTTTTCAATCAAAATGCAATATTGAATGTGCTATAGACAATAGACAATAGACAATAGACAATTTATTGGCCATTAATAATTTTCAATAAAATTACAATAGGCTTCGTCAAATATTAAGGCTTAAATTACTAGCCTAATCTAAAGTTAAAAATCCTTATGAACGATCTCACAGCTAAAATATTCATTAATATTATAGAAAGGTCTATTTTTTAGCCAAGAATACAATTTATTATTAAAAACTTGACATGGTAAAGTTTGAACAGCATAAGGTAACAAATTGAACATTTTAATGCCTAAGGTTGTATGGTAATTCATGGTTTTACCTAATCTAGCTCTATCTACATTTAACTTATCTTTATTTCTTGTATTATAGTGATGAACATCATTTCTTTTCAAAACCATGTGTGACTTTTTTCTTACATCTACTAATACCTCATAAATATACAGATTTATAACAGTTAAAACACCAATATTTACAAACAAAGGTTTACAATGATCTAACACAGGTGCATCCGCTAAAATTCTCACAGCCTTCTTTTGGATTACTAGCACCTGATCAATGCCTGTACCATTACCCCAAATTATTAAACCATATCTAATAATACTTTCAAAAAATGCAAAGTAGGCCATTTTTATATACCTTTGTGATACTATTTTTTTTAAATTACACAATAAGTAAATAACCCTAGACAATCTCTTGCATACATAATCAATGTGTTGTTTCCACATATAAAAAAGTATAATGATGTACAACTCAGACAACCACTATGAAGTATTTAGGAGTTATATTAGATCATGAGTTAAATTGGAAGAAACATATACAAAATTTGAAGTCTAAACTTACTAATGTATTGAGATGTTTTTACTTTTTGAAAACAATTTGTAGAGAATAAGTTTTAAGAACGGTTTATTTCTCATTAGTTAATAGTAGATTGGAATATGGTTTAATTTGTTGGGGTGGGAATTATGACCCACAATTACATCTTTTTAGGACCCAAAATTTACAACGTTTTGCCAAGTGTAATAATAAATTGTAATAATTCTAAATCATTTTCAAAAAAATTAAAAACATGGTTATTGTCTTTTGAAAGTGTTGATTTTCTAGTAAATATAAATAGTTGATAATTAATTTTAAGTTTATTGTTGGTTAAGTCTGTACAAACGTTAAGTCTATATGGAAGATATAATAACTGGATATGGTTATAATTTATATTTATGGCATTTTATGTACTGAATTAGCTTTAGACTTTAAAAATTATATAATGTGTTTTTTATTCAAATTTGTTTTATTAAAGCTTAGTTTAAATGGGAAGATTTATCGTATGTGAATTTATTTGTTAATTTCATTGCTTGAGTGTTGTTTTCTTTTGTTTTTCTAAGAAAGTTGGAGCCTCTACACAGGCAGTTCCTTGCCTTTTGAGGTCCTATTTTGTTTTCTTGAATTTTGTTTATTGATGTACCTTAGCTGTATTAATATAAAAAAAGACATGTTCATATTTCTTTAACAAAAAGTTACATTGTTTTATTTTTATTTTCATGTCAATTGTGTCTACAACTAAGGAGCAATGTTTGTGTTTGTGCTTAAGGTATAAATGATGTTTATATAATTTTATTATTGTACATATTTTATATTTCAAGAAAATAAATAATTTTTCTATCTATATATCTATTTTCTATCTAAAACATTTAGAAATTTCACCTCTAATCTACACATCTCTACTATTTTATGATAATATCACCGGATCAATTCAATTCAAACATTAGTCATATTTCCGAACTAGTTTAGAAACTCTTCAAATACACAATCCTGCAGTCTGAGATGGTAGCTAACTGATGGTGCCAATTTGGAGTTCACCAACTAAACTCAAGTATACTTTGAAGTCACTTTTTCATACACAGGAAAATATGAAACTTATTTTGCGCTAGTCCAAACTACGTAGTGGGTGCCAATAAATACTTTGAACTCTCAAAGCAGATAGTGAGTTTTGTGGATGAACTTTATTGTGTAAAACCATGACCTGGAGTTTGTTTAGGATGACTTGGGTGAGGTTTTTCAAGGTCTAACAGTAGGATTCCATGTCCATTTCGGCCGTTTCATTAACTTCCCTAATCATATTCCTTTTGGCGTCCCAAATTTCCATTAACTTTCTAGCCATTTGACTTTAATGATTAAATTTTTTTTGTGAGGCAGTAATGTCCCACACAGTTGATTAATAATACCCCTAGTCTCATCACCCATTATGATTATTTTCAGTAAACCTTTTCTTCTACATTCTAATGAAAAAATTAATAAGAATCGTTCGTTCATTCATTGATTTAGTGGTAAGAACAAGCATAAAACTTATTGTAAACAGTCTTATTAGTCACAGTTTCATACAACACAGTCCTAAAAATCTCTGGAAATTTTTTATTCTTGAAGAAAAGAGATGGTTGCCTCTGCATGTAGTCCTAAAAGGACCTTTGCACCTCCCTTATTTATGTTTGTGATCTCAGAATCTGAGACTTACAGAAGCCAATCAAATTTGAGGGCTCCTGTTCTCTGATGTACTTTTGAGAGAGAGAGAGAGAGCTTTATTTCAAAATCACAAAGACCTGAAATGGCGTTACAAACTAATACAATTAATTACAACAATTTTCTTGCTTCACAAATCAATTTCGGTTTTGAATCCATGATTAGTGATGAAAGTGTTGCCAGTTCAAAAACTCATTCACACTGTAGAAAGGGTTTTCAAGAAGCCACCTGGTGAGATGAAGCTTTAGCGTTCTGGGGTTCTCACTCTTGATGACTTGAGGCAGGATGTTGTAGAATTTTGCCCCTGCATATGATGGTTTTTTTTTTCAAAAAGTGTCCGATGATGAGCAGGAAGGCTAAAGTTTTTGGCATTTCTGGTATTATATCCATGCAGGTCTTGATGTCGAGTCTGCTGATTTGAGGTCGCCAGGACGATGACTTCGTAGATGTAGAAACCCACAACTGTCATCAACTTCAGCTCCTTGAAATGTCCTCTGCAGCTGTCTCTCCATCCCAGCCCAGATAACAGCCTCACTGCTTTCTTCTGAAGAACGAGCACACGTTCTAAGTTGTGTTGGGAAGACGCACCCCACGCCATTATACCATACCTCATATTGCTCTCAAAAAGGGCATGGTAGGCAGTTAAAACTGCTTCAGGCGTGCTAACTGCTTGCGTTCTTCTGAGGGCGAATAGGGCACTGCTGAGTTTCTTGCAGAGAGAATCTATGTGGTCCTGCCAGTTCAGCGAGTCATCAATGATTACTCCAAGATGTTTTGTTGCTCTTACCGCCTGGAAGTCAGGCAAAGCTGAGACCCACCTAAATTAGATGTTTTCTAAGGGAGCCATGTCATGTTAACATTCCTAATATCAATCTCTGAGAGTTAAGATATTACCATAAAACCCAGTTTTATTAGAAAATGTTACATCACTGTGTACATCTTTCAGATTTTTCCGACCATTGTTAAATAAATAACATCCGTGATAGAGAATATTTTCATTCATCACATGTGGTCTGTTGTTACGGCACAGCCTTGGTTCTTTTTATATTACATATTTATTAATCACAGATAGTTTCTGTCACATATAAATATATTGTAATTAGCTTCGTATCTTAATGTAAGCTCAGACAAATATATCTAGTATCAACTAACAATTGTGGAAAAAATGTAGCATGGCATCTCAATATTCTTTCAAAGTAAAACTCAAACAAAGATAAGAAAATGAAAAATCTAAATGTATTTTTTATTTGTCAAGTTAGAATGGAGAAAATTATAATACTATTTCTATTACTAAGGTTCTTTGGAAAAATAACAAAGCAGATTCTAGCTTTATATGATTATGAATTAAGAATATTTAAATTTTTATGTAGAACACTAAAATGTCTAAAACTGGACTGGCAGTTTTAGAACGGGTTGTGAGAAAATCACCAGACAAATTAATTAAATCACCACAGAGTAATTTTTAAAATGTTATTAAAATGACTTTATAATAATTATAAGTTGAATTTTACTTTAATTTTATAACTATACATTTTTTGTATAAAGATATTTTAACATTTTAAATTTTGTTGTTTTAATTTACATTAAAAATAGCAATATTAGGTGGCATCCTAGCTGGAAGGCAAGGTCGTGTCGATTTTGCCGTCCAGCTAGGACACCGCCTTAGAGTTGGATGTTTACTCACGCGTTGCTATGATTACAAACGCATATGAACATGACCTACTGTGAAAATATCACAGTAAATCGGCTCAAAATGAAATAAAATTGATGAAACACTAGCAAGAAGCTATGACTGTTCCTTTTCTTGAGTCAGCATAATTCATCAAAAACAAATAAAAAGTTATTTGAATGGTTTCGAATGAATTGATCCTATCCAACATTTTTGGGTGTTGTCTCCCAGACTTCAGCAACCTTGATATAGACTGCTATCACCTACCCTCCTGTATTTGTCCATCATCCGGTGATTCTCCGGGTCCAGCTGCTTGGACAGGTCTTTCATCCAGTTGAGTCCTGCTCTGTACTTGGTCCTGGTCTTCTCCATCTCCTCTATTGTCTGGAGCGTGTCCGCGATTGCGTGCAATCTGAAGGATTCGACTTTCTGCACATAGAAACCTTCCTATAGTTCTTTACATTTTATAAACTGTTAGTTACTGTATTATTTGAATTCTATAATCCTCCTTTGTTACAAAACTTTAAACTATTGAGAACTCTACTTAAGACCGTTAAACTATTGTGGGACTTATGCAAAGATTGTAAAGCATACTGTTAGTAAAGAGGGATATATCTGGTTAAGTTACATTACATACGAGGTATGGCTATTAAATAACGGGACTGATATTGTAAAAAAATTTATTTTCATTTTAAACATAATTACTTATTATCACCTTCAATATACACCCCTTCTCTATCCCTGCAACGCTTCATGCGAATTTTCCATTGTTGGAAACAATGCTGAAAGTCATCTTCTGTCAACTCTTTCAGGAGTCTTGCCACTTTTTCTTGAACAGCTTCTACGGATTCAAATCTCGTACCTTTCAATGCAGATTTCACCTTAGGGAAAAGATAAAAGTCGCATGGTGCTAGGTCTGGCGAGTAAGGTGAATGTTCTAAACACTGGGATGCTGTACTTGGTCAGGAACCGCTTGACAGATAACGCGGAATGAGCTGGCACATTGTCTTGGTGCAAAATCCATGATTTGTCCTTCCACATTTCAGGTCGTTTTTTCTTACTCTTTCACGTAGTTTATTAAGTACCTCAAGATAGTAATGTTGATTAATTGTTTGACCTTCAGAAACCAAGTGAAGGTACACAATCCCACGAATGTCGAAAAAAAACAATCATCATTGCTTTAAATTTTGACTTGCTCATTCTTGCTTTTTTGGCTCTCGGTGAAGTTGAGGTCTTCCAATGCATGGATTGGCGCTTCGTTTCCGGATCATAAGTAAAAAAACCATGATTCATCACATGTTATTATTCTTTCCAATAAATTTGGGTCATTTTCAATGACATTCAAAGTGTCAGTACAAACATTTTTACGAGCTGCTTGTTGATCAATCGTAAGAATTTTTGGTACCATTTTTGCACACACTTTTCGCATGTTCAAATTGTCATGTAAAATTTGCTGTACACATTTTTTATCAATGCCTACAGATTCAGCAACTGCACGAATGCTTAATCGTCGGTCAGACCGAATCAAATTAGCAACTTTTTCGACATTGTCTTCCGTTTTTGATGTTGTAGGACGACCTGGCCGCGAATCATCTTCCACGTCTTGTCGACCATCTTGAAAACACTTAAACCATTCAAAAACACGAGTCCGCGATAAACATTCACTGACATACACTTCTTTTAGTAAAATATAGGTTTCGGTAGCGGTTTTTCCAAGTTTACTGTGAAATTTAATAACAATTCGTTGCTCTATTATTACGCTAACCATTTTTCCGGCAAAACAAAATAACAAACTTACATGAATGAAGGTTATGACACAAACGATGTTGTTTACAGAAACGAGACTAACTGCATTCTGAAGAGGAAGTCTCAAACTACACAGCTGTTGGTCATTGTTGGTTGGCGCATGCGCACTCGTTCCACTGCAGCGTCAGTCCCGTTATTTAATAGCCATACCTCGTATACTCAGAGTTATTGATACCGTATAAGTTAAACATGTAATGGACTATATTTTGTATCAGTGTAGTAACTGAAGATATTAAAACAAACACACCCAATATGAATTAAAATAAACAGGGTACTTGGTATATATCTACTCTCAGCTAACGTTTTGAACAACAGCAGATAGAAAATCAGAATCTCAATCTGATTCTGCGCCGCAAGGTGTACGCCAAAGTTAAAGTGTTAAACTTCTGACCTAATAAACACATATGTGAACTACCTAAAATTATAATAGTGTAGTAATCGTTGGCATTTTACCAGACGAGTATTTTATTACACCCTTGTATATTTAATGGCAATAAAGCACCTTGAATCTTGTAAATAGTAAAAGTAGATGATCCATTGGGACATGGTCAAGTATTGGTGTAATGCACATTGTCACAAGAAAGCACTTCTAATATAAAAAATACAAAAACAACTCTGAAATAACACCAAGAGGAAGTTGGTAATCCCCATAACGATGTCAAAACTTGAGAAACCGGACAATTCACCATCTCTTTTGATTTTTTTTTGTATGTGTTTTTATGTTATCAGTGATTGTTCAAGTTCAAAAAATCTTTATTTATTTAACACTTTTCATGTATTATTAGATTTCATATGCCAACATGGCACATCCAAAATGAGAACAAAAATCATTTTTACATACATTTATTATTATATTGTGACCTCGAAATCCTGATTTTTATCTAAAAATATTATCTAACGTTATAAATTGTTCCAAGTTGGCAACAATGACTCTAGAGAAATACCCTCAAATAAAATGTTCTGTGACATAACTAATTTTCAAAAATTTCAGGAAAATGCTTCTAAAAATAAAACACATTTTTTAAAGTGTTTCCAACTCAGACTGAGCATTATATGAAATGTCTACCCACACTTTACTCAAAACAAATAAAGTAATGACCATTGATTTATCACAAAATCCTTGACTTTTATGCTTTTTCCAAACATATACCACAAAGAGGAGGATTTTTATCGGAATTTTGAGTTTGGGATACCAGCCTCTTAATTTTGAATATGTGCTAAAAATGGGTTAAACTAAACAAAAAAGTTTGTTGCTTATCGACATGTTGCTGAAATTATTTAAAATTTACTAGAGAGGCCAGAATTTCTATCATTCTCTATATACCATAAAGCTTTTCACCTTCTGCAATCCACGGAGGGGATCTTGAAAAGAAAGCCGCTGCTGCCCCGTTGTTGAGAGAGTCTTCCCCACAGCAGCCATCATCTTGCCTGCCTCTGTCTTCTCGTTCAGCTTCGATGACTCTTTCAGGAACCTGCCCATTGAATTTTCTTCGTACGCCAGGGCTTAAATCAATATAGCAATATGAGCAATCATGATTTAACACACACGAAAAAAGAAAACAATAACTTAATCACTTTGAGTTATAGAAACGTAAGTAAAACTTTGAACATTGTTACATCGTCACACATAAAATATAAGAAATTAATAATGTGCTTTCTAATTACCAGTATGAGAGCATGTTGCAAATTTTCATCTCCAGGTTCTATCAAAGGTTTATAACAAAAACCAACTTAGAGCATACTTTATAAACTCGTGGCAGCATAATTCTCATAATACAGAGGGTTCTCCCTAAGTTTTTATTTTTGTTGTGTCTAAATAAATTCATGACGTGATACATAGTGCAAATGTAGCAAAATTAATTACAATTAAATTGGAATCACTTGTGCAATTAGGACAAATATTAATAAATGAGAAATTAAGGCAATTAATAAATGTGAAAATCTCACACAATCTAGACTAATTTCATTCGCAGACATTTGTTTGTTGTTACCAAAAAGACTAGCCAGATGATCTGTCGTCTGCATATAATTGTTAAAAAGGCGTGATAAAAAAATTAGTTATTGGTTGACTTGTTTTTGTTTTCACAACCAATTTTTATTTTATTTGTTGTGGATGTTTTCTTTTACACAGTGGCAGTCATATCAAACTGAAACTTTTTATACAATAATGTCGCTTATTGTTTTAAGGCAAATTAGCAACAATGATTTTTAAGAAAAATTAGCAAATTAAATGGTAATTGTTAGCCATTTGGATAGAAGAAAGAAGCGATTTCGCAGAAACAGCAATACTTATTTGATGAGTTGACTTATGTTCTTTGATAATCATGTCTGTTGTGGTTAACATATAGGCCTATTTTTAGTTTGAAAATCCTTCCGGGCTATGCCCCACTGGTCTCTAAAGTAGTGAAAAAGCCCATCTTGGTCTCTAAAGTTGCATTGCATAAAAAAAATATAATTAATTGAAAGACCTTTTTAAATATAATCAACTGATATGTATAAACGTTGTTTTATGGCAGTAAAACCTTATGTTTAATTAATTTAACCACTATTTTCAATTTGTTTACATTTATAGTCTTAAAAGAATAGAGTAAGCTTGATACTAACAACACTTCATATATCCTTTTCTGCAATAGCTGTTGAACACAGAGTAAGAATATCCATGTAAAAGTTTTAGTAAAAATATACTTTTAAGTATAAATTTTAGCAAATATTAAGTATGCAGTGCTTGGTCAGTACTGTAATGCAGATATGGGAGACGAGGTTACTATCTAACTTTTACTATAAATTTAAATTCTGTTATATTTGTTGATATTATAGTCGTACAAAATGTTTGTACAAGCCACAAACATTCGTTCTCCCACAAAGAGTTAGCTAATTTTGTTTCATTCTAAAGGTAACAATGGCCCTTAGTAATTTTCTTTAATGCAATGTACGGTAGACAAATACCAACAAAGTTCTATAACATTCCCTGGGGAATTGTCCACAACAATATTAACATAAATGGCACCACAGGTGATAAGGTCCCTGATTATGGGTCCCTGATATGCATAACAAGCTACCACAACAGATAAGATAGTTGTAAGTTTAAGGTTTCAACTACTACTAATAGACAGGACAATGTAATGATCCAAAATGTCCACAAATGACTGTAAAACACATGAGTTTGAAAACTGTCCAATAATTTAAATACTGAATATTAAAATAATAAAGCAATTGATTTTAACAAATTTAGATTTAATTCATTATAGATGTTATTTTGAACTAACTTAATTACACCTATCCTAATCAAATTATAATTAACTATAGTTTAACTTTTCAATAGTTATCAAAATTGGGATTTGTCTAATCCAACAGTGTCCAGGAGCGGAAAGCCGATTTACACTTCATAACCTCAAAATCTGTTTTTTCTTGAAATCGATACAGTTATTTTTCCCAAGAAAGAAATCAATCATCAGCCAAGATAGTTTTGGTTGGGGTAAAAATGGGAGCTACCAAAAGGGTTACAATATTTATGTCCCAGATTATAATTTTCCTAACTTGATACACTTAAAATCGATCGTCAGACATGTAAATATTAGTTATATCATCGTTAGACAACTAAATACTGAACACTAGAGACTTGAAGTAGCCACTTTAGGAGTCTTTATATGCTTATTTTACGCTGATAAAATATTTATTTGTATGTCACACGGTTGTTTTTAAGTATGTCAAGCTAAAAGAATAAGATTTAAGAAAACGTTATTTTATATTTTTAACCCTTTTGATACCTTTCCATTTGGACCTCCACCAAAACTTATGGCTGACGATCAATTTCCTTCTTAAGGGAAATTTATTGATTTAACAAAAACCAGCTTATGTGCTTGTACAGTGCAAATTGGTTTTTGATTCCTGAATATAAATCTTTTGTAAGACAAGAAGTTATAGGGTTCATTAAGCACAAAGATTCTTTCCCCATTCTTACATTTCTGTAATCCTAAAATAACAGTAATACTTCTTAACAAAATCCCACACAGGACTTCAAGAATCAGCTTATTAATAATTAACACTTAACTACTTCAGGGGAAACAAAACAATGGCGATACTTTTGGAAACATAAGACACTTTTAGTTTGCATAACTCTCAAGTACACCTTTTTTTTGTTTTAAGAAAAAGGAGAGACCGATCTCCTTTTAAGCCTTATTCTGTCCGTTCTCATGGGCCACTGGCCTGTGCGAGGATCTTATCAAACAGAATAAGGGGAGAGTCGATACAGTACGAGGTCGATGGTACTGATAAAAAGTGCAACGGTCACAGACAGAATTCGAATCTGCGCTATCTCTAACTCAGACTCAAAGTCCAACGACTTAGACCGCTTGGCCATCGGCACTCCAATTACACCCTTAAAGTCAAATGTACTCACAGTTGCTCTTCTTCTGGTACTCCTCGAGTATGCCCTGTAGGACCATGCAGGACTGCTGTATGGACAAGAAAAGATCCAACTTGGCGTCCAGTTCTGCATCGCTCGCCACAATACAGTCGTCTTCCTTCTTCCCGAGCCTGCGGAACACTGTCTGTTTGGTCACCCAGAAGTGGTGCTGCATCTTGCTCACGGCAGAGTTGTTCCGGTGTGAGTTTTGGTGTTCCGCCCACCTGTCCAACGAGCTGCCATGGGACCTGTAGCTGTGGAAAGAGAAGTGGGAATTCAGTAAGTGTTGGAAACTCTTCCAAAAGTTGTATAACAAATTAAAAGAGGTACATTTACAAAAACATTGTAAAGTATGACCAAAATATAATATGAAAGCAATAGCAGTGAACTTGATCCCTAAAATAACTCCCAACTGGCAATAAAAATCTGAAATGATTGTATTTAACGCAAGCTTTAAATCCTATCTATTTAATTAAGAGTTTTATTGAGGTGGGTGTTTATATTAAAACACGAAACACTCATTCTCCGTTAATTCAAAACATAGACAATTACTTAAATTGTTTTTTAATGGTGGACTTTAACAATAACATTTCTTTATCTAGGTCATGACCAAACAGAAAGCATAAATTGACATTGATATAATAATATGCCATTTATTGAAGAGCCATCGTAGGATCGACATTGTACAAATTGACCTTTAAAACAAAATCCATCTCAATTTGATGATCCAAGCCACACGTGAGATCTGCCTTTGATCTGATTGAGTCAGAAGGGATGTTTTCCGTTGAGTTGTCCCTTAATCGTGCAGACAAGGCTGCTCTATAACCTCAAACTGAGACCATTGCCTCAAGGAAGCTGTTTTACACCACACAATTTCTTCACAAGATCTTAACGACTTTAAAGCTCATTTCTCATTAATTGCATTCTTGAAATTAAAAAGTGAGACTACCATCAACCTTAGTCAAAATTTTGAGATTATATTATTAAAAAATATATTGCAAAAATAAGGTTGTAAAGGCGTTTGAAGTTTAACATTGTTCTTAGGGGACTAATATAAGATGGCTAGTATAGCTCTTAAAACAAGCAAATTGACCTATTCTTTTTTTAAAGATTAAAGATTATCAGTTCCTCATTGACTGAAGAAGAGTATGAAACATAGTTATGTACGAATGCTTTCAGTTTCACTTTTAAGTTGTCCCAAAACTTTAGAAACACATTGTATATTTTTAAACTATAGTTCAATGGTTACAAACATAAAACGATTATAAAGGTTGTAGAACTTATAAAGGTTAGAGTATACAAAACTAAATTTAGAAGAACAAACTGAAATTGAAATAAATATTAGAATGGCGTTATTTGTGCCAGTTACAAGGCTAATGTGTTCCAATTAATTGTATTGTTTCTGTTACATGACCTTGAGTGTGATACCGACATAGATATTAATGTAATTGTAATGGTTCTCAATGATACCATACTTTCAGGAGACATCTAGACTAAGTTCTGTACCACGAGCTTGAGTGTGATAACTACCTTGATATTAATTTAATTGTAATGGTTCTCAATGACACCATACTCTTAAGAGCCATATCATGAGCTTGATTGTGGTACTGCTTGATATAAATGTAATTGTGATGGTTCTCAATGACACCACATTCTTAAGAGCCATATAGACTAAGTTCTGTTACATGAGCTTAAGTGTAGTACTGCTTGATATAAATTTAATTGTAATGGTTCTCAATGACACCATACTCTTAAGAGCCATATCATGAGCTTGATTATGGTACTGCTTGATATAAAGGTAATTGTGATGGTTCTCAATGACACCACATTCTTAAGAGCCATATAGACTAAGTTCTGTTACATGAGCTTAAGTGTGGTACTGCTTGATATAAATGTAATTGTGATGGTTCTCAATGACACCACATTCTTAAGAGCCATATAGACTAAGTTCTGTTACATGAGCTTAAGTGTGGTACTGCTTGATATAAATGTAATTGTGATGGTTCTCAATGACACCACATTCTTAAGAGCCATATAGACTAAGTTCTGTTACATGAGCTTAAGTGTGGTACTGCTTGATATAAATGTAATTGTGATGGTTCTCAATGACACCACATTCTTAAGAGCCATATAGACTAACTTCTGTTACATGAGCTTAAGTGTGGTACTGCTTGATATAAATTTAATTGTAATGGTTCTCAATGACAACATACTCTTAAGAGCCATATCATGAGCTTGATTATGGTACTGCTTGATATAAATGTAATTGTGATGGTTCTCAATGATACCAAACTCTTAAGAGCCATTCAAGATTAAGTTCTGTTCATGAGCTAGAGTGTGGTACTGCTTAATATTAATGTAATTGTAGATGTTCTAAATGACATTTTTTTAAGAGCCAGCCAAACTAAATTCTGTTCAACGACCTTTAGTGTGGTACCGACTTTGATATTAATGTAATTGTAATGGTTCTCAATGACACCATACTCTTAAAATGCAGGTGGATTAAGTTAATGTTTTAGTAATCGATATTTTTTATTGGCCCATATTCATACAATGAACACATTCTTACTTGTATAACTATAAATGGAATAATACAACCCTATAAAATAACAGGTGAGGATCATGGATCAGTATTTCTTCGAATAATATTTACAAAACTGTTTTTTAATTATGTTTTGTAAAAATTGCTGAACGAACGATCATGCAATATCACATAGGTTTAATGGTGTCACTGTTTAAATTGCATTGAACATATGTGAAGCCTCTCTCATAGGTTGATTGAACAATGCAACTGGTGAATGTTTACCTGCATGATAACTAGACCTGCTGTGTACCAAAAATAGCAACCACACAAACAGCTGTATTGATTACACAAGCATTTCATTAATATTTACTACTTGGTTCTGATGACTTTCTTTCTTTCTTTCTTCTTGTTTGCTGAGTTTCAGCAGGTTCTGCTTACTTTGAGCATGGAACCTCGATAAACATTCTTGTATGTAACATCACTTTCAAGACTTAAGTTATGTTAGTTTGTGTTTTTATTTTTTTTATATTACCTTATTTATAGATTCAAGAAAACTCACAATTTCCAGTATTATTTCCATATCAAAGCTCGTTAAAAGATCCTTCAACATATAAGGTGGATCTATTTTCTTCGCTTTCAGTTTAGTGAGCAATTCATGTCTGAAGTCGTTATATTGCACACAATCAAAGACCAAATGTTGAAGACCCTCTATGGAACCTGCATTGCATCCGAGGCATAACGGAGTGAAACAACAATCTATCTTAAATAGGGTTTCATCAACCCAAGCATGTCCAATTCTTAGTCTACCCATCGTTACTATTTTATTTCTACTCAGTTTGTAATTATTATACCATGGGGAGGGGCTATCAGGGGCAAGTAGTGATTGTTTAATTGCACCAACAAAATCTTCCAATGACACCTCAAAATCTGTTGGTTCTTCACCTGCTTGGGTTGCCTCTTTGACAAATTAACAAAAAACACCTTTATTTTGAAAAAGCCAAAATGGTAAACCGTTAATCTTGCATATATTTTTAACTTTAATTATTTTAATAGAAAGCCAATAAAAAAAAATAACTGGAATTGGGTGTTGACAATCTGAAATAGTTCTAACATGTTTTTGAGAAATATAAACTTAACTAAAATACAGCATGTAAAGAGAGATTTACCTGCTTCAAACCCAAGGACAAATGACTAAGAAAAGTCTCATATATTGCAACAGATTTAGACTGATAACTAGACAAACTCTTTCTGACATGTTCTTCTGGTTGGTCACAAAATGTTATTCATTATAACCTCATGAATGTACAATGAATTGTAGAATGTAGTTTGTCTGCTTACAAGTTTAACCCAAATTTTTTATTCCGTACAATGTTACAGCTGTTTATTTATTTAGCTTAAAGAAACTGAGGTACAGAGATATACGAACCATTTTATTTGTATGCACAGCCTCATCCAGAACAATAATGTTCACCAATATGTAAGTTATTCGTTTCCTGTTAGAATTTCGTGGTTCACTGTCAGTAAGCTAGCTATAAAATCATTTCTGCTTAATCCCTTACGCTTTAGTACAGTGGTTTCCTGTACTAAACCCATTAAAATTTGCATTTAAAACGTTAATAGAGAGTAAACAGAAGGAGAGCTATATCTCACAGAGTATTCAAAAATAAATTGACTATAAAAGAATAAATAACACTATTTTTAGAGCAGTTTGTAAAATTTCAAAACCAATGACTAATGAATGACTAACTGTAGTGTTTTGAGTAAAGTAGGAAATAAGAGTAAGGCTGGGAATTGAGAATGAAATAAAAGTTAGAATGTAAAAAGTTACTTATAATTTTCCTGTCATAATGCTAGGAGATGTGGCAGTAGGTAATGCCGCCGAAATATTGAACATTATTGTTTATTATTTTTAATAACAAATTTACAGTTATTTCTAAATAAATAGTAATATCTCCTATATATGCAGTAAGGCATTAAAGTAAGTAAAGAACGTGACTAACAGAGATAAATCTTTTATGCCTAATTTTGACGTTGCAAATGTTACGGCTGATGAGGTTTTATAAATTATTGTTAAATCCCTTAAAAATAATAAAACAGTTGAATGGGATGAAATTTCTCTTGATTTAGCAAAAACTGTTTCTCACTTCATAGCTGCGCCTCTTAGTGTAATTATTAGTCAGTCACTTGGACATACCTCTTTTCCTAGCAATCTTAAACATGCGGAACTCAAACCTCTTTAAAAAAAAGATAATCAACAAACGATTCCATATCTCATTATTGATTCAAAATAGATTATAGTTCTTACATCCATCAAATCTTGAAATTTACGAATTCGGTAACATGCCAAATTTAGTTTCTTATTTAACTGAATGGATGTGATCTTCCCACCTTGGATTATCATCCAAAGTAACACCAAAAAATGTACAATTCTTTGTGGAAGTTAATATATTAAAATCATCAAAGGTTTAGAACTGTAACACTTGATTTTTGAACTAATACGAGGAATTAGTAGTAATAAGTCTGTTGGGATGAAACCAAGAGCAGGCCTTACTTATGGAATTGTTAAGGGCCATTTTCAGATTGGCTTGATAGCTACTTGAAATGGTCAGAATTGTGCCTCCAGCAAAAAAAAAAAAACGATAGATGCATCATCATTTGATGGCAAATAATTTATATGAAAAAGAAAGAACATTGTACCTAATACAAATCACTTTAGCGCCTCTAAATGACTTACTTTCCAATAGTAATAGTGTTTTATGGAAGGGAATGAACTTAAGAGTTAAATGAACTTGGAAGTTTTCGATTAGTTAGATATTATTTCAGAATATTACTGACAGAACCGCTGAATCCATAATAGGCCTACTCAAGTTCTTGTAAAAGAAGAGCAATTTAAACAAGTTTCACAAGTAGTTTTATGAAATACTTCAGGAAAAATACGTTTGCAATATAAAATTTTTCTTAACAGCAAAGGCTTTCAAACTCATATAAAAAATTGTTTTTAGTACAATAGAAGATGGCAAATGTTTTAGCTTACTCACATTACAAGTATAAACTACATTTACACAATGCTTTTTTACATCAACCACAGACATTTCTTACAAAATAAGAATGCAGTTTGCTCTGAGCTTACATCACTTTATTTTTTGTTCTCATAGGACAAGAAGCTGAGACATTAACTTAGTTCTAAAAGAATCTTCTGCGCTACTTCCCGAGTGACAGGATATTCTGGATGGGTAAGGTTGGAGATAGGTGCCAATCCTATTGTGATCCATGACAAAGGATTTTGGGCATTAATCTAAATCATGTCTCCTGGGAAGGAGAGGAGGCTAGCTAGCTCTGTAGCAGCCTTTCCAGTCAAAGTGGGAAGGGAATCCTTCATGTTGAAGCTAGCAACTGTCTTTAACACTTAGGGAACCCCAGAAACTTCAACAGTCATTCTCCACAGTAGACTAGACCTATTGATTTAACCTTGCACACCATTATCTCGACATTTGCGGTTAGAGATGTGGTGGACATCAATAAGGTTTCCCAGATTTAAGTGACAAATCGGTTTTTGCTGTACCCAGTGTAGGATCAACTGGGAGGTATAAATCCGAGACAGAAGTGAACTGTCCTGGACAGCTTGGTTTTTTTTAAACACATATAACAATTTTTTAAATTTTTATTTTGCTTCATGGTTCAAGAGAGTTAAAAATCGTAATGATTGTTGATTAGACTCATGTACTCTGCTATTTTTTACATTACAGCTGCAGTTTACATCATGCCACCAAAATAACCAGAATAATAAAATTGAAATAAATCTGTAATCAAAATCGGGCAGAATAAGATAAGTGGACCCGGTTTTTATATCGTTTATTAGTTATCGATAGGTACTTAATATATCGAATAAATATCAATGAATATCAACGTACCTAAAATACTGAATTAAAGTCACATTTTCAAATTAGAAATAGTTTAACAAATACGTAATGCTATAAATAATAAAGGAACCATAACTATTAATCAAACGATAAAATTAAGACAGATGACAAGAAAAATGTCATTTAAATAATGATGTAATTTCAATAAAACATAACTTAATAACAAAACAAACATCTTGAAACTAAGGACAGTAAATCATTTTTTAGTGTTATTTTATATGTGGTTTTTCTAACATTAACTATTTTTTTCTCATTTATAAGAAGTTACTTATAGAACAAATTAAGTAGAATATGAAAATGTATGTACAGTTGATGGAGAAGATTTAGTTATTGTTCAAATTAACTACTATTGGTTGAAGCGTATGATAATTAAATATCGTTTGATAATTTCTATATAAAAAAACTGGGTCCGCTTATAATTGTACTCTATCCTCAATATCCATCATTGAAGCTAAAACACAATATAATATCCATTTGATCATAATGTACATTAAAACATGCAATTATAACATTATAATTGATTTACATCCTATTTATAAATTGAAAAGAACTATTAAAAATGAACGTTGAAAACAATAACTTGATTGAAGACTCTTGGAGCAATTGGAAAATTATTTGAATATTACTAAATGTTAATGAAAACAATACTTTTTAAATTGTTTATTTTTTGGATGAGGCCTTTCGAAACCAAAGGTTTATTTGTCGAGTCGCCTGATGATGAAACCTTCGGTTTCGAAAGGCCTCGTCCAAAAAATAAACAATTTGGAAAAGTATTGTTTTCATTAACATTTAATAATAATTAATAACTTGATTAATTATTGTTATATTTGTGAACATCTTTCAAAAGGTTCAACTGCATTCTCATTGTTTGATTTTAAGATTTGGTTCCTAATGCAGCAAACTTTCATGTAGACATATGTAAGGAGGCGAGAGTCAAAGATGAAACAAGACATACAAAAAACCAAAACAAAAACTGTCATTTCACTTAAAACAGAGATAAAATCTAACAATTTGGTAGACTAACTAGACAAATGTTTCAAAAGAATGGAAGCAGCCTGAAGTTATCTGATAAGGGTTCATTTGTTTGTACATTTTCAAATATGTGAGGAATTTGAATCACTGAAAACTATATTAAAAATATGTTTATTCATTCATAAGAATGTTTTTTTGGCGCAGATCAACTAACTTTACTTTCATTATTGTCAATCAATTGCTGTTGGTAAAGACCATATTAAAAAATTATATTTAATACTATTGTTTTTATTACTGATAGTTTTTTTTTATTAGACTTTTAATGCTGTCAGTAAATAAATAATTTTAGTTCTACATTCTATTTCATTACGGTGGTCCTATAATACAGAACTGCAGCCTATTATAGATAAACCGTTCGCAAAGAAACCGGCGCAGAAGCAAATTTCTGAGCAGTACCGCACAAGAGGGACCCCTCTCTGGTGGGGGGTTGTGGTGGGGAGTGGGACCAGCACCTTCTTGTATCTGTTTATCGGCTGTGTGGATTGTGTCTCGCTCGCACAGTTTTGTTTCCACTGCAGCTACTTTACTTGCTCTATAACTATATTATATTTTTGTGTGTAGGCCTATACATGTGTCGCAGTCTAAGAGTAAAATATTAATTGAACAGACCCATGAAGCCATAGACGTATCCAGGGAGCTTGCATTTTGTTGTGAGGTTAGCCGCGCAGTGGCAGTGGCCAATAGAGATGTTTCGTTCGGTCTTGACCCGTTCAATTCGAACGGGTCAGTTAAATGAACGAGTGATCCGGATCAGAGTGTTTAAAAAAAACCCGTTCACTTTTTCCTGCCAACTGAATAAATTTGATATTTTTTCCAAATCAGATATATTATTTTTAATGATCATTAAAACTTACATATTATAATTAAGTTCATTTTTAAACCCTTAACCACGAAGAATAGCTTATCATATGGAACTAACTAAAAGTATAGAGTTTATTGCTTTAAGTTACACTAGGTCCCAAAATTGTTCAGTCGTTCCTTTCGTTTACTACTAACCGATTAAGAATAAAGCCGTTGAGTTATCCGAACTGGGGGAGTAGGGAGTCTGGGTATTATGAAATGTGGTGGGAAATTAATCGGTTGGATATAAAACATCTTGTTATTTATAAAAATAAATTATTTTCAAAGGAATGTGTCTGTTTAATTTTATTTAAATTAAATCATAATTTTTTTTAAACATTTGCAAGGGAATAACATTACTTATGATAAATCAAAGGCATATCAATCAACCAAGTCCACTGATTATAATAACATTTAAAATATTTAGTAATGTATCTGGTAACTTACGATTACATTTTCTTAATCAGTTTTAATAGATATATTTACTAGATTCCTCAAACAATACATTTATTGTTATATATCTATCCATTCACTGTACGATATGCTGTTTCTTCCTCTTTTCAAACACTTTTTACAAGCGGATTCTTTTGTTCATTACATTCAGTCGTTCATTTTGTTCCGTCATCACGATGACCGGTATAACACGCTCTAGCGGGAAAACTCAGTAACTCTGTACTGACCCGTTCAACTGAACGAATCGTAGTAGTGAACGAGACCGACTGAGTTGGGTCAATCAGATGATCCAATAGAGCGAATACTGAGAAGTGGTGGGGATACTGGGAGAGGGCGGCATCACAGCGTCGGAGGGGTATTTACCCAACTCAAATCACGCAGGGTCTTTTTGTAAACGGTTTGCCTGTAATACTGCTTATACCAATTATCTGAGGCACTGATAATGAAATTCTAGCCTACATCACAGATTTGTATACAAAGCCAACATACAAGGGTAATGTTTGCAAACAATTTTATATTCTGTATATATGTTAAATGTTATCCTAAATCTACAATTTGTTTAGTGATATTCATAATTAAGTACTATGTAATTTTGCAGTGTAATTCTAGAATTTCTTCATCTTGTGCCGGTCCAAACAATAGGCTACCACAGTACAACAGTGTGTAGGCAACTGTCATATTACTTTACATTTTCAAATAAATAGCTTATAAATGAGTCAAATCATTCTATTGACAATAGATTGTTTGATAATTATATGGAATCAGTTACTTTTGTACCAATTTATTAGAACTCTAATATTAAAACCTACTTAGTCAATATTTATCAATTCATGTAGTTAGTAGTAGTCCTCAGACTACTCAAACTTATTTTTAACAATCCACTGTATATTACAGTTAAGATGATAGCATAATTTATAATAATGAAAATAACTTACCTAGATCTTGGGCCATTCATTGTGTTTTACTTCAAAGAAGCAATATTTACCAAACCCACCCTAAGATCTAATAAGACCTCATGTCGCAAATGTATTTGGTAATTTACTTAAAAACTAATTTCACAAACGCTTAATATTTTAACTATTTAGACTCGCTTAGTTAGAACTGAATACTATAGTTCTCTATAATCAAAACAATATTGAATAACCAATACAATTTTGACAGATAACAAACCTAACATTGACAGATACGGTAGCAGGCGACACCAATTGAGCAAATTTAACGTGGCGCGCATGCCTAATTTTTTTTACATATGCCAAGACAGCAGCTGTTATTAAATATATCAAATTCAAATGGCTGTCCTCTTCGAAAGGAACATGAGTTTATATTTCATATAAGAATATGTTCTTTGTTTAAACCAAGCTCCTGTTTAGCACCTAAAAGAATAGTAATTTTCCTCTAATATCATTCAGATAATGCAGAAGCCGATAATGAAGGATCACGAATATGCACATCCACACGAGCTGGAAATTACAACTTTAAAGGTAAATAATTAAAAATGCTTTGAAAATAATCAAATATACTTTTGAATAGTTATTGAACTATCCTGATATGTTTGTGACAAAAATGTTTGCTGACAGTGATACTGATAGCAAGGAACTATGATGTCCGTCTCAGACGACTTTAGGACTATATTCTGGGAAAGATAACAATAATTATTTTTGTTTTATAAAGTAGCTTCTTATTGATCTTTCTGATTCATATATAAATCCGTTCTATATTTAATATTGTAATTATTGTTTTTGTATCTTGTTTCAGATAACCTGATTGACTTTGTTGACAATATTTTTGATGATATATTATCCATTTTAGAAGGGTTGTCAGATGATAAAGAAGATGGTCCTCCTTTACTTCTAAATACAGACCAGACTGGACAATTAATGTCGAAGACAGTAGAAAGGGATCAGATTGAAGAGATAGACAACGAAGAGCGTGATCTTGACTTCAATAAAATTAAGCCGTGGAACAAGACGAAGAATGTCCAGGCTTCTCCTCTGTGGAACAAGACGAAGAAGAAAATAATTGGAATTTAGATGTCCAGGCTTCTCCTTTGATGCTTGGAATATGTCAACGTATTTTGATTCTCTTCCCGCAGGTCCACCCCATGAACCTGAAAATTTGGGAGCCGAAAGGCTTTCGTCAATTGCAGTAGTTATAAGGTGTGTATCTGAAAAATGCTCGCCCAAATTACTACTGCAGATACTACAACGGTATCAATCAAAATTGTTACGAAAAATTACAAAAGCGCCATGGTATGTATCCAATAAAACGTTACATCAAGATTTGAACATCCCAACAGTCAAAGAAGAAATAACCAAATTCAGTCGCATTTATCTTTCAAGATTAGAAGATCATCCAAACCACCTTGCGGTAAATCTACTTGATAATTCTAAAAATGTGTACATACTCCAACGAACTGCTATCCTGGATCTACCTTTTAGGTTCTTGTATTAATTATGTTAGTGTTAACAATGATTAACATCTAACTCAATTTTAATTGTTAATGTTGTTTCTGTATGTAATATTTACTTATCGTTCTTCTCAAATTGAACAGATTGTAAATAAATAAAATATTTTAAAAAAAATTGCTACTGCAACTAGGCCTACACAAAAAATTGTATCAAACACAAACAAAACTATAGTAGTCAAAGACATGTTAAAACAGTTTCTCAGAATAAATATAATCATGTCCTACATGAAGTACACAAGAATACGGATGTATTGGGCGTAAAAAACAAGTGTGGGCTATTCCCTCAAAGAGCTGTATTTCAAGGAACACGTTTTTATACGAAATGCCTAACTATGAAAAAACAAAACCTGTGAATTTTTGTATGACCTTACAGTGTATTAAGATAAAATGGCGAACAAATTTGGAAAGATAGCATCTCTTTTAGAATTGATAAGACACAATGCTTATCAATATTTGAGCAGATGATTCCGTTTGCCACTATGAGGCAGTATATTCTATGAAAACCAAACCCTCTCGGTATCAATAACTTTGTACGTTACCTAATGGATTACCAATAGAACTTTTTTCTGTACGAATACAAGGTAATCCTGAAATTATGTGAGACTTATCACAGAAAGTTGCAATATTTACGTAGATAATTTTTCCCTTCGGCATACATTTACATGAGCAATAATATGTCAAGGGCTTGCGTGGAACAGGTTCACTACAAAAATGTAAAACACCTGAAACTTGTAACTTAGGAACAGATGCAAGTCCTCAGTCGATGAGGCTACTTTCCAAGCGTGAGAGATGGTGGTCAAGTAGCTAGACATCGTGATATTTAATTTCCATAGCGTGAAACATAAGTAAGGCTTTGGTCTAAAAAAATGAAAAGACCAAAAGTAATTTCGGAGTACAATTCCAACATAGCAGGTGAATGATTGCACATTATAGGGTCTGCGCTAAAACCAAATAAATGACAATAAGGACATTCTTTCATTTTATCAATTTTGCCAAACGCAATATCCTCTGTGAGAAACACGTGGTTTTTGGTAATTGCAGTAACAAAATATAAAAATGAGTTCTTGTATATTTTTTACTGCCCAAAAGAAATATCTGAATTATCATATCCCGTCAGGTTAGGAGGCCTACTTCATAAGCCCAAAGGAGCTATGTGAATTTGATCGTTAAACAAAATTATGATGTTGCACATGTTTTGATATGTATTTTATATTGTTAAGCTATTCACTGATCTGTCAGTTAATATCATCATGGTTAACGACCGGAGTGTCTTCGCAATGTATTACTTAATACTAATTCAAACATGCGATCTGATAGAGATAATTCTTAATTGACATGTGGAGCTGTTTACGTCTCCATTTTGGCAACTCAGGAAGCCATAAGAATGACCACCAGCCACTTTCCAGAGGCTGAAGTCCCTCGACCAGTGTTCCCATTGTTACACTTAAAACGCACATTATTTTTATGATGACGAAATTGTCAAAAACATCAGGTACAGCAATAAAATAATAAATAATTCATCTACATAGAAGCAGATATAAAACCGAAATGCATGATGGCAAACAAAGTACTATGAAGCCTATATGTATAATTCTGGCTTGAGAACAGCATGCGCAATTTTGTGAGATCAATGAGAAATTTTTAGTAAAAATATTTGACAACTCCTCTCTTAATATATCATGTGGTATCGATATCCATCGAATGAATGAATGAATCCCACCTATGAAGGAATTTAGGATTTATTATCGATAGTTTTCATTCTATAATCGAATATGTTTTGCATATTCGATTAGTCTCTGGAATGCAACAGAAAAAAATCTGAGCAGTCTCCAAACATTTTAGTACCTAATTAAAGTACATTAATTTAAGTAGAACGTGAAGTTTTTATGTACGAAACTTATAATACAATAATGGCTTGAATTTAAATAAACACTTGTTTAGTATGATGAGACATCAGGTTACAAGGCTCTGTATAAGTTCTACGATCAACTTAATTGAGTTTATATGCGAAACTTCCGATTTGAGATCATTCAAACTTGTGTTTGGGTGATCTTAACTCATAAAGTTAAATATTGTCTTATATGGGTACTACGTTGTATCTTGCACGCCATTCTTATCACGTGGTCTTGTATTAACATAAATGATACCCAACACATTACCTTAATTGGTATAATTCATATAGCAACGCAAGTTCTTGACTTTAAAGTCGAAGTTCATATAGAGCTTTACCACATTAAATAATTTAGTTACCAGCTGTAGAATAACCACGACTAACTTGTCAGATGAAAATGTTATGAAGGAAACCATTTAATGTTATAAAAGTTTTTCTACGATGTAACAATTAAATATTCCTAAAATAAAGCAGACTTTCTCTTCACATAGTTTAAATGTTGTGATACAGGTACTTACAACCCAGATCTAATACGAGGGGTATTAGAAAAATAAGGTTCCCATGATTTTTTAAAATAGACAGCTCTATATTTCTACTTAATGTTATACATAAATTTAAAACTTAAAAGTTAAGCTATTTTTCCACATAATCACCGTTTCTGTCCAAACACTTTTGTAGACGATGCTCCAACTTTTCTATCCCCATGTTGTAGAATTCTGCCGCCAATCGTTTGAGGAATCGAGTAACCTCTTCCTTGACTTCATCATCGGTACTGAAGCGTTGGCCACCCAAATGTTCCTTTAATTTTGGGAATAAGTGATAATCACTTGGGGCTAGGTCTGGGCTGTAGGGGAGATTGGACACAATAGCCCAGCCAAAATTTGTCAGCAGTTCTTGAGCTTGACGTGAGAGACATGAGGTCGAGCGTTGTCATGGAGAAGCCTCACACCACTGGACAATCTTCCTGTCCGGTTCTGGATTGCGCGTCTCTATTTTCTTAATGTGTCGCAATATTTGTCAGAGTTTACTGTTGTTCCATGAGGCAAAAAGTCGATCAAAAGCAGGCCCTTCCTGTCCCAAAAGACGAAACTGAAGGCCGTCCACTTCGGTTTTCATCGTGAATTTCCATGCAGCCTTACTGAATTCCCTACACCATTTCCGAACGTGTTGAACGTATATGCAGTTTTCCCCATAAACTTCGATTAACTGACGATGAATTTCAATAGATTAAATTTGTTTTGCATTTAAAAAACGTATCACAGCACGAATTTCGCATCTGCCGGTAACGATAGGGAGCTCCATTTTCGAAGGGAGGTAGGCTGGCACTGTTGGATGTAGCGAGTGGTATGGATAGAGAGAGGGACAGCTGATGAGTAAGACAGTGTTGCCAAATTTCTCCCATCATATCGCATTCTGTCTCGGCGGCATAGGGAACCTTACTTTTCTAATATCCCTCGTACATTAACCCAATTGTGGCAGCATGGTTGTCTGTGGAATGGATTGCTTCATGGCCGGCTGTACTAGCGGCCATCTTGATTTTAGCAACTCCATAAGAACAAACTCTAAACACTTTCTCCAAATACTATTTACATATAAACTAAAATGTATTTGGGTGTAAGGCAATTGTATTTTTCAGTGAGAAATCTTCCATAATTATACGACCAAAAATAAAGATAACCATCAGTACCAGCTGGCTCTTAGTGGGCGTACTAAAATGACGAGTTTTACCTCAACACAATTTTGCTGAATCTTGAAAAATTTTAACACCCTTAGTGTTGTTTGTAGAATTACCAAGTCTTATTTTAAAGATATAATAAGTACACACCTATTCTTTATTCTTATTCAGAACATAAACATGTATCTTCTCATCTACATATAAAAATAAAAAACAAACCAGTGTTGGGATGCATTCTCCATTTTTTTAAATGAGGCTAAAAAAGGTTGCAAATTGTTATGGATGTAAAAATTGTAGATTATTTCTTTATAGCTAATATTGAACACCTTAGGTCTCAAACGGCAGTGTCTAATAATAGATGATGCTGCATAGAGAAATGCTGTAAACATGCCCCAACACACTTTCTCCCCCTCCAATCATGATCTTAGTTATGTCTAATTAACCAGACATGGCACTCAATCATTAATAAACAATAGCAAATCACTAATTGTCTACAATCACAAGAGTAACCCCCCTTTTGCCAGTAACATTCCACAAGTACAAAATTCTGTGAAATATTCTTATCATTATTTACCAGTATTCTATGAAATTTCACAAATGATAATAAAAACTTTTACAAAATATAAAAAGTACTCAAATTATTGCTTAATATACTTAACCTGAACAATAATTATTATTGTGGAAGTAGTATAATATAAATCCAATGAATTTCATCGAAACATGTAATTTTGAGACTTTGGTTTCGCATTAAAAACCATTATCATAACACACACACAATTATTACTTATGTGTAAGATAAAAATTAAAAATATATAGTAAAAACAATTATATCAGGTGATTTAGATAATGTTAATGTTTCATAAAGTATTTTTTCCGTAACAAGATCTTTGTTGAAGAAAACTCTACCAAGAATTGATATCATATTTAAAAATGAATGCAACATTTCTTCGATAGCATTGTTTCCTTAACAAGATCTTTGTTGGAGAACAATGAATTGATATCATATTATTAAACATTAATATTATATTTCCTTGATAAAAGTATTGTTTCCTTAACGAGATCGGTTGAGGAACAATAAACTCTGTCAAGAATAGAGACTAGATTAAAAAAATAAAAGTACTCCTCATGACTTTTAGTATCTCCCTTTAATGTTCAACATTTTAATCTTAATAAACACACACATTTTTTTTAAACAACATAGTGACAACAAAATTAAATAAAAACACAAACTCAGAAGATCAACAAGATTAATTTATTTAGATTTTGAATCACATAAAAGTTTCTTAAAAAAAAAACCAAAAGCCATTTTCTTTCTTGATGTTTTTATTCAGGCCTTTAGAGAACTGCCATGTTAAATCTTCTTTTTTTTTGGTATCCTGAAACAAAAAACCACTTTACAGAAATGAAGCAATGCAATGTGTTAACTTGAAAACAAAATATGTACAACTGTAGCTCAGAGGTTCCTTGGAAGCATGGTCTCATCAGCACTTGATCAGGATGCAATTTTTACATCATTGGTACAGTAAATATAGATTAAAATGTTCTTTTGGAATAATTCCAAAAGGGAAATTTAGCATCTAAGTTACACATAATGTAGCTATGGTGGCAAGGGATGATTATGTGAATGTCGAGTTAAGCTCCATCCAGTTCTTGTTAACGTATCCAACATAATTTATAATAGTTTGAATTCTATTAGTAAACTATTATAAAATGTTCTACTAAATTAGGCTTATTTATCAAGATTTGAAGAAGGCTTTTGACCTAGTAAAAAAAAAAAAAAAAAAAACTCTCTTGATTACGATGGAGGCAGCAAGAGTAACGAGGTTTAAACTAGACTGGTTCTATAGTTACTTCACGACCTGAATCTGAAAGGACAACTAAGAGCATTTGTAGATGATATGGTTTTGTTTATTCAAGCTATAATTCAATGCCATTCTTTGAATGAAGATATACAATTGTTGAGAAATTTGTTTTCGTTGAGTAAAAAAGTGTAAGCGTAAAGGAATTTGGATTTTATGTTAGATTTAAAATAAAAATTTTTATTTGTTCCAAGGAAGACTGTGAATGTATTATAAATGTAAGTATATTTAGTTGTCACCATACTTTCTCCTGAATCACAAAACCCTGGATCTGGCTGTTGAAATTCCTGTAACATCAAGCACTATTTTGCAAGTTGTGCACATCACCATTCAAACCTTTGGATAATGTTTATTATGGAAGTAAAGTATATATTATTACATATTTTCTTTTTCAGTAAATTGCAAGAAGCACTTATATGCAGTTTGATCTATTTTTGTATTTCAATTTAAGCTTTTCGGCATTGCAAATGAATAAAAAGAGAGCAAAGTAAATTCTAAAAGTATGCATTATAAATAACTTAAGGAATTATTTTTTTTAACTTTTCTAAATATATACAAAATGTTCTTCAAAACGTTTTTTTACACAAAACATAAAACACATTCCACCTCCTAAAACAATTTTTATCTTTTAGAAAAATAATAAAATTTTGTCTGTTCAAAAAAACCCATATATTCAGTCAAACATTCTCACACTTTCACTATGATTATTATATTTTTAAACTTTCACATTATAATACAACTTGATGGCAAATTTCATGATGAACAGTTTGATGTTACTTGACACAACCACAAGTCTATAATAAAATAAAAAATAACAAAATACTAGTGACCAGTTGAAACTCCAGTCCTTTGACATCACACACGCCACTAACCGTGTTTGCAATCAACATCTTTCTTCGGACAATAGAGTTATAAACAGATGTTTGAAGTCAATGGTCTTGTTGTGGAATACATTCTGAATGCAAATGTAGCTAAATTTTTTCCTGAACAAAAGTAGAAGACAAAATCCGCAAACTAACTTTTGTGTTGCAACTTTCAGTGCGTACTTATTAAGCATTATTATTCAATAAACAATACATAAAATTAAACTGAGAAACATTCCAATTAATCTGATATATAATTTGTCCTACCTTTATCTGATTTATGATGGCAATAAATTGTTTAAAAACATGACAAAAAACAACTAGTGACTGATCGCTTTAAGATATCCAGGGTTGATGAACTTTGAAATCTATTTTTTTTAACAGAGTGAATTTTTAGAGGCAACAAGTTGTGTTTAAACCGGGTTTCACTATGACCTCTATATCACACTGTTGAGGGAGATTTAAACTTCAAACTCAATTATTTGACCAAAAACTTCAAACTCAATTATTTGACCAAAAACTATCAGACTGAATTAGGTTTTAAGATACATAATACTGGTAACCACTACATTTTAATATTTAGGAAACAGTGAGTCTGAAAGATAATTTCCTTTTTATCTGCCTCCACTTCAATTATCAATGTGAATTAGGTCATATTATTATATTTTATCAATACTTTATTACATTTAACTGAATAAATCTACCTGAACTGTATTTGTTTGAACAGAAGTATGAAAATACTTTTTTAAATCTCGAAACTGTGCATCAGAGGTTCCTTGGAAGCATAATCTCATCAGCTGTGTACAGGATGCGTTTTTTTTCCATCATTTGCACAGGAAATAGAAGGCTATATATGGTGTTATACTTAACCCTAGATCTTGTGCCAAGTTAGTTCAAAATGGTCCTGCTGCTTTTAGCATTTTCAAACCTTTTTATGAAAATCACCAAAAATAGAACTCCCACTTAAATAAATAATTAGTTGATATACACTGTTTTTTTACAGTAAATTTAATGTAGATCACAATACTAATATATAGCATATTTTGTAGATTGAAAGAGAAGTGTTTTTGTGAGGAATGAAAAAATTATTTGAATTATTCATACAAAAATTCCAACTTCTGCAAATAAATAAAAGCTTTTCCTCACCACTATACGAGTATAAAAGCTATAAAATATAATTCCAACTAATTTTTATATCAGCGCATAAAAATGCTATTTGAAAATAACAAAATTTATTTGTATTATTAACGTTTTATAAGTTTTTAAAAACCAAAATTTCCACGGATACAAACAATTTTTGTACAAAAACATTTTGAAACAACAAATATTTTGGTTGCTTGAGTGCCATTGTTGTAAAATAAATTATTTTAGATAGAAATTATAAATAAAAATGTAAATACCCTAAAATAGACTAAATTTACCTACTATAGTTGTTTGAGTCTTACAAAAGAAAATTATAAGACCCTTTTGCGATTTATAATACTATATAAATGCAACAAAACTTATAAGGAAAATGTTTAGATAATGTTAGAAATGTTTAGGCTTCACACACAATTTTGTAGCCTTTACATTTGTATGAGCACTACTGTTTTGAGTGAATTATATTTTCAAGAACTATTGAGATTGCCTTGATCAAGAAATTTATATTTATTGTAGTATTATTCTGGCCTTAGTAATTCTTGAGTTTGCCTTCTTTTCCCTGATTAAAACAATACATACACAGGTCTATGAATTGTTCTTCTGGCAAAAGACAACTTAGAAGACAGGTATAGTAATGTTAGATAGAAACTGTGACTATCTGACTAAACTCATATCTGCAGTACAGTTCTGACCAAGCACTACATACTTAATATTTGGTAAAATGTACAGCTATATAAGATTTCTTGGACTAAAACTTTCAATCTTCTAACTCTGTGCTAGCATTTCAGAAAAGGTGGAAATAAGAAGTATTGTCATTATCAAGGCAACATTATAATGACAAGATTATAAATTTATGTATATAAATTGAAAATAGTGGTTATTAATTTAACATGTGGTCGTGCTGTCATAAAACATTGTTTACACAAAACAGGGATTGCATTTAAAAGGCTCTTTTAATTAATAATGTTGTTTACTCTAATGCAACTTCAAGACTTTACCAGTGGGACTTAGCCCAGAGGAGTTTTGAAATAAGAATAGGCCTATATCATAACCAGGGATGCTAAGAATGGCCATTTAAAATTTCAGTATGTAATCTGTTGCATAGTTTACATGTAAAAGCATAACAAATAACATCACTTTCGCCTTTATAATATTACTAGGATTAGAATGTTAGCATAGATAAAGTAATAAACAAACTCAGTAAGTAAAAAGTTACAATATTTTTTAAACTAATTAATTCATATTAAGACAAGAAAGGGGATAAAACCTAAATTGATAATTATACAATGAGATCTGTTTTTTAAATTGGAACAACAAAATATTGTGCAAATTCTTGCACCTGTAACCATGTTTATCAAATAAACAGCGAGAAAGAATTTCAGCGAGTTATTTTTAATATAACAATGCAGGGTATCGAATCGTTTAATTACACTGTGCATCAGAGGTTCCTTGGAAGCATAGTATCATCAGATGTTTACAGCATGCAATTTTTTCCATCATTTGCACAGGATAGTATAATTGGCTCTATGTGAATTTGATAAATGAAGAGTGCGAAAGTTTTAATAGTTTTGATTTAGTTCTAATAAGTTTTGATAGGTATCCATCATATTACATTATAAATGCTTTCACTAAATAGTTTAAGAGCTTTAATTTTGATAACTGCGTGCAAAGCCGCAAGTACCTGCTAGTCAAGAATATAATACTATGGTACTTTGGGATTATACCGACCACACCCAGACATGAATCGTTATTTGACATTTTGCTTCTACTGATTACTAGATTAGCGTAGAACAATATTTCGTCAACATAAAACAGGAATTGTCTTATTGCAAACCCCTCCCCACCCTCAGACGGAAGTCAAAGTCGAGCGGTCTAGTAGATAACGTGATTACAGAGTCTCACCGCCCGTTCAGCTGGTGCGTCGCTTTGTTGTACTTCCGTGTTTTACCTCTACATTTCTCCAAACACAAAAATTCAACAAAAACAAACATTACCAAACTAAAACTAAACTATTTATTGAAAAACACTCAAAACTTGTTTTTATTCTTGATTACACTCCGCCACCCAATATGCGAGTGCCTCCGGCCATCAGCGCTGATGTCGACAAAAGAAAAACATCCCTCGAGATAGTACCTATCAGTAAAATATCAAATTCTAGAGGGGCTGATCAGAAATATAAATTGAATTGTAATGAAAAGGCAATTATGTACCGTGCAAATCATGTGATGCCGCGCCCTGCCCTAATCGGGATTATCGAGAAAGATAAGATAACAGCGACAACAATACCGATCACAATACCTGGAAATGCTTGTAATTATGTAATTAAACAGTTGTTTTTTCGTTCTATCATGTTTGTTTCTATAAATTTATATTTTTGTGTTCTTCATACTGGTGTGGTCGGTATAATCCCAAAGTACCAATACTATCTAGGCTATGTGTAACATTTAATTACATTTTACTATTTTAAAGGGTAAACATGCCTAACAGTTTGTGACACAATAACACATGTACATCACCACTGTACTTGCATCCATAACTCAAATACCATACAAATGATTTTACTTTCTTTGTTTAAAGTTTTTATTGACGATGGAAGGTTTGAAAGGAGAACAGGATTGTGGACATTTGCCACCGTTATAGATTATAAAAGGTATACCTTTAATGACCTTCAACGATATTACTTTGTTTAGTTTGGAGCAATATTGTTATTAAATAGGCTACATTAAAAAGAGCTAATAAGAATTAGTTGTAAATGACTATAATTAACCACCCTGATTAGATTATGATGGTGGCCGCTTATATACTCCAACCCAAAACTCTTAACAAACAACTGTAGTTTTAGGATTGATCCATCATTCATCTAATTTTATCTAGAGAACTAATTCTACTACTAAGTTATTAACATGGTCGAACAATATGTGGTCTAATGACTTTCATAAGTGGTCTACACTTGTTACTATCAAATATTTTGATAGTATACTACTACTTCGATATTATAACAATTGAAAGTTAAGTTAAATAAGTTGTAGTACCGAATTATTTATTTGGATAAAAAGAGTCAAACTATTCAATAAAAGCAACCAAATAACAAGTGTAGGCCACTTATTAATGTCTACCCAAGTACATACTAGAATAATTAATTATATGGTTAATTAGTAGGTAACTAAGAAAACAGTCAGCTTTTATTGGTGAGAAGGCCACTCTGTCCCTATCTACTATTTGTTATTAGGCTAGGCACAGGCTACGTATTTTCAAGATAAAAAGTTACGAGTCGACAATTACAAGCACTCTGGTTGATCGGAGCTTGAATTTAGATACTATCTTGTGAGATGTTGTTCTTTTTTTGTCAGAAGTGCAGGGTGGTAGCACACTGAAGCCCATGAACATTTCCGAGCGGCACTTTCCTAACCTTAAATCGTCCAACGTGACCTGGTGGTAGTCATCAGAGCGGACTACATTGGCACCCCGCACTTCTGGCAAAAAAACACCTCTCAAGATAGTACCCAAATTCAAGAACAGATCACATGGGCACTCATAAAGGTTATCTTTAACTTTAGTATTATTAGTAACATATTTATGATAACTTAATTAACTTATCAACGGAACAATCATTTTGCGACAATATATAACAAACAATCACCTTCTAAGGATCGGGTGATAACAAGAACTTCTTGTCGACATTGTTTTCTTTCAAGAGGCAGAAAACAATAACAAGATCTTAATAATGACATGTAATTTAAGTCAGATAAAGTTTGTTCTTTCAAATAATGTAGTTTTTTTTTATTCCTGGTAAGAAAAGCTGTTCCAAAAATAATATATAATACCAAAGTACTGTGAGCACAAAGGCAATGTATATTATTATTATTGTGTATTATTTGTGTGAAAAGCTCTGTAAAGACACTTTATCTGTCAAAGAAATAAAAATTAGCTAAATGTTACACGGTTTTGTTTGTCATAGTTTATAAATACACCTACACATAGCCTAGCTTTTAATTAAAAGTTTAATATTACGTTCTTGGTATTTATTTACATTAGCGTGACCATGGAAAATGGACTTTTTTTCATGGGTTGGGCATTTATAGCCAAGTATTATTATCACGGGTGCATATGAACTGGGGGGGAAAGTATATTATTGTATTATATTTATGCCTTTCGGACATTATTGCGTTAAGGAGCAGGGGCATCATGTGATCTGGGATTCGACTTTTGCAAGCTCGAGTTAATTTTTTTTCTAAAAGAGCAAGCAGTGCGCAGCGGGCAGGCATCGTTGACAGGATTAACGTATTAGTCAGACTCGTCTTTACGAATTGCTTCCACGTGAGATACCGAACATCCAACACAAAGGTGTGCCATTACCACTACTGAACTAGGAGGTTATGAATAGATGTGGAGGAACAACGGTAGTTCAAAATGGCGTCCCTTCTTTATTTGAGAAGGCGCAGAGTATTACCAAACTGTCAAATATGGATAGTGTTGCCAGAGGTACAATAATTATCGTAAAGGTACGATAATTTCATTGATTTTATGTGCCGGTAAGATACACGATGGGTACCGGTAGTTATTATCGTACCATGAAAGATTTTTGACAAATTTATACAAGTAACAAACCAAAAATTAATTATAACATAATTTACTATACGAACATAACATACTTTTTCATTAAATGTGTTTGGTACGATTATTTTATATGAAAGTACGATAATTTCAATTTCTCGTTGTTGGTATGATAATCGGTTTTTAAAATCTGGCTAAACTGAGTTTGAACAGACGCGGAGTTATAGGAAACTGTCAAAAACGGAGTTTTCAGAGGATTTAAAAAAATCGTAGCTCCTTTGATTTTCGTTGCCGACGAATTTTTCTTCAATATTGTTTTCATGAAAAATTATAGTTTTCAGAAAAAAAAAAGTGAACGTACCTTTCCATGGTCACGTTAATATAAATTGATACCACGTTCTTATATATAAAACAGTTAACACGATACTGTAATTTGAAATACCTATTAGTGTAAATTGGATTGTCATATTGGTTTCATAATTTAGATAATCATGAATACGGATGATTAGATTGTGGTGGTGGCAGTTTCATATACTGCAGCCCTCTTTTGCTCCGAGTCTGACGACTGTCTTTAGAAAAGTTTAATTATTGTTCGTTGTTATACTGTTGCCGAAATAACAGGGAGTCTCTTGCAATACGTTGAGGGGATAACTGTTGTTTATCCTGTTAAGTTAAATAACGCCTATCACTACCCCATATGGAACTGCAGTTCTCTAAATAGAAGCTTAGTTTTAGTTTAATAAACATTTTCAGGAATCCCTTATCTAAAAAACTAGGCTATTTAAGTTTCAAATGTCTACACCTTAGGGATACAAGGACTTATAATATTTATTTTTAAAATCTTACTTCAGCAAGTAGAAGTTCAGATCTATTTGGGAAAGTCTACCTAGTATAGGCTACTTTAGTAGACACAAAGGTCAACTTGAAACACAAAAGTAAAATGAGAATATGATTTATGCATAGCTTATTGGTGTAGAAGTGAAAGTGTCAAATACAAATCATACTTACATAAAAAAATATCCTAACTATCTTAATCTTCTGGCTTCACGTTCGGACTCCAGTAAGGTTAGGATGTCACCTTCTCTGACTGGACCTTTAACATTCCTGATGATCTGACGATTTTGTTCTCCTATAAACTCTACCTTCACTTGAGTACATTGGCCCTGGGATCCAGTACGTCCCAAAACCTTCACTACACGTGCAAGAACCACGGGTTTATCCATATTTTCAACTGAAAATCAAACACGTGTATACGCAACTAGGCGATAGTAACCTAAAAGGAATGTTAACGCCAAAGAATCAACATCAATGTGATCAGAAAACGGAAACGTAAAAGCGGATATAATTTTTTTTCTCGTTTTACTGTGCTAGGTAAATTTTTTAATCTTACAGTCTTTGAACGGCCAATGACTTGTATGTAACAACTTTCATAGTAAAATGCAAAACGCCTTCAGCGTAGCTGCACCAGTGTGTTTAATAATATTTTCTTAATTGTCTAGAGCCATCGCTTCTCCTATAATTGAATTGAAAGCCTTTTTCAGATTATCTATTTACTATAAAGGGAAGGTAATTATTTATTTTTTTGTTTCCAATTAATCAGACCATATAATATTGTGCAGTAAATAAACTTAACAATAGTAAATTTAATGTATTTGCAACAAAACAACCATAACAACAATAAAAATATAAAGTAACAAACATGTAGGGGTGGAGCAGCTATGAATGAGTTAAAACAAATTAATTGAAACAGTATAAATTAGTGTAATAAATGAATTAAAAAACAGCAAAAGTATTCTAAGAATAAAAAATAATACAAAAAACGAGTAACAATAAATAAAAACGGAATCAATAACAATAAATTAAAAAACAGGTTAAAAGACAGTGTGGAATACATATCTCACTCAAAAGAAAGAACAATTTAGCAACTAAACAATTAGGTAAAGAGAAAAAGAGAAATGTAAGGCTTCAGGTGGCGTCTGAGACAGCCCCCTGAAGACTCCCATCGACTGGCCGAAGATGTCAGAACTGCTCCCAGTTTGTCTAGTTGTATTAGACTGCTCTAGCTAGTTGTCGTTGAGACGACGAGGAATACATCCTTGTTGACTATAAAATTAGAGGGCTGGAATCGTTTAGGGAAGAGACTCCTGGATCGAGTTCTACTTGGCAATTTAAAGTAAATGGAGTCTATAATATCCGTGTAATCGATAAGTCCGTTTATCAGTTTGTAGAGACACAACTGGGCAAGAATTAACACTGTTTATATAGTATTCGGATTCAATTACCTATCTAGTACTTATCATTGATAGATAAATGTTTTAAATGTTACAGATCTGATTTGTTCTTATGTTCCTGTTTTAATTAGCACCATATCAATTAAACCTAAAACCACTGTGAGCATTTTCCAAGAATCTCCTTTCTTAAAGCTACCCATCTAATTTTAACCAGTTTTTTTTATATATTTTAACATTTAATATATTTTAACCGATATATCGGAAGTCGGTAATAGTAGCGAATACAGCAAATTTCAGATATAACGGAAATTCGTAATAAATCTTTTTCATTTATTCAATGACACACGCCGATAGTATTTACACGAAAAAGGACTAAATATATATAAATATAATGGTTTTGTAAATAGTATTTTACCTTTCGATTGTTTAATCTATGTCTGTATATGTGCAATATCGCTCGTCTGCTTCCCTCAATGATTTATTTTAGTCATTGTATTCAGCCCAAACTTTAAATGTGAACGAATTGGATATTAAAAACTATTGATTACACAACAAGTTTGTCTTTCCGCAAAATTGAGCCGGTGAGAGGAAAAGTGGTCTAAGTCAATTTTTTTTTAATTTGAGATTATTTGTGTAACATATTGTTTTGAAAGTCATTCTATCACATGCAAAAGTGATCCAAGTCAAATCCTGTTTTTTTTTCTGATTTAGATGGCAGTGAATAATCATTGGCCAACGGAATAGGTGAAATACTGAAAAGCAAAAGTGGTACAAGTCTGACTTATACCACTTTTCCATGAAGGTGCTTGACTTACTTCACTTTTCCATGTGGTGTGTCTTGTTATGTGCTTTTGCTTCCTCTGCAGACTTAACACAGTGATAGTTTTGAATTTTTGCTCAAATAGTTTATTTAACGAAACCAGTATGGAAAGTGAATCTGAAGATTCAACTCCTTCAATTCTATTGGAATTCAGGATCAGAATACATTCCCATCTGATGCTGAAAGTACAGGTAACTATGCTTTCTAATCTATCTCTAACCTCACTTTTTATAACCTCAATAGGCAATAGGCCTACTTATTGTATTTTGAATATTACTTGGCCTGTAATATTATTGTACTTTTAAAGAGATTATTTATAGTGGATTGAGAATTCCAATTGTCTAGCAAAGTTAGAAAATTAACCTTAGCTTGGGCCTATCACTAAGTTAGTGGGCTGTTGTTTACACAAGCAGGGATAGGCCATGCCTATGCCTATCTCTGCATATGAGATAGGCCCATGATTTTGGGCAGATGCCTATAGGCCATACAATATTAGGATATAATTAACCATCCAATTATACTGCCAAATCCTAATTTGAGTTTATTTTTTTAGATCATGAAAACGCAGGCGCAGCGATACCACAGAACATCTCTTCTGTCAGTGAAAATTCAGGTGCGGATATTTCATAATTATTTTTTATTATCTCTTCTTATACATTAATCAACATAAAAACTGTTATATTGCAGATTGTGCTGTAGTATTTGGTAATAATAAAAAGATAAGGTTTTAAAAATACTCAAATAGCCAATACAATGTTTTACATTTTGAGTTGTCCGTAGATGTCAGCCTACCTGGCGAAAGGCCTCACAAATTTTAAACATTGTATTGGTTATTTGAGTAGCCTATTATAAAATCTTATCTTTAGAAAAACTGTTATCCCAAAGTGTGTAGCTATTCCAAAGCTATGAGATAAAGTACGTGACAAACCACCTATAATAGCTCGAAAACTAACATATTTTGTTTCTTTTAGTTGAAATACTATTGTTGGCCTACAAAGAATTTGTTTTGTTACAGAACACAATATCGCAGTTGTTGCTGATGCCAAAACAAGAAAACGTAAAAGGAATATTAACAAAAAAACAGAGCGGAAAATGAAACGTGCTTATGGGAAGGAGTATTTCACAGCAAAAGGCAAAAAGGTGGCGCAAAAAAAAAATATTCGTAAATGAACCATGTCAGCCTTCTTCCAGAAATAAATGCAATGAAATTGGTAGCCGAAGAAGAAAGGAAGATTTTATTCCAGAAGTTTTACGATATGGCCAGTTTTCAAGCACAAAATGCTTATATTGTGGACTTTGCCAGCAGTCAACACCGATTACTCATCGAATAAGAGATGGCTCTAGAGGAATAAAAAATCGAACAGTAAGGTACCACTTACAATTACCTACCAAAAACGTTAAAGTGTGCAAGCAGTATTTTTTTAGGTACATTTCAAATCTCAAACGGAAGAGCTTCTAGAGCCCTCAAAAAGGTTACAGATGGAAAAGAGCCGGGTAGCGATTTAAGGGGAAGTAGGTTTCTGTTAACAAAACCGATGAAGGTAGACTGAAAATACTCAGAGATCATATTTCTTCATTTCCCTCGTATGAATCACATTATACAAGAAGTCACAATCCGAACCGCAAGTATTTACCAAATCTCTTAACATTAGAGAGATGTACAATCTGTACAAGAATCATTGCTATACTTTGAACACACAACCTCTATCAGAGTCAATGTACAAACAAGTGTTCAATTTTGAAGTTCAATTTGCACTTTCATCAGCCTCACAAGGATACGTGTGTGAAATGTGACACGTTCAAAATGAAACTAGCCATAGCTGAAGATGAAGAAGAAAAGAGAAATATTGAACGTATGAAGGAAATACATTTGAGAAAAAGCAGACCTTGCAAGGGAGAAACTAGACGCAGCGAAAGAAGAATCCAAGAAACAATTCCAACGTTTATTCATTTACGTTTGATCTTCAGAAGGCGTTAGCTTTTCCAAATTTGACATGTTCAAATTGCATACTACAAAAGAAACATGTATGTGTACAATCTGGGCTGTCATCAGCTAGCAGATAGTTCAGCTTTCATGTATGTTTGGAATGAAGTTGAGAAGGTTCCCGAGGATCTCAAGAGGTTGCTTCTTGTATTACAGAGCACTTAAGTCACAATGTTTCGAATGATGTTAGTCATGTAATAATGTTCAGCGATAGCTGTGGCGGGCAAAACCGCAACATCAAGCTTGCTCTCACCATGATGCAGTTTATTCAACAAGAGAATTGTAAAATTCAGACAGTAGATCATAAATTTATGTCAGCGGACACTCATTTCTGCCTAATGACGCAGATTTTGGCATTATAGAAAAGTATTCTAAAGGAAAAACAATGTACTCTCCTCGTGATTGGTACGATACCATAACAAAGTCAAAGAAGAAGAAGCCCTTTTGTGGTTAAAATCATGAACCGAGAAGACTTTAATTCCACTCAGGCGCGCTCGAAAGATCAATTACTAGAAGAAAAACTAATGTAGATAAACACAAAGTATCTTGGTTTAGTATCCAATGGTTGAGGTATGTTTAGGGACCAACCCTTCAAGATCTTTTACAAGGAGACACTGAATGATGACATTCCCTTTGATTGTCTTGACATCACCCAGCAAAAAAAGTAAGGCGAATGGTATCCCTCGCAAGTATCACAACTGAAGCTCTGTACTCGTCACCTCGTCCGGTTACAGCAGCGAAGAAGAAGGACATGATGGATCTCCTAGCCTTCATTCCTCCCATCCACCATAGTTTCTACACAGACCTGACAGTTGGAAATCAGCCTGAAGGAATTGACGACACCCCCATCATCGATCGTTGCAGTGAATCAGAATCCGATGATGAAAAGGACTAAAGGATAGGCTAACTTATCATTGTTCAATGTTTTTGTAGCTAACTAATGGCAAAATAAATGAGTTCTTTCAGTTTCTTACATTGTCAAACAATTATTTACCCGAAATATGTTTTGGAAAAGTGGTACAAGTCAATTTTGAAAAAAAAACTGCAAATTGTTACTAATCGATTGCATTCATTAAGTACATATTTTGATATATGAAATGATAAATCAGGATATGAGTAACCAATTTTGTCATAGAGTAAAAAGCTATTATGATGAATAGATTTATAGTACTCCTTTTAGTAAACCCTTCAGAATCTCAAAACTATAAAAAAGTGACTTGTACCACTTTTCCTCTCACTGGATCAATTGAACTATGAAGATGTGGAGTTAAAGCTAACGCTGTTGAATGCTAATAAAGGAGCGGAGCTTGATGAAATCCCCCCCATGTATACTGAAATAATGCCACTCCATTCTTGCACTTTAACTCATGGCGTTAATTAATAAATTGCCAGAGAAACCCACTTTTCCATATGGCCTCAAATCTGGCCATACGTTACGTTATCCCTATTTGCATATCCTACACTCAGTCAAATGACCAAAACTACAAACACCTATAGTTATCCGATTCACTCTTAGTAAATAAAGTACTTTACAAAATCTGTTTTCCCTTCAAAAATGTCTTTGCGTCAGATCAGAATGCCTTTTTTACAGAACAATCTACTATAACTTAACTTATATTATACGGACATTATATTTCATCGCCGTTTGCTCTATGTAATGAATGAAGTCGACAACACACACACACACACACACACACACACACACACACACACACACACACACACACACACACACACACACACACACACACACACACACACACACACACACACACACACACACACACACACACACACACACATATATATTGGCTTCCTCTTTCTTTTTGGCTTCTTTCTGAACGACATTGTGAAAGTAACTTATGTTCAATGCCTATTATTTGCTGACGATATCAAGTTGTACACCGTAGTAAAAAATTAACTATATTTACAATTTTAAACGATGGCTTCTTCGCATTAAGCAATGGTGTAAGTATAATTTTATAATCCAATCACTTATAATTACTAGCTAGCCAACACTGCTCTTGAGAGAGGAGAATTACAATCAAAGATCTTGGAGTAATCTTGTCATCTAACCTTGGATCTCATATGCACATCGTTTACATTTGTAAGGAGGAATCTACATTGCTGGGATTTATTACCGAGGAATCTAGAGATGGAATCGGTTTCAAAGCATTAAGAGTTTTATACAAAACCTTAGTCAGAACTGTTAAGGAGTATAGGAGTGTTGTATGGATTCCATATTAGGTTGGCCTTATTCGCCATTTATAGAGGATTAAAAGGCAATTTATCCGTATTGTTTAAACTAAACAAGGTCAAGACTACGTCAATTACCATACCGTAGCGTAAAGAGGGAATGGCTGACACTCTTTTCCTGAGGAGACTTCTTGCAAGCGACATCGACTGCCCTGTGCCCTGTTATTAGCCTAATAACTTTCGGATATCGGCATCAACCCGCGCTTAGGATCTGTTCCACCGACACCAATATTCAACCAAATATATTCTACGGCATCATCCCAAGAGTTCATCGAATTTGAAACGTGTTATTTCCTCACTACTCACTATGACTTCTTCCATGGAAGTTAAACTGGATTTGTGAGATTTTTCTTCTGACTATTCTGGAATGATGTGATTGTAATCTAGCCCTGTGAAGCTATATGGAAAACTTTAAAGCAGAGTAAAGGGGCCTGGTTTGTGTGGTATACTCATATGTCTTTCTTTCTTTATGAGCTGTGATTAGTAATAGAGTATACTTCAGCAGACAATAAACTGATATTTCTTTTCCGTTTTCCTACTTCTCCACACTGTTCATTATACAGTAAACTTAATACGTAAAAATTCAAGATTGTCAAAAAGTTTCCTTTTATTAAACTTCTGTACTTTAATATGCTCTATCGATAATAAGTTGTTGCGTGTTTAACTTGTTGATTATTGTTATATTTTCATGCCATGTTTTATTATTGTTCAGCCTTACTATATAGATACTTATATATTGTTGATTTGGACAATCACTATCTGTTAGTTAAAACATATTTATCTTATTATTCTCGGCATGGGATATAGCTGCATATTAAACTTTAAATAGTTACCTTTGATTATGGTGAGTTACTGGGTACCATCTATGTAAACCATAAATAACAATTGTGTAATTGTTGCATGTTTTGTTCTTGGTTACTATTATACTCTTATATTATGTTTTCTTTGCTAATTATTGTTTTTAATACTTTGTATATTAAAATCCGTCACATGTTTTCATCTTAGTTAACCATATATTGTTCAAACAGCGCTTAGTTCATGGTTTACTAGAGCATGCCGAATAGTTATTATTAATTAACGTGCTTTTATTTTAGAATGCTTTAAAATGATTCATTCATACTATTTATATGAGCAGCAAATGTCACTTAAAATAAATCAGTTTCATTTCATATATATTTACTTATTTCTGATTCACTCTTCGTTATTTTGCAATGTATTAGGTATTTACTATTTTAATTTCTTGTTTGTGTGTTCCTATACCGATTAGGGAACACGTCTCAGTACGTGATAACCCATTTAATTGTGCGGCATGCGAACATTACAATTTTGTTTATTGTTTTTGACTCCCAAAAATGAGTGTAACTCAGGACATTGGTGATACTGTGGACCATCCTCAATCTGTCCCTTCGGCGAAGAAAAGAAAGGCCGATGCTCCTGTCTCTGACCCTTCTTGCCGTTCTCCTAGTTCCACCTAATCCTTGAGTTTGTGATGGACACATTGCCTCCTACCCAACCCAGGATTCAGCCGCTTTACATTGACCACATTCCATACTGGCATACCTATGTTGTTGCCTTACATCGTCTGATTGGTGGGGATTTCACCGCCTGCTGTTCGAAGGTTGAGTTTATTGATACCACGACAAGCATCCCGAACTTTTACAATTAAAGCTTACCTCACTGAACGGAATGTCAGATGAAACTAATAAATATTCTTACAGTATTTGAAAATATTCTTTCGCTCTTTCTGTTTTACCACTGGACTGTTTTGATAAAAGGATATTTTAAATACTGTCTTAATTTTGAATAACACCAATTATGAACAATGTTTACAGTTTATCTTAATCTTGTTTACACACATTCTGGAATTATGCCACATAACATCAAACTGCTATATAACCCACTCCTAGTTTTTTTATAATAACAAGAGACGTCTTCATTGTGGTGAACTAGGGGAATATTCCAAACTCAGGTGTATCTAGTTAAAGTCTAATTTATTGAGTTTTGGATATAAATGTTCTCAAGGTAAGTCAGAAACTGGTGACATCTAAAAATTGTAGATACATTAAATAGTCCTATTGTGATGTCACTACTTTAACCCATAACAGCCTAGTGAGTGTTTACGTTTGAGCGCTCGCACAGAGTGTTCATTTCACTTTTCTATCTGAGTCGATACAGGTTAATCCACTTACAATTTAGATGCACAAGGTTTACCAAGTCCTCCTCCGTAGACTAATGGATATAGTTTGGCTCTCTAACTGAGAGATCACGGGTTCAAATCCCGGGGAGGGCCTATCAGTAATAAACATGAATAGCTAGTGATCAATGAAGCCGTCATAGCTTAAAGCTGAGGCTTAAAAAAGAGAAAAAAAAGGTGAATGAATGAATTGATTTATTTCCCAAAATATATGTACAATATTACAATTCAAATTGTACAATTAACTTCTAAAAAATTTTTCATTACATTACCGAACGGAGTTTGAAATGAGAACAAAGAATAAATATCATAAGAAATAATCATCATAAAATAAACATCATAAAAATAACATCATGTATAAAACATTGTCCTCGGGAAATGAGCCTGCATGGGCTATGATGCCTGTGCGCAGACTCGAGTTGCTCACGCCTGAAGAAATAACGGACTGGATATACATAAAAAGAATTAATATAAAAATGTAATACAAAAATAATACACTATTATATACCACATACATACATGAATATGGAATAAATATATTAAAAGGAAAAAACCGTGTAATTTTAAATATGTACCTGTTTTAAACAATTGAATATTATTAATTTTAAAAACATTTACTTATTAGCAACAAGGGTAAATAAGCAGGGTCACCGCAGATTATAATGGGGTAGTGATAACGAATAATGATGGGATAGGAGTGGTGGCTGTTCAACTGGCATGTCAAACTGTCCGCCCGTAGTTCGTAGACAACACTGCCTCTGCCTCCTCAATAGACAATGATAATATCCACTGGTTAACTTTCCTTTTAAAGATAATTGTATAAATTTCATTGAAAAAACTAAAAATTAGGAAACTGTTTACTTATATTAATAAAAAGCACGTGAGCTAGATAGTATGAGTTGGTGTTTGAAATAAGATTTAGTTAATTGCAGTGGTAGAATTCCTGTTGATCTAGAATAACGTGTGTTATGGGTGTTGTTGAGTTCTTTCAAATAAATCATCTAAATTTTTTATACATGTGTATTAAAAGAAATTTTATAAAAGTTGTCTTATTGTAAAAAATTTTAGTTTCTTGAAATAAAATGGATGTTGAAAATCTATGACATTTTTTTTAAAAGCTGCTTTCAAAATTGATTTCTGAACCGTAAACAGAGGATTAAGATTTGATTTATAAGCTACCCCCCAAGAAATTATCCCAAATGCAAAAAAGAGATTGCACTAATGCGTAATATACCATTTTCATTTCTTGAACAGCAAGAATATCCCTAAGGTTCTTAAAGGCAAAGATATACTTTCGGGTCTTTTGTTTGAGATATTCAATATGATCTGACCATTTCAAACGGAAATCTATAATAACGCCAAGATATTTATACGAATTTATTTTTTCGATTGCTTCGCAATTACAGGTACTGTTACTACTATGATTTCCACAATTATGTATGATCAGATTTTCTAAGACATAATCCGACTGAGGATTCAAAGAGATTGGCATACATTTCGTTTTAGTTATATTTAAGAAAAGGACATTCTGATCAAACCACTTTTTCAGTAACATTAAATCACTTAATGCTTCTCGTCTCACATCCGGCCATATATTTCCTTTCAGAAAAATAAGTGTGTCGTCGGCAAATAATGTTATTTTTCCGTTTAAATTTAGCTTGGCAATATTGTTTATATATAATAAGAACAGAATTGGCCCAAGTGTACTCCCTTGAAACTACACCGTAGTCTACATTAATTGCATCGCTACTAACATTACAAATTGAGACATATTGTTTTCTATTGGTAAAATAACTTTGGAACCAAGTAAGGCCCATGCTCCTAACACCTAATTGTTCTAATTTATTCATTAACTTATTTCTATCAACAGAGTCAAAGGCTTTTTTGAGATCTAAAAAGATTAGCATTGATTTTTTGTTTTCTGAGATTGCATTATTTAATTCTTTATTTAAATCAAAACAATGCATCCGAAATACTCCTGTCGTCTCTAAACCCATACTGACACTGAGAAAGCACATTGTTTTACCTGGAGAAAGTGTACAAGCTGTTCCTTAACTACCTTCTCCTGTACCTTAGCAAAGACACTCAAGAGGGATATCGGACGGAAGTTGTTTTTATTAGTAAAGCTGTTTGACTTGTGCAAATGGTATAGTTTAGCTAACTTAAAATTATCAGGGGAATATTCCTGGGTAATACTTAAATTGATCAAGTATAGCAGTGGTTTCATAAAAGTGCTTAAATTGTCCTTGAGGACCCGTGCATAGACGCCATCATGACCCGGGGCAGAGCCTACACGTAAATTTGTCACGTGCCGTATTATGTCCAGTTCTGTCACCGTACGTAACGTAAATGTCGCATCCAGTCTATAGTCGCTATCGCTCACCACTGGGTCCCCCACCGGGTTAATTGTATCGGCTAACGTTTTCCCAACAGACGCAAAATAATTATTGAAATCATTTGCTACTTGGGTAATTTTATCGTTAGTAATGTTTGAATTTGTCGGCATAAACTTTCATATTGGAAATGAGTCCTTGGTTTGCACCCTACCCGCCAATTCATTTACTATTCCCCAAAACATTTTTAGAGTCTTTTCTGTTTTCAGTAATTTTAGAACGATAATATTCTGCCATGGATAGGTTTACCAAGGATATATGTTGTTTGTTAGAAGAAGGTGAGTTGAGAGGTAGAATCTTTTTTTATTCGTAGATGTATTATTACATTATTTAAATTCAGATGACACTGTAACAAACGTTTTTAAAATGGTCGGCTATTGGTCAGTTTTACAAAGAAGGTTCTTAAATCTTTATTAAGCAATAATATATTCATAGGCACTGGGATTTACATTAAATAACCATAACTTTTCACTCTATCAGATACTACTTTTGTTAAATATACGTGTTTGTATATACACGCTAGTGTGTTAGAGCTATGATAATTTTAGTTGTCGTCTGACGTCATACAGAAAAACTCTTTGACTATGGTCCAAAGTCCAACGTTCCGATCATGACGACGGTGTAATTAGTCAAACATGGCAGAAATCAAGTTTACGTCCCGTGCTTACTGTAAAATGATTTTACATGCAGCCAAATATCCTCATTGTGCGGTTAACGGCATTCTGTTATCAGAGTGTTCCAAGTCTAAAGACTCTAAAAAACCTTCAAACATTGTTTATGTGGACGCAGTCCCTCTTTTTCACTTATGTTTACATGTGTCGCCTATGGCAGAGATCGCTTTAACACAGGTTTGTTTTTGGCTCATGCCCTATTTTTAAATTTATTTAGGGTTAATTATTTAGAAAGTAAGCGAAGGATGATGATAATTTTGAAATAAAACTACGTCTAATTGCTTTTGATGAAATATAATTGAAAAATTTATCATTTAGGCCATGTTCCAGTAATGATAAGGTTAGTAAATAAAAGGGTCATAGCCTTAATTGATATCATTAGAAAATCAAATGATTTTGCATTACAGATAAAATGGTTAGACTAATGCCCTACTTTCAGAAGGATAAATTCCATATTAGCCTACCTAAGCTACTGATAAAAAATATTTTATGGGTAGTTAGATCATAGAACTAAGACAATTTAATCCTTGAGACATTCTTTCATCAATGCCATGGTAACTATCCGCTGCTACCATATCACAGAAGAAATGCTATAGTGATGATAGGTTGTCACAACATATTTCTGCGATTAGGCCTATAACATTTGGTAATGCTTTTTTATTGTTGTATGATGTTGGTGGCTTGTCCAACTTAGCTAACACTTTTACTCTATTGAAATCAACTTCAGGTAAGAAAATAAATAACATAATCTTAGTTGTTTTGCTTCTTAGTGTTCTTCATTAGTGAATTGTTTCAGCTTATGTTTATTTACTTTTTGTGACCATAATTTCTTTTTATTTCTGCTTTAAATATTTAGACCTAGTTAGTTTAGATATGATTATTGATAGGCTTGGGGCATATATACTTAAATGTGATGGTTGCTCTGAGGATGGCCAACTTCAATAATAAATTATGGATGCAAAAAATCTATATTTTTATGGAGATTCCATTCATGTAAAAAAAGAATGATCTTTCTATGAAAAGTTTAAGTTTATACCTCAGAACCTGTGAAAAATGAGCAATAGCTTAACATAGAAAAGGTAGGGAAGAGTAGTTTCCTTACATGGGTAGTTGCTCTATTACACAATGTTGTAATAGAGGATTCTCTTTCCTGCACTAATTGTCTCTCTTCTTGTGTGGATTTCCAGTTTATTTACTCATCTCACTTTTACCTATGCATACATACAATTATCCCTGTGCATGTTGTTGCATTACTAATTTTAATGAAGTATAACATTGTATTTTAATCTATTTTACTTAGTAATTTTGCTTGTAATAGGTGTAATCCCAATATTACAGGTATGTTAGACAAACTGAATTCCTGTTTTCTTCATGTAATTTCCTGCAGGAAGCATAAAGCATGTTTATGCTCATTTATTTATCCAAGAGATTTTGATTTACATTACCTAACTATTTTAATTTGAGGTTGGATATAAGGAAAAGGAAAAAAGAAGAACAGAATGTTATTGCTTCATCAACAAGAATGATTTATTATGATTGAAGAGTTCAACAAATATTTATTTACACTGATGGTATGTAAAATGTTAATGATATAATTACAGCATAAAATTGAAGTTATAAGGAACTTTCTTAGACAAACACACTTAAAGACAACAAATAAAAGATACAAGTACAGACTGAAATATAATGGTAGCTTTTTACAATTCATTTCCCATGATACCTTGTAGTAAGCCAAAAATAACCCTGCAGACATAAAAGTAAATATATTAACATCACCATTAACCCCACTGTAAAAATTATCTCTAAGCCAACTAAAATTAAAGCTTCAACATACAAAATATTATGTATAAAGTTTAGCAGAGTAAACATATCAGTATAGTGTATTGAATCCTATACACAAAGTTTCTTACAGAAATGTACTAAAGAGACACAAGATTGTTTCAATAGTAGAAAGGTTAAAGCCATGTTCTTAAAGTCCAGTCTTTGTCCTTAAACATTGCGAAGTAAGAAAGTTACGTACAAACTGTAATTGGAAAATTTACTAGATTTTAAATTGTGAGGTACTTTGGGATTATACCGACCACACCAGTATGAAGAACACAAAAATAGAAATTTATAGAAACAAACATGATAGAACGAAAAACAACTCTTCAATTACAAAATTACAAACTTACAAGCATTTCCAGGTATTGTGATCGGTATTGTTGTCGCTGTTATCTTATCTTTCTCGAGAATCCTGATTACGGCAGGCCGCGCAGCATCACGTGATTTGCACGGTACATCATTGCCTTTCCATTACAATTCAATTTATATTTCTGATTAGCCCCTCTAGAATTTGATATTTTACTGATAGGTACTATCTCGAGGGATGTTTTTCTTTCGTCGACATCAGCGCGGGGCAGCACCGAAGGTGATGTCTAAGCCCGCGCTGATGGCCGGAGGCACTCGCATTTTGGGTGGCGGAATGTGATCAAGAATAAAAACAAGTTTTGAGTGTTTTTTTAATAAAAAGTTTAGTTTGGTAAATGTTTGTTTTTGTTGAATTTTTGTGTTTGGAGAAATGTAGAGGTAAAACACGGAAGTACAACAAAGCGATGCACCAGCTGAACGGGCGGCGAGACTCTGCAATCACGTTATCTACTAGACGCTCGACTTTGACCTCTGTCTGAGGATGGGGAGGTGTTTGCGATAAGACAATTCCTGTTTTATATTGACGAAATATTGTTCTACGCTAATCTAGTAATCAGTAGAAACGAAATGTGAAATAACGATTCATGTCTGGGTGTGGTCGGTATAATCCCAAAGTACCAATTGTGATTTTGGAAAGGTAAAATCCAAATACAACTGTAATTTGAACAGCTTCTTAAGAGTTAAAATTACTGGTGAGGTTTGATTTCAGGAAACATATCAAACCAATGATTCACGTTAAAAAGAGTATGTAAACTTTTTTATGGTATCAATAATTCTTTGCCAAAGATCTTTGCTTTGTAGATTTAACTCAACTAGCTGTTAAAAATTAATGAATAATTTATTTCCATCTATGAAAGTTGTAAAATTTGTACTGTTACGACTTCCTGATTCAACTCAGCCGACTGTTATAAAACGAATAAATGATTCATTTCCAATTATATAAGTAGTACTTTTTTTACTGTTAGATTCCTCATCTATCAAACCAAATCAGCAACTTAAACTGAATTACCTAACCAACCATAACAACATTAAAGAACAACAATTGGTAGAGGTTAAATATATTGTAACAGTGTATAGTTCAAGGAAGACAAATACAGAAGATACCTTAACTACATAGCCTACATTATAATACCTGACTAAGACTAATTTTTATGAAAATTGTATGATATTAATGAAAAGGCTAGCATCGGACCCTGAACAAACTTGTTATTGCTATTATCATATTTTATATCTTAAAATTAGTAATTTTATTGGGAAATTATCACAAGATCTAAATTAACACATTCATTCTCTCTAATTTCTAGAAATATTACAAAATAGAATCCTTAAATCTTTTATATTAACAATCGTTTGGGTATATTAGAGTGAGTGTTCCCTACAGGCTAAGAATTATTTTGAATTCATGGATTCTTGGAAACATATTGTAGAAAGCGGTAGTTTTTCTTTCTTGAACTATGTGCAAACACCCCAAAAAATCAGCTTACAAATTTGTTTTTTGTTAATTAGACTTAGCAGTTATTGAAACTTACAAACTCTGGTACCTAGAGGGTATTTTTAGAGGAAAAATATAAATTAGTCATAGTGGCAGCTTGGCTTGATTGACTCGGGCTTGTGTGTAGGGTGCTTACACATTTTGTACAATAGTGTTTTGTTGCGTTTTATCTAACTCAGTAGTGTGTTCGATATACATCTAACTCTGTTGTATGATTTTGGCTTGTAATTTTTTCTTTGTTTTTAATAGTGAGTTATAAATTTTCTAACCTAAAATAGACATGGATACTAGTTGAAATACCCTAAATGATTCAGTAATTTTCACCTTACTTAAATTTTCAAAATGCTGATAATATTCTAGTTGACGTATAAAGACTCTTGTTTTACAAATTTATAAAAACACTTCCTCCTCGTTTCATGTGTTTTTATAAGAAGGCGTAACTATAGTTTGATTGCAAAAACAAAATAGTAAAATAACTTTTTTGTATACTAACTAGGGATTCCTTAGTAGATATTAAGCGTTTATCAAAGATATTATTTTAAATCCTAGAATATTCATCTAAATGATTCTATATAGCATCGGAACACCCTGTACAGTATATGGTAGTTGTGAAATTGAGTAGCTATAGGTCAGTTATAAGTAGGTCAATTAAAGCTTAAAAGTATTTCATTAAGTAGATGTAAGTATAAGAATTTACATGATTGCAGTAGGCTATATATTTATTTCTTAGCTTAAGCTACGGTAACTGAAAGTCACTTGGCAGATATTATAATATTAATTGTAAATTTGATATGTCTAAGCCATAATTGGAATTGATTAAGTCTTGGAACATTTGTTACTTCTAACTACAAGTTATAAATTATATTGTTTAACACGTTCACTGAGGAATGGTTTACTGGTGACTCGTAGTACAATTTTAGTTGCGAACCCTGTGACAGTTCTCTAGACCTTCTCTACTTTGGGGAACTTATGTTTTTAATAGTTATTTTTACAAAATTGAATTGGTGGATAAAGAGACAAAAAGTATATTTTAAAGTTATAACATTGAAATGAATTGTGTATAAGTCACGGATGACTCATGCCGCACATGACTTTTTGCTTAAACAGTTATTTCCCGTTTGCACCATGAGGCACCCATGACTCGGGACATGCGCAATCGTATCCCTTGGTCACAACCGATTTCAGCTGCTGTCATTGTCTGCTACGTTTATGCACAGCCTCCAAACTACAGGATAGATCTAAATAATTCAATAATGTTCTAATTGAATATAAATAATGTGCGTCATGAGTCACAGGATTCATAACATTAAAAATAAACACTGTACACAGAGGTACTCATGTCGTAATATGAGAAAGATTACCAAATTGAACACAGTGAACATGTTAAATGGTATACCTCAAGTTTTCTACAGGAAAGGGGATACATGAATAGTCTTAGTTATACCAAAGCCCTGGTTAGTTATGGTGGTATCTATATCACAATGACAAACCATTTCGCTACAAACTTGAATCGATTCTTTTTCACAGGAAGGTAACTCTTTCACAAGCAGGTAACTCTTTCGCACAGTTTCCTCTGGGTGAACACACGGTCCTGGGCCCTGGAACACACGGTTGGTACGTTCATTGTGGCCAACTATACTTATTTATAGTTTTGTCTTAAAACACTTAGACCCTTACAGATAATCTATAAAATTTAGAGGATGTTACATTGGTTAATACATATACCATTGTCTAGTTTAGTATTTTAGACCAAATTGTATGGTTTGGAAGAGGATCCATTTTGTAATAATCTTTCCCTTCCTTTTGTGACAGCCTCCATTAAGAGTGCTACACTCCCAATTAGTTTCCTCAAGACAGAAAAATTCCTGATCGATCGTCTGATGCTGACCAACCCCTCCGCTTCTCAACTTCAACCCCAGTCCACAATTCCCAAACTTCCTGTTATGAAATCTGCACTCAGTTATAAATCAGTATGCTTCCCACTCAAAAAGTGATGATGAATCATTCCAGAGATGGCAAGATCCAGCAAGGGTGCCACAGGGGTAGTCACCATTACAATCTAATGTTACACCCACAATGCCAGCGATATAAATACTATAACCTCAAACCGGTTGTTTCAGATCGATCACTGGGCGAGTACAGAAGGCCTGGTTATATCAGGGTACTACGTAGCCAATGAGAGCATTCGAGATACCAGGTCAGCTTTTTCTTAGTTACTTTACACAAACTACTGATAATAATACTGTTCTGTGCGTTGTTTAAAGTTTCTGTGCTTTGTTTGAAGTTTCTGTGCTTGTTTGAAGTTCAAGTTCTGTGCATTAGTTTGTAATGATGTGTTAGGTATTTATTTACCTGAAGAAGAGATCAAATTGCAGATCTCGAAACGTAGTGTTACTGATTTTTTGTTTCACTGAACGATGGCAAATGTCCGGAAAATCCTTTTTCCTTCACTGTTTTGTGATTCCAAATTCTGTATTGAGCATATTATCCCACTTCCTTCAAAGACCTTGCCTCATTTACTTGCGCAAAAGATGTACTTTTAAATTATGAAAAGTCATTATGTACTCTTAAAATTTTTATCATCAATGAATTACTTACTTCAAATTGAATATAGAAAAATGTAATGGGATTTACAAAAATGTACACAATTGTTCGATGTTTTGCAGAATGTTTGGCTCTTGTTTCATATACTGTTCTTTAAGCAAATTATTATATATTGTAATATAATTTTCAATGTTTTTATTATTTTAAATATTTTTAACAACATTAAACCACATTTTGCAAGAATGTTTAGTCTCTGTAATAATTTAGTTATATACATTAAAAGATAGTGGTCATTTAAAAATTGACTCAAAATATTATTTTACGATAACAATTATTTTTCAGAAAAACAATGAATCCTGTGGAATATTCTTTAGAAAATATGTTCATATGTTTTTATGAAAATAATTGTACGAAAATTCAACCCATTTGGTATTAGTTTAGGGGCTCCAAACACATATCTTAATGAACAAAAATGTGAATGCATCATGTGGCAAGGAAGATTTCATCTGTAGACTTCAAATTTTGCAAGAACTACATTTCTACATGGACAAGAATGAGTTCCATGATGGTGCATGTCTAACAATGGAATTTAGCTTTTTTGTTTGCAAAGGGAATGTAAAAATTTCTTTTCTGTATGATCCTCTGTCTGACTATCTGTCAGGCAGAATGAAATGAAATGATTTATAAATTTAAAATTTTGTAAGCAACCTTAGTGAAGCCTGTTATGTGAAAGTGGTTTTATGTATTCCTACCTTGTTTTTTTCTATGTGGATGCCAGCGAAACATAAATGGCAATGGTCAGACTACCTGATCTGACTGGACAATTCTTAAATACTGTTTCGAGGGCAAAGGGTTAATTGTCTGGTTTGACCTTGGATGTTAAAACAAGCTTTGTCATGGAAGTAAGGTTGCATGTATACAACTTTATATCAAACTGTCTCATTATTTACTTTCCAACCTTTTTACTTGTAAGATTATCACCATAAATTTTTAAATTTTGACAATGATGTCAACAACTTTTAGTGCTATTTTGGTTCTCACTGGTCCAATTGTGGTGAGTCGGTGGATATAATCATAAAGAAAGACACAGAGAGTGCAAAAACTCACTGGTGCCATAATTGTGCCTGCAAAGCCAGAAAGATAAGGAATTTAGTGCACAGCATGAAAAAGCAATTGTTCTGCTAATGTGACAGCAGAACAAAACTGTAATTACATTTTAATTGTTGTTGTAAGAGTTGTGAATTGTAATAATGTTAAAAATTGAAATCTATAATGCTGCTGTTAATTACATCTTGTTTAAAGACAAATTTAATTGCAATGTTGTAATTTAATATTTTTTTACATAGTGTGAGTTAAAAGTATGGATACACTCTAGTAGTTTGTTAAGGATAAAGATGAAGGGATGGAACTCGAGACACCTTCCTAGGAAATAGAAGAACTTTTTAGTCACTGTTACAACTTTGCCCATTTCTCCAAAATGGGATTTTGGGAGGGAGGTTCAAAAATTTTAAATGTAAAGACCCATTAAGTAACACCGTATTTGAAAGGTCTTGATAAAAGTAGAAGAACAGTGGAAACTAGAGCTTTCTAACTGTCTATTGTCTATTTGTCTGTATTCCATCCCTCCATATTTATCCATCAAAAACTAAACAGAGTGTATCCATCCATACTTTTAACTCACACTGTATTTTGGTCAAATACATAAATAATTACAGTATTGGACATTATAATCAACACATTTTTACATGAAGGTTAAAAACCAATTAGTTAGTTCAAGGTGAATACATTATTATTAAAAACTATGAGCTTTATTTTCTCTCCAAGTGAGAGGTAGTTAGACTGTGGGTTGTGTAACAGTTTCTACTCTATGCTTTGGTATTGTTTCTCTATCACTCGGTCTTGTGACCTTGTTTTCCAATTGGTTACTGATTAACTGTTGTCTTCTGTTTGCAGTATAGAGAAGCCTGCAAATAGGATAGCTGATAAAATAGCGGAACATAATAGCTCGGCATGTTTAGTTGTTGTAAGTATACAATTATTATTATTAACACAAACGTAGCTCAGTTATGCTCAACTCACTAGTGTACGTTTGTGGGAGGTTTAGTTACAAATCATTCTTAATTAACACACAACTCAACCAGATTGGTGCCACAGAGTGTAATGAGGAAGTGAGGGGTCGGTGCCACATACAAACTGTTAAACTGCTTGTAGAGAACATCTGCTCCTGTTATGCTGGTTGTCAATGAAGCTTATAAAATAGCATGCAATGAAAAATACCTTAGATGAACTCCCACTGAAGGGCAAATTGCTTATAAAATTTTGTGGTAACAAGAACGTGATCATGTAACGTGAATAAAATATTAACAAAAGTAAGTAGGATTTTATAACGTATAATACAACATGTCAAGGTTTGAAATCTATCCTCTTCGTCAGGTAAGAAGAAGAACATAAAAACAGAAAAAAAGAAGAGAAAGAAAAGGTATCAAGCATACCCAAAAACTGCTTTGGATTCCAGACAGGAGAAAATAAACCCACGTGTTGTCACTGCACAGTTACAAACACAAGTCATGAGTACGAGAATCACAATCATACGTCACACCAGCAAAGGCGAAAGTGCGTTAATAACAAGAAAATCAGTGACAGCACTTCCTGTGGTCTAGCATTTTGCCATCCTCAAAACTGTTACATTATACAAACTAAATCTATTTATTATTGTTTTTATTACCAATAAAATATCAGAGATATTATATCTATTTATGTCTTTAGGTCATGTTTAAATTTAAATCCTGACTGACCGTTACACTTTTTATTAGTACTTTCGACCTTATACTATACCGAATCTCTCCTTATTCTGTTTGATGAGATTCTCGCACAGGCCTATCACCTATATGGATGGGCAAAATGATGCAGAAAATGGGGATAATTTCTTCTTAAAAAGAAACTGGAAATTCTTAAATCTTTTTAGGGCTGTTCTAGTCCTTTCTTGATTGCATTTTTATCCTTTCTTAAATTGTTGGAGTTTTTAGGTGTTTTTGTTTTTGGCAGCTAGATTGATTATTTATAGACCATAGAACGTCTGAGTTTATGGTCTGATAATTTGTTTTAAAGGATGTGTAAGGCTGAAGTTTTTCTTTAAATTGTAATTTTGACCAGCGCACAATTTGTGTCAACTTATAATTTTTGTTGTTGTTGTAATTCGAATCCTTAAATGAGTTGGTGTGATCAATTTTATTAAAATATTTAAAAAGGTTAGTTTTAGATGTATAAGGATTTTGAAACTCTGGTTTTTATTATTGACAGTTAATTTTTTGTGAACTTAATTGTTATATTATTAACGGAACAAAATATTTTGTTTTGTATGGTTGGGTTGGAACAGTGTAATAATCATCTTTTCATACTGTTGTTTTATTCACCAAGCAGAGTTAAATTCATGTTATACTTCCATTTGCTCTTTAATATTTAATTGTTGAATGTAGTAATGATGTTGATTGTGTATTAATGCAGTATCAGCTATGGACAACTACAATTATATACTGCAATAACTTTCCTATTGGCAATACTGCCTGGACACTTGATTTTTATTATATTTATTGTTATATTGATGTATTTATTTTCATGCTTTTTAAGAGAATGTCTTTTTAAATAGCCAAAATGGGTATTTTGGTATTATAGAGAGATCACTCTGTCCCTATGTACTACTTTTTGTTACGCTATATAAAAGTAGGTAAATATATAATTACGTATTATAAATATTAAAAGTTACACGTTAACCTTTAAAAGCACTCACGTGATCTGAACTTGAATTTGGGTACTATCTTGAGGAATCTTTTTCAATTTACTCTAGAAGTACGGGGTGGTGCGTAAGGCGCCATCGAAGCCTGCAATAATGGCCAGGGGCATTTCCGATCAGGACTTTCTCAACGTGAGATCACGTGCCAGATCATCCAACATGATCTGAACTCGGGAAAGTATTGATCATTAATGCTCCAGGCCATCAGTGCTGGCTTCCGGTGGCACCTGTACTTTTGGCGTACAAAGAAAAACACTCCTTAAGTTAGTACCTAAATTCAAGCTCAGATCTTGTGAGTGCTTGTAAATATTAACTTTAACTTGTGCCACTAGTAACATATTTATGATAACCTAATTGAAACCTACTTATATCATACAATAACATGTATAACATGATAGCCACAGAGTATAACAATCGCTTTTATATAATACCAAAGTATCCAAATATGATTAAGTTTATTTAAAGTTTAGGTGATCGTCTATGATAGATAAATAATGAAAAAATAACTAAGATGTTTAATTTTGAAATTCAGATTATTTTGGTTTGGGAAATCAAAAAGATGAATAATAATTTTTAAATGGTTGCAATTAAAACCAATAGGGAGTTTAAGTGGGGTTGTTAAGCTTTGTTATCATTGTACTTAAACTTAAACCTGTTAACAATAATGAATTGTATTAAATTTGATGCTTGTGCAGATTGACAACCGCCTACTATCGTTAACCATGGAGGAGCCGGCGTTAATAGTCTCACAATTTGCTGATGTCAAGTGGAAAACTCTGGAAAAATCGAGGTAAATTCCAATTCCGTCCACTTCGTATTAACTCTGTCAGTGCTGAACATATTCATCTGTAGTGCTTCACGTTTTTTAAGACTTTTACAAGCATGTGTTGAAAGTAAATAATAAGTACATAAAATTAACAAAGTGTTACATATTGTATAACATTTTTTCAGCGAAAGCTACAGAATAAAATAATAATTACAACTATTTACTGTTGCTTGCAGAAAAGGTATTAACTGGGTTTTTAGAAACAAGTTTGTTGTGTACTTTTTTCACATTTATTGCAGCAGAGCACTTTGCTAAACACTCTCAAATAAAAATCCAAAATGTACAAAATAAAGACAAACGTCTTGCAAATAAAAAAATGATACAACATGAGCAATGCAGTTTTTAGAATGAAGTGTACAGGAACAAAAATGTAATGTTTGTGGCACTGAAAAGCCTTTCAAATCTGGCAGATTCCAACAATTACTTGATCAAATGAGTTATATAGCGACAAAAAAGTCATTGTCAACATTTTACATATTTTTAACCTGTATTATGATTAAAAAGCTAAAAATCTTTAAATTATCTCTTTAGTTATCAAGAACAACAAAATGACTTGTATAAAGAGTAACTACCATAAGGAACAACGATTCCAGCTGATGATATACAACAATATATTTTTAATTTTTTAATTTAATACTTAAAACAAATATTTTGTTTTTGTTTTTAAACCAAAATCCCAAGTTTAATGTATATTTTATAGCTGTTTGTGCATAAAATCCTATTTGTTTTATTGAAAATGTGTATCTTAACTGATTTCTATTGTTTTGTAATATTATTTCTACTCCAATAAACTGTAAAAAATAAAATTTATACAAATCGGCTATCTAGGTCTAGATCAAGAGGAGAAGGCAAATCGGTCATCACTGGATGTTAAATTGACATCCAGTATATCACTAATGTAATTAATTTGTAATCCATTTGTACTTACAGCCATCAGAAAAATAAATAGTATTGTTTTGACACTATAACCTAGCAACTCATCCAAAGTAATAAAAGTTATGTATTTTCACGCAAAAATGAGGCCTAAAACTGATTACATTACTTAATTGCACTTTACCCTTCATATTTACAATAGTTTAAAAACTAAAACAAACTTGTATTACAACGATAACAACAATAAAAGGACAAAGAACCCAATTTATCGTGGCTCGACTAGTTTGTTTACATTGTCAGACAATTCACTCAGCTGGAACTTTTTTTGCTCATCAACAAACCAATAAATGTGCTGCGAAAAAACAGCTGCAATATTGCTTCAAATAGTTCAAACTACTACTGAGAGGAAGCAGCACAAAGCCGAGCCAGTAGAACCCAACGAACTAATCTCATACGTTAGTGAAATGAGACGTAGTACACCAGGTTTGGAGTGCCTGTGATTCGTCTGTCACCGAAATTCCAGCACACTGGGCAGTGCCCATGTCTCGTTTGGAAAGGGTTAAGACTGTCATCTAAGTTTTCCATCTACACTGTGTTAAAATATTGTTATTTTTCAGTGTGGCTGTGGAGAGAAATTTGAAATGTTACAGTTTAACATAAGTTCACTGACGATGACTGTCCACAAAGGCTGGAATATTTCTAGAATTTAATTTGGCTAACAATGTTTTATGATTCAATAATTAATGAGGAACTAAATGGAACTAGAGTCATGTAGGTCTAGGAACAGGAATTTGGTTCTTGACCAAAAACTTCTCAACAAACCATTCTGAAATGAGACATGTCTCTTTAAATGATTTATAGGGGAAATCATCAATGTAATTTATGGTTTTTCTAAACACCTATGTTTCTGGGGTTTTTAAAAAGCAAACCAGTAATTTCAGTGTAATTACATTTAAATTAGACACTGGTTTGATGTTCAACTGACAGTCTTCGTCAGTAATTTTAACAACCCTTTTAGTGAAATTTCTATTGTCACCGGAATTGACATCTTCACATAAATCTCTGTAAACGATGAAAAACTAACACCATTACAAATTCTTTTTAAAGCTCCCATAGTATGTTCGCAAAATGAATTTTGAGTTGAATAATTTTTTCTCAAATTTTATGACCACAAATAATTTTTAAGTAGTTTTAGTTGAATTTTTTTATTGTACTTATGTTTTCTGTTAGATCAAGACAAGTAATAATCTATTTTTCATTGATATGCTGTAATAATAACAGTCTGATTATCTAGTCACAACTTTGTTTGTTCATTGTTTGTGACACGATAAGTGAATGAATCTTCCAAAACTCCACTTTCCGTTTCTGGACCAGTCTACTTTACCGTTGTATAACTCCAGCTCTGTCTACAGTTGGTCGGTGCCGGAGAGTTGCCTGGACACGGCAGCCACTCTGCTGGAGCGGCGTTGGCAGGAGAACGTCATAGACTTCGATAACCATCTCGATGACATCACACTGGATTGGCGGAACAAATCGGCAAACTCCGCGATTGATACATATTCCAGCCAATAGGCATTCCAATGTTGTTTTCTTTTTGTTGTTTCAGATTATATATATAATTTACATGTTGTCATCGAGTGTTGAGTATTATTTAGTAGAATCATTTATTTATTTTTTTAGCCTCATTTTACTTTCACCTCATTCGGAAAAGTATGCCAAATCCGGTACAAAATAGTGATTGTGATTCAAAATTTTTAGGGAGAAACTATCCTAGGAACTTAATGAATAGCTAGAGACAATGATCCTGATAATCGGTCAAAATTAGCCGAGTTCATTACAATTTAAATGAAACCCAGAGCTAAATACAGAAACATTTCCTGAGTGGTTGATACAGTACATAGTCCACTGCTAGTGTGCAAGTAAACCACAAATAAATATGATGTGATATTAGAATACATGATTACATATATGTAACGCTAGCAGACCGTTTACGTGTAATTTAATCAACAGTAAATCGTTAATATTAAATTTATTTAAATGCGCAATTTTTACGGACGAAATGAGATAAGGAAACTAATCCCTGAAGTATATTAAAGTAAAGTATCTCACTTCCACCTGAAATTTAGCTTTGGTGAAGAACTACGTATTGCATTGTATTAATATTAAAGTCCAGGAGCCGAAAGCAAATTTGCACTGTATAAGCACACAAACTAGGATTTTGTGGAATAGATAAGTTTTCTTTTCCCTCAAGAAAGGAATTGATTATCAACCACACTAGCTTTGATGGAGAATTGAAACTGAAGGGTAGCAAAAGGGTTAAAAAAATTAAAAAAATACGTTATTTCACTCGCCATGTATACTTTAGCTTGACAAACTCAAAACCAATCATTTGTTTGAAGTTTATTACCAACGATTTATTAGAAGCATTTCTGATTTGAATTAATTATATTTCCAATGCCACAGCTGAGTCTGCCTTGTTGCCTCGACCGAAAACACAAATACATAGGTCTCAGAAACTTACTTCGGTTAAAAACGTTTACTTCCTAGCCCTCGTCATGTAATTCTGGTCTAAGCTATTTCCAGTGTTATAGCAGAGTTTGCCTTATTGTCCTGATGAAGAAGAAAATATGTACATACACAAGTCTGAGAAGCCCACTTTGGTCAAATGTTTCTACTTCTGGTCATATTAAATCACTTAAGGTGCCACAGTTGAATTTGTCTAATTGCCCCGATCAAGAAACTATATACGTATGTTGCTCTTGGAAATCTACTTTGGTGTAAGGTATTTCTAGTGCCATAGTTGAATTTGCATTGTTTCCCGATGAAGAACATATACATGGGGCTGAGAAGCCCATTGCAACAGTCCAGGGGGAAATCCTTATTATAATCTTTTAACCAACACGTCCGAGATATATTGTGCAACTCTAGTTTTTCGAACAAGAACCACGCTCGAGTTATGCTGTGCAACTACAGTTTTGTGATCAAACGCCATGTCCGAGTATACCCGTTTTCATATTATCAGCTGGATTATTTTTGTTGTATCAGCTGTTATATTGTGTTCTATTATGCTAGATATGTTTAGAAGATAAATGTCCAGTTGGTGGTGCAATATTGTGAACATTACTCAAACTACTTGGACACCATGTGCTTTGTATCGCAAACAAGTTCGGGAATGGTTACGTAATACGTTGATATTTTACAAGGTGTTTTCCGATGTTTATTCGTAGAATGTTGTGTGATAGTGGTAATATGTTGTAATTATTTGACAAATTGACATTATTTGAGATGTTTGTAAACATTGTTAATTGTTTACTCTATTTATTAAACTTTAAATGAAGTTTAAAGTGTTATGTTAAAAACTCCTAAAAATAGAAAAAAAACTCTGTGTTAGGGGGTCTTAGTATGTAACTGAACACGGCGCATCAGTGTCACCATGAATCCAGGAACACGGCGGTTTAAAGGGTTAAGCACATGACACGTTCAGTGCTAATGGCTAAAAATATTTTATGTCAATGCAGTTTAGTTCGTCTGATATTTGCCATCATGGTTACCCATAAGAACATTGTAAAAGTGTTAGCTAATACTCAGCCAAATTTTATGGAATGATATGCACAATCATCAATGTTGCTTATACAAAAATGAAGCTTCACACATAATTTCATGTCTATAGATCACGTATATTCCCAAGATATTGTGTGTAGAGAGAGACAAGACATGAAATTTTTCAAGCTCCTCGAGTGATGCAGGCTAATCCTAATGCTCAGCCGATTGTGTTTATATTTACATGGTTTTTTATGTCTCGTAGTGTTGAGAAAGTGGCTGTACAAAGTTTTTAGAAGTACGCAAAAAAATCAAAAGCACATGTTGTGTTTGGCTGTCACAGATTAATCTTCTGGAATCTAGAGTCCACGACTGTCTGAAAAGACCTAAAAAAAGTCTGAACTTGCCATTAAAAAAGATATATTTGAATGGCACAACAACAGCATGAAGTCCAGACTGGTGAGAATGAACCCAAGTAATGTCACAGCACAGAACCAAGAGAACACACACACCAAGTAGTGTCACAGCACAGAACCAAGAGAACACACACACACCAAGTAGTGTCACAGCACAGAACCAAGAGAACACACACACACCAAGTAGTGTCACAGCACAGAACCAAGAGAAACACACACACACCAAGTAGTGTCACAGCACAGAACCAAGAGAACACACACACACACCAAGTAGTGTCACAGCACAGAACCAAGAGAACACACACACACCAAGTAGTGTCACAGCACAGAACCAAGAGAAACACACACACACCAAGTAGTGTCACAGCACAGAACCAAGAGAACACACACACACCAAGTAGTGTCACAGCACAGAACCAAGAGAACACACACACACCAAGTAGTGTCACAGCACAGAACCAAGAGAACACACACACCAAGTTGTGTCACAGCACAGAACCAAGAGAACACACACACACCAAGTTGTGTCACAGCACAGAACCAAGAGAACACACACATTAAGTAGTGTCACAGCACAGAACCAAGAGAACACACACACCAAGTAGTGTCACTACACAACACATGTCACACGCACCAGGGAAGATGGAAGACTGGAGAGAAAATAAATATTGGAACTTCTTGTTGTATTGTGGTGCATGAGGTGAAACAAAGAAAACAGGAAGGCGATGGTCGGGATTGGGAGAAGTAAGGGGAAGACACCTACGCCTCATGTTTTGGTCATGGATCTCAGTGTCATAGTGTGTATACCAATTTTATCGACTGAGGTTTATTTGAGTGTTAAAATTTTTTAGGTTTCCTTGCAGGAGTAGATCACACCAAGTGGCGCATAACAGGCTTTGCTGAGGTATGCAAAATCTCAAGTCAATCGCTCATTTCATTCTTGAGATGTCTTTTGGACAGACAAACAATCATACAGTAAAGAAATTTTGATATTCTCCGGCAGACAAGAGAAATCGTGCCAACCTACTGAGTGATAGGCTTCAATAACGCTCAGCCAAATTCCATGGATAGACTTGCCCATCGTAGAAATAATTCGTGTCTATGTGGAAATGAAGTTCCATGCTAAATTTATAGTGTACAAGTGACAATCAGGTTACCTTGTGGATAGGCTACATGCGTTACTGTCATATGTTAAAATGTATATGATTGCACTCAGTTTGCCTACAGATTTATTTATTCCGGGATTTTCCCACTGCTATCATGGTTACCCATAAAACTATATAAAAATTGTTTGCTAACGCTCAGCCAAATCTCAAGGAGTGACATGCACCATTAAACTAGATGTTGCTTACTTGAAACCTAAGTTTCATGCAAAATTTCAAGTCTATAGAGTCAGTTCGTTTTTGAGATATTGTTAGACAGAAATGAAATGTATAAAGCCTCTCAACAGGTGATAAGCTTTGCTCAGCCAATAAATTACTAATCAGATAATCAAAGGGTTTTATAATAATAATTTTAGGGACACTATTTCACTAGTGCAGTGATGAATATCATTACAGGGCTGATGTGATAGTGTATTTTAATATCAAAGAAAAAAATATTAATTTTGTTGTACATAGCTATAATCTTGTACACGGAACACTTTTCACGGGGCCCTTTATGATGTAAACTTGGTGAAAGTAAGATGAGACGATTAAACGATTACAAACTTAGGCTGAAGGGTTTAAGGATTTTCTACCTCCAATTGGAACAATTGTCTGCATTATTTTTATGGACTGTTTATTAAAGGTATGGATTTGTGAACAAATGTCATAGCGACCAATATTGTTGTTTATGTATCTAGAAACTACTCTAGTTTTTTGTTTGTTTCTTGTCATAGATTTAGTATCATTATTGTTATTAGGTATAAAGACAGCTTTATCTTTTATTCAGCATTAGATTTTTGTCAGTTGAATTTGTCTATTCGATATTCATGAAAACCAAAATGGAAAAATCAAATGCTGTAACTTAGTATAAAGTGAACTACTATCTAGAAATTTTATACTGTGTGTACACACACGTCCTGCACATCATATCTTGAAACTGTACATAATGTTCAGCAACGCAGTGCAGCAACTTTGTTTGTTTGTTAGACATAAGGCGATGTTTTTGTGTTGAAAATTATAAAAGAATTATAATACCGAGTTGTTTTGTTTGCGAACTGTTTGAACCCCGATATAATTGTTGTTGAAATTCTTTACATTAGGTGGAAAGCTTCTTAAAGTATTTATCAAATGTAAAGTTGTAGCCATTACTGATCATGCTTGTACACTAGTAACCATTATTTGACGTATCAGAAACATGTATGATGTATCAGAAACATGTATGACGTATCAGAAACATGTATGACGTATCAGACACATGTATGTAGACCCTGTGATTGTGATTCGTTAAACGGTACAAATTGTAAAATACAGTTGAGTTGTATATTGTACTTTGCTGATGCATTGTTTCCGCTAGATTCCAATGAGATTGTAAAAGATTACATTTTATATGGAGGAGAATAAACTTTTGTATTATCAAAAGTGTTTAATATTTTTTCCCAATTCAGTTCCTGTTGAATGATTTTTTTCAGAAATGTTGGAATTACAGAATGTTTCTGAATATTTCTTTCTTCTGATGAGACAGGGTATTCAGAATGGGTAAGGTTGGAGGTAGGAGCCTCTCCTGTTGAGATCCATGAGGATGGATAGCAGGCAGTATATCTGTCATGCCACCTCGGAAGAAGAGGCCAGCTCTGTACCAGCCTCTCCGGTAAAAGCTGGTAAAAGAGGTAGCATACCCTTATGTCTAGACTAGCAACACTTAGAGAACACCACCAACTCCAACAGTCATCTCCCGCAGTAGACTAGACCAGATCTACCCTTGCAACCCAATATCTCAACATTTGTGGTTAGTGATGTGCTGCTCCTAAACACCCATACTTAAAATGATGCCAGATTTAAGTGACGCATTAATTTTGCTTCCAGTGTAGTTTCAACTGGAAGGTATTAACCAGCCAGAATCAAACTCTCCTGGGGCTTAGAAAACCTGGTAACTCCAACAGGGTGACTTATGGTAATTGCAAAACAGTTATAAACAAAAGTTACAGCATTAGTTGTTCAAATTTGAGCAAAACATTTAAACAATAAGCAGGTTTATAATTAGTGTCATAACTTAAAACATGTTAACTGAAGAAAGAAATCTTGGAAATATATTTTACGACAAAAGGTTTCTTGGGCAAACATTAGGAACATTGTAACTTGGAGCAGTCTTAATATTAATGCTCGTAATTGGAGCCGGTTTCATTTCTTTCAACTTGTCTTAGTGGCTGTATAATCTAGACATATATTTTGTGGGAGGGGGAGAGGTGGAAAACAAGATAACATTGAATTATTATAATTGGCTACTTATTTTCATTTAAAGAAGCTTAAAGGTGAACTGGTGGCCATCTTCGTATAGCCCCATAGACACAATGTTAAACCTGATGCACTTTTACAACTTATTGTTAGTAATAGAATTATGAGAGACATCTCATTTTATAGATATAATTAATAAGCATTTTAAAACGTATAGTGTTTTTATATTTGTTTGGATTATTGAGAATATAAATACAACTTTTTTTGTATTTAAATAAAGTATACACTTTACATGAAAAACTAAAGCATGTAGATGTGTATTAATTATACCTTTAAAATGAGATGTCTCCCATGACTTTATGATAAAAAATGAGAGCATAAATGTACATGAGGTTTAGCATTGTCCTTATGGAGAAAAACTCGGGTTGTTTCAATGAAATCAGCTCTTAATATTCTTAAAAATAAGTGTTAAGAATGCTAAGACATTCAGAGATCCAAGGTTATTATAAATGAAAGCATGACTTTATTCATTTTCGAGTCAGAATAGGGTTTGACTATGAAATATCCCCTCACAGGGACAGTAAGTAGTGATGGATTTGAAATCACTACCCGTGATTTGTTTTACTGTTCTTTTATTCACAGGTCAACTTGTGATCACGTTTAAATATGAGAAGCTGAGAAATTGCACTTGCCCGAAAAGGACCTTTGTACCGCTTACGGAGTGACAGGGTATTCTGGGTGGGTAAGGTTTGAGGTAGGAGCCACCTCCTGTCAAGATCCATGAGAAAGGATTTTGGGCATTAACCGTTAGGTCAAGCTGGCAGGGGGTGGTACGCCCTCATACCTAGGCTAGCAGCAGCAGCCCTTAACACTTAGGGAGCCCCTCCAACTCCAACAGTCATCTCCCGCAGTAGACCTATTGATTTACCCTTGCACCTCAATATCTCAAAATTTGTGGTTAGTGATGTCCATAAGGTTGTTCAGATTTAAGTGACATCTGTTTTTTCTGTACCCAGTGTAGGTTCAAGCTGGAAGTGAACCCGCCTGGGGATCCACGGTTCAGTTGGGTACAGCTCTTTCCAGTAATCTATCTGACACTGCTCAGTGTTACACAAACGAACTGAACAACATTGTCTTCATTGCGCTGTTGAGCAGAGCTACTGAACCTGATTCCCACACATTATCTGTTATTTGACAACCAATATACTGAATTTGTGTTATGAATGAATTTGAACTTTCTAACAGGAACTAAAGAATGATTAATGATATCTTTGCTCTTTGTAATAGATGTAAAGATAAATTATCTGACAAGACCACTGCTTCTATTATAAGATTTATTTTATACCTTGTTAACTTATTTATTTCTCAGGTTATAAAAATAGAGAATAATTAATAGTAGGAAAAAAACGTTTTCAGTTATTATGCCAACTAGCAAAATCATGATATTTTATGGGTAGGTGATGGTTTGTATGAAATTTTCTGTTTTAAGAATTGATGCCTTTTTAGTGAGCTACATGAACAGTGTGTTGCAATAAATACATAAACATTATGTATCACGTTATCACTTTAACAAGCACGTCTGAGCAGAAAGAATGGAATGTCACACAAGTGAGTGGGACCGGGCTCTTGGAACATGAGCTCTACATCCAACATGACGGGGCCTCAACCGTTCTGTGGTATTTCCAAGTGTGTATCCTTTTGGGCCGTCTCAAAGTGTGTTCACACTGAACGTGAGAGAAGGTGGAGACTATATCCAGGCCTGAGAATGAGTAGATTAGTCCTGCAGTCGCCTTCCCCCAGGGTGGCATCTGATCTTCTCCCCTAGGTAGATCGATGTCTTCTCAGGTTGTGGGTTTAAAAACGGGACATAGTCACCAAAAAAAGAAGCCTCTTCACAGAGTCTGCATTGTTCACTCTGCAGATGGTGTGATGGGCAGGAGGAAACTGCTGAACACCTGCTCTTGGATTGTCCTGCAGTAGCAAGGGAGTGGTACGCCATCATTGGTATTCTGGACTAGGGTGGAGAATTTCCCCAGGAGGACCTGATCGGTTGTTTAGGCGGTTTATAGAACTACTGAAACTGTGAACTGGCTGGTCTTATGGTTTGCCTCTGGAGTGTGCAAAACTCCTTGAGTGCATGACAATAGGCTGTCCATAGAAAAAGAGTAATATCACAGCTTACACAAAAGAACAAGTACATCACTAGTCTTCTGTATTGTTACAGACAGGTATTTAATGCTATAAAGCAACTGTCTTGTCAGTGTTGTCTATATTGGATACTAAAAATTTTCATATCTGCACTCCCCACCAAGTTTGTAAACTCACAGCGCAATAACAAAGGTATGATCCCTGTCCGTGATGATACGTTCCTGGAATGGTCATTGGGAGATATCCATACTTATCCTAATCTCTCTCCACTGGGCTCATAGGTTTGTGGTTTCCATGTAGGTTTTAGACCTTCATCCCCCTTCCTGTCCGTCCAATAGTCCCAGTATGCTTGTGGCTTCCATGCAGAGCAGCTTCAATGATGAAATGTCTCGGTTCAGTCAGTAATGGTATCTGAGAAAAATCCAGTCCTCCATGACTTTTTTCTCTACCTCCATTCCTGTCTCTCTAATAGTGCCAGTATGCTAATGGTATCTGAGAAAAATCCAGACCTCCATGCCCCTTCCTGTCTCTGTAATACTGCCAGTACGCTTGTTGCTTTCACCTGAGTTCAAATCACACACATAACTTGATTGTGAGAATCTATACTAAGGTCCAGACAGTGCTGTGTCTGCTGAGAATTCTTTCTATTGGTCAGAAGCCAGACTTTTTTCATTGATCCAGTGTACCGGTTTCATTAATTTAACCATAATAACAGCAGCATTTGTATCCTTTGAGAATGAGAATGTCAAAGGGCAGTTCAGTCTTAAAATTTGAATACATTTTCTTAAAAAATTTTGTTAAATCTTGTGCAGCCATGCAAATTAGTGGCCAAATCTTCTGCCCAAGGTAGATCAGAAATCCTTAGCAAGTAGTGATAGTGTGTAAGAGTAAGTGCAGAAGAATCAGGTGGCTGGACACGTGGTCAGAAGGAGAGAGGAATGCAGATTAAAACAGCTTATAAAAAGAAATCTTTAAGGAAGACGGTACTGAGGAAGGCCATGGCAGAGATGGTGGAGTCAAAGTAAAATCTGATATAGATGTAGTTGGAGCCACAGAGGAAGATACAGAAGATCGGTTAAAGAAGATATTTAGTCATGTTGGTGTGACTAAATATCACCTCAGATAAAGATGTCGTTGAAAAAGAGAAAATACATTCAAATCAATCCAAAATTGTAGGTTCCTGTAGAAATATTCTGGTTCTGATTCTTATATACTGTTTCTAAGACCTCTGTAGTCCATAATGACTATTGGAAGATATCCCACTTCAGCATTCATCGATTTCTCTCCACTAGGCCCATAGGCAAGGCTTCCACTTGGATGATGAAATATCTATGGTCAGTCAGTAATGTCATTTAGAAAATCCAATATCTTTAATTACGTTTGGTGGAGTTCTCATTAAATGTTATTATTAAATTGTGTGAATTTTATAATGTAGATTTTACTTAAAATATTATTTAGGTGACATCATATAATTGTTATGAATTTAAACAGACCTCAAATAATAACCTACAATGGTCAAGTTGATTGACAAAAAGTGTAACATTATCACTAGAAATTATTGATGCTTAGTAGATGTGAATTAGAATAGTAATGTTTTCTAGAATAATGTTATACTGGGTAAATAAAACATATGGATACCCCATATTTTTAACAACATCACCTAGAAAAACTAAACAAAGTATATATCTGTAGAGTACAAAACTGCACTTTTTGGATAGTACCAAAATATTGCCCCCTTGCTTCCAAATTTTGGGTCCAACTTAACTAAACTAAACTTAACTAAACCCCTGTCAAGTTACATATCGTTTTAAAGGCCTTTATGAAAGAAAATTAACAGTGAAAATTAGAGGTAACAATCTCAGGCCTAATACAAAATGGCGGTTAATTCAAATTAAAAATATAAGTAACCTCAAGACAACATGGCTTCATACAGAGCAAGTCCACAACACAGTTATACAGCTGATTGAACTGTTTGGGTGGTACAAAGTTCCAAAGCAACGAGCAACTGTAGCAAGGCATTTGACTGCATACACTATAACATTATAATTTAAAAAAAGTCAACTCTACATCACAGGAAAGGAATTAGACAGATTCAAAATTTATTTAGGTAAGAAACTGAGTTAGCATATCAGGAGTATATGAAATATGATATCAGGTTAGTATATGAATTAAGAGTTAGCATATAATGGCAATGACAAATAGACAGGACTAACTGGCTATTAAACCAGACCCAGTGTCACTAAGACGAGGAGTGCCATAAGGCTCTGCAATTAGACTTATTTTGTACATACTTATAAATAATGGCTTCCCTAAATTCCATAAGATTTAGAGAAAGTGAAGGAAGAGCAGCTAGATTTTAATTCTTATGTAGCTTACAAAACTTAACAGTTTTGCCACCTAAACAATCTGATTCTACTAAAAATGAAACATACCAACTTATGCTTATAAATAACCAGTAATCTGCACATAACAGCTGTGGTGGGAAGGGTTGATACTACATCAATCAACGCATTGGTCAAACAGATCTCACAGCTCAGCAAATATTTTATAGCAATCATGTATACTATGCCAACTGAATTCCACATTATTGTGATTCAATGAATGAGACAAATCAGCAATCAATTAGCCAGAAGTATAGTACTCTTTGAAACACAACTCAGATATTATTTGCCCTGTAACATTTCCACTCAAGGGGTAGGTGAGCCCTTTTATACGACAAAGACAACAAACCTGGTGGCGTGCTGTACCTGATTGTACCCTTGCACATAGTTTCTTTATTGAACACCTGTGTTAGTCTTTGATAAGGGCTGCTGGTATCTCTAGATTGTTTCAGAACCGTTCAAATAATGCCTAATTGCTAAATAAATCTTAGATACTGAACCAGACAATGCTTGCACAGTTGCTTCAACTTTCTGCTCTTGTTATGTCTACTAATATTTTTAATTCTCAGTTTAGTTCCTATTTATTTTATCCTTATTACAGTAGTGATTCTTGGTGAATACGATCGATGAAGACATCAGCAAGTTGTCACAAGATCACAAAAATTAAAATGAAATTTTAGTAATGAAGTCAAACGAGGGATGTCCAGGAAAGATATTTAGGCCTGTCAAGGTGGTTGGCTGGCTAGTAGGGAACTTGGTGTAATACAGGGGTGCTGTGGTTTCGGCCAAGAGGTTTGAACAACGTGGGAAAAATGTGCTGGAGCATTGTTCTAATTAAGTTGCCAACATGTAGAAATTACGACAATATCTTGAGAGTACCGATGAGGATACAGGAAAAAGGAATGAGCAGTAAAAAGAAATTTTGAATCTTAAAAAAATATTTATCCCAATTTTAATACTTGCATAATTCAATTAAGTTTTTATATAACTAATACACAACTGTATTGAACAATGTTGAAATATATATTCTTGGGTTTGAACGCCAAGGGTAATTACTAATGGATAGGAAAATCAGCAAACTGCTCTTGAAAGCTTCCTTCTAGGGTCCACTGATTTGAAACACATCTTTATATGTTTCTTTCAAATCAGTGGTCTTTAGAAGGAAGTTTTCAAGGTAGGCCTGCAAATATATAACTGGATAAAATTATACACTCATATATCCATACGCACTGAATCCAATTATTACACTAGAAAAATGTATTGTCACAATCATTACAAAAAAAAGCGTAAAATAGAACATTATGGACCTCTATTTATTCAATTAAAAATACTCCCATTTAGGAATTTGTATGTTTATGGTGTTAAAAATATTTTTCAATAGAAGTGTTGCAAATCGTAACAATCCAACAAGATGTATAAATTGAGAAACGATAATTCCTTGCCTGTTCCAAGACCTTATTTAACTGTTTTTTAACATTTTTATAGCTACAATGCACCAAGGTTGTATAATGTTGGAAATATGTTTTTTTAAACGACGATATGTCAGGTTACTTTGGTAGAGTTAATGGGTTAATGTTGAACATTAATGATATTGAATGTTTATTAAAATCTCTAATTTAATTGTGGTGTGCGTGTGCACGCATGTGTGTGTTTACGATTAATGTTTATGATTTTGTACAGGAATTGTTAATGTTCAAATAGTTTTGTGTTATATATTTAAGAGGAAATTAGTAACATTGCGTATCTCATTTGGATATTGTATAAGCTTATATGAAAGTAGGTAATAAAATAGATGTAAATCTAAATGTTTATTGATACAGTATGTAGGTTTTTGGGTGTGTGTCAATACTTTGTGTAGATAGAATTTTCTTTTGCAGTTAAATATTCATTAGCAGTGATTTTCATATATTTAATTTAATATTAACTTTTTATATACATGTAAATGACAGTTGGCATCACTTTTCTCTGTAGGATTAAATATGAAGGTAACCCCAAACGGGCTAAGCCTAGGGGAACCGATTATTTATCAAATTGAATACAATAATGTTATTAAACTATGTAAATTGACTTATAACATTCATTTTGGTAAATAAAAAATTATTCTTATATTGTTCTCATTATAAAATATGAATTTAGCTTTGATAAGAAAATCACAAATGTTTATTTTATAAAGGTGATAGGTTCCGCAAAGAAAATTGGATTCATTTATCCAAAGTGAACAGTTTAGTCCTCACTAAATTTAGTACACAACCATTTGGATGCCTTCCTCGAAATATTAACTCAGAAGTTCTGTCATCAATTCCGCTTAAAATAACAGTAAACTTGTTACTTCTAGATTCTTTTCGGAACAGAAACAATATTCTCGAGACTTAAGTGGTTGGGGAATTCCAGAAGGAAATAATTTCTCAAGATTAAACATATTTGGAAGGGGAGTAAACATAGCTATAGTATTATCTGAGTTCCAAGAAAATTAGAGTATTCACTTTATTACGCTCATATGGAGGTTTGATATCACATGTAGTCACTTAGCGGTTACTTTTCTCTCTTTATGATTCAATATTTGTCACATCTTTAATCAAATATTAAAGAAAACATGCTCTTGGCACATGTATCATGCATGTCAGTTATCCACCTATTTCATGACTGCCTGAAGGCAAAGTAAAAGTAGAAGGTTCAGAATGGAATATCTGTTGGAATAACAGAACAGGTTGAAATGACACAAATTTAAGTCAGGAGCGAATTGTATTTACTGTGCCAACAGTGATAGTGGTACCTGTGTCAAGACGTGAGTCTGGTCACGAACACCACATCGTCCAGCCAGTAGTAGGCTTGGTGAAGGTCCCCCTCGCAGAGGTACGGCAGCTTGGACCACCTGACCACCGTGAACCCTGCTGGCTCTGGAACATTCAGAATCAAACTTCATTGGTTCATCTCAGGTTAGTAAAGGTTACAAAACACTACTTTCAAAATCTTAATATTTACAAAGTTGTTTGTCTAGAAAAATGGGTTAACATAAGTTTCTCAAGCAAGGTAAGCTTGCGATGGAAATACAAGGAGGAAACATTGTGTGTTAGGTCCAACGATAAGGACTCCTACTAGAAACTGTGAATCGAGGGGTGCCACAAGGCTCTGTCCTTAGCCCTCTTCTTTTCTCAATTTACATCAACGACTTATCTGCTATGATCAAACACTCATTTTTTCACCTGTATGGCGATGATTTGCAAATTTGCCGTCACTTTCCCGTTTCAAATTATCCAAACATTGTTGCTGACATGAACACTGACACTGACGCTATTGCAACGTGGGCCTTCACGGTTTCGGGGGGTTCCTTAGGACCATCTGTTTCGGACCTTGTCGGGTTGACAATATCGTGGCATAGGGTATGGGTCGATGGCTTTGTATGAATAGTGATGGGTGAATGTCTGTTAATTTCCTTGTAATTTTTATTTTATTTATTTATTTTTAATTTCATGAAGAACCTTCTTTTTATTTTATATAAATATAGATTATCATTTTTGAATATAAAACAGTAATGTAGACTATACTGTGGCTCTTGTTTTACACTAATATTATCGTTTATAAATTTATGGTTATGTGTAAGAGAGGACTTAATAGTCCTAACCTCGCCAGTTGAATATGTTTTTCTTTGTGTTCAATAAAGACATTTTTCATTTTAAAAAAAAACCCAATGAATTTTCAGAGAAGAAATTTCATGTTTCCTTTGATAGTACATCTTTGGGGCTGATTATCCGAGAACATTGAACCAAACGAAACCACTTGCACCAACTGTTGGAGATGCGTAGCACTGATGTCCTTTATCGACTTCATAAAGTTTCAGCAATATAAGCGGAGCAAATAGATAAAGGAATTGAAGTATGAAAGAAAGAGAATGATGGGAAATGCTGTTGTACCCATAATACTGGTCCATCTAATTCACCCAACTCCCCATGTGAGATGAGTGGAGAGACTAACTGACTTCACAGAGCTTTGGTAGTCTGTCTTGTTTCAACTAGTGAAGTTCATAAAAAATGGCATTTTAAACACAAACTTAATTTAGTATCCAGGATTATCTGAACAATTTTGGACTACGAACACTGTCAAATGACTAAAAACGAGATCCTCAGTTTTATTTACTTGTTTCTGTATAATAGGGTTTTAAATAATTTTGCAGATGCTCAGAACATGAATGATTTGAATATGATCCTGATCCTGGATTGTCAGGAATTACATAACAACACCTTTACTTCATCTAAAGGAAGATTTCTTAAAGCTAGTCTCAATTTGGCTCTGTGGCATGGCAAAATCTTTATGACTTGTTTAGAGTCATCTGCGATTGGGTGAAAAATTAAGGCTTCTAATCTTGAACTCTTGAGTGTTTCCATAACCCACTGGTGACGATTAACACAAGAAAATCACTTTAGAACATGCCCCTCCTCCAAACTTCTCTTATGACCTTCCAAGTAGCTCTAATTTATTTTTTTTAACAAATATACACTGTTACAAACTACTTTTTACAAATAATATAATTAACGTTTTTAATCCGTGTTAGATTATTTACTGAATAAATTAATTACAAATAGTATTCTCCTTCAAACTGTTTCACAGTTTCATTTACTTTGTTAGTAAACTGTTTTAGTAATATATCAGATTACATTACTGTACATTAATAAACAGTACAAAGAAGGTTAGAATAAATTATTATTGAAATAAGTGATCATTGTATTGAAATTTTAATTGAATACAACTATACTGTTGTCATTCATTCAGACATACAAAATACTTCATTCACCTAGGTCTCATTCATTCCCTAATTTCTCACCTGTAGCTTTGAGATCAGTTAGCCAACCATGTGGTTTCCTAGTTGTTTACCTTAAACTCGTCTATACTATAAAACACTTCTGAGACCAAAACGCCTTTAAAACGATCGTTTCCGGCTAACTATTGACAAATCGAACTCCTTATTGAGCAGGCAAACGTTCACAAGTCTCCCAGTTTGATAGTCCTCTCTGCCTCTAGTTTCATATGAGTGTAAGTCTCTACCTCTTATGTGATCGCACTTTGACTTGAAAAAAGCGATGTTTCTAAAATATAGAAGCAAGGAATCAATAGTTAAAGATTTTTTGACATTGGCTTGCACGACTCTCTCCAGTGAAGTTTTGAAATTATTCAGACTGTTTTTTTATGGTTTGAAAATCTGGAAAGGTTTGCGTTTACACATCCTCCTCATAAGATAACATCATAGGCGAAATGTGGATAGACGATTCACTAATATGCCGTGAAAAGCACCTGAATTGGGAAATATTTTGGAAAATTGTCTCAACAAAAAAAATGCCTGAGGCTAATTTTAAACACACTTTGTAAATGCAACAAACACCATGTCAAACCTTTATCGTGGTGTATACCAAGGAATTTAGTCCTTGTTACTCTGCAACAGAAGTTAGTCTGAAAGAGTTCAGTATCCCATTTTTTGTCATGACAATTGCAATCTTCCAGATGATGAAAACTTTCTTTCAATAAGAGCGAGTTCTTTCTTGTGAACTCTATCCAAACAATAAAAAGGCAAAGGAGTGATGATTTTAGATATATTTTTGATAATAAATGCAGTAATATTGCCAATTCTACTAGATGATAGCTTTTTCAAGGTTATGGTGGCAGATTGGAGAACTTTGACTAAGACAAAAAGAATATAAACTGTCGAAATTCCTTTTATCACGGTGAATAATGAACCTCTCAAGATTCTAGAGCTCTAATGTTATTGTTTTGGAAAGTGTCACTGTATTATTTAGACCATAACACACTATTTGATTACAATAGCCAATCATACAATACATTCACAAATCACACCACCTTAATTAATCAACATAATACATAGATTTGTAAAAATATATATCTGCTAGGGCTAATGGATTTTGATATTTCTGAGAATGAAGAAAGAAGATCACAGTGGTCCACCTGAAGATATCTGGTCAAGAGCTTTTGTGGTGCCAGCCAATCATGTTAACCATAACAAATCAACCTAATACGTAGATTTGTAAAAATATGTATCTGCTAGGACTAGTGGATTTTGATATTTCTGAGAACGAAGAAGATCACAGTGGTCCACTTGAAGATATCTGGTCAAGAGCTTTTGTAGTGCAAGCCTATCATTTATGGCTCAGTGCCTTCGGAGATGAATTTAGTGCTGTCCCAGAAGGACATTTGAAGTGGTTAAGAATAGTTTACACTTATTTATTTATTTCCGTTTAGAGTGCTTACCCGACCACATCATGAATCAACAACCCCAAAAGTTTTCCCACCAGATACACTGACAATCTGATAAAATTGGAATAGCCAGTTTTTAATAGATAAACCCTTGCTTACATCACATCATAATCAGTCCAATAGTCATATATAGTAATTACTGACCAAGAATGTTGCTGACCACACTAGCTGCTTGCTGCTCTAGCGTCAGTCCTTGGATCGGCAAAACTTCCATTGGCTGATTCCCCTTACCACCTGCACAGATCACAGTGTGATGATGAAATTATTACTTGCCCAAGAAAAAATAGTGACACTAATATTTTTTGGGACAAAATTATGAGTGTTGATGAAGTATAAAATCATCATAATGGTTACGATGAAGCTGCCAGTCCATCAATCTTAACTGATAACAAGTATGACAGTCCATCTCATTAAGTCCATCATCATATTTGTCTCATTGGCTGAATTTTTAATAAGTGTATGAGTGGTGAGCTCTTTCCCACTCACCAAAAGTATCAAGATTGCCCGAACTGTCCCAATCTACAAAAAAGGTAATATGGGAAATATTGCCATTTACTGGCCTATCTTAATAATACCAGACTCTTGTAAAATCCTGGAGTTATGCTTAAGTTAGGGGTCAAGAAGGATTTTGATTGTGATGTGCATGAGAAATTGAATACCAAGCTTGTAAGCTAACCATTTAAGGATGCAGCTCTGCGCATAATGCGGTTTTACCATAAGATTAGTTTACTGTAGTTACGTTGAGTGGGGAGAATCGGTTCTGGAGTTAACATGGATAATGATCAACAACCTCCACTCTCTTGTTTCATCTCTTCTGTTGCTGATAATACTACAATATTTTCAAGAAATTATGTATATATACTGCCCATATTCCAGAAGACTAAACACTTCTAGAAGGGTGGCAAATGTCTATGGGACCAAGTGCTTACAAAGCAGGTGCTCTCAAAAAGCAAAAACCTTCTACAAACTGAAAGCTTCTTATGGCCGGAACCTATTAGAGCACCCAAAGGCTCTAGAAGCCAGAAGATATCATAAACCAAAAGCTAGGGCTATATCGCCTATGATGGCTACTGGCAAGTATCAGTGGAAACTCAATATGTAGTTGATAAGAATGTAAGAATGTGTTGTCATTCACTACTGGGGGATGGGAAATACAGGGTATTTTAGATTATAAAAATGAAATAAGTCAGCAGGCAGATCTAAATACCAACAATGAATACAACTCACAATAAATTGGTAAAACTGATACACACTCAACAGTTTCAGATAACGCAAATATTTCGGGTTAGGGTTCACTTCATGTGTGTGATAAAGACTTACTCTATCAGCTAATAAGAATTTTCAGCCTGCCTTTAGACTACGGATTGGGATTTAGTTATGTCGTCCTCCGCACATCAATTACAGATAGTATTTGTACAACACATCTTAGCTTCAGTTGGAATAAATAGTGCAACAACAAACAAAGGATTCACCAATGCAATATAGAAGCTAGTTATTGTTATTCAATGGGCAGTATTGACCTATAGTTCACTGCTATCCTCAATGGTTTCTTTATCTCCACCCCCCCCCCCACCTTTTACAGATAGTATGACATATTATCAAGGGTTCAGTTATTTATAATGCAAAATATCCAGGATTAAGGACACCTCAAAAATGCGATAGAAACTCGGGCGTGAGATTGATGGTTTGGAATTCTGTCTTTCAATAACTCTTGCAGGAAAAAAACGCAAGCAAAAACATCTATATGTACATTCAGGCCCGTACTCAGACTGGGTTTTTTGGAAAATTTTATTGGGGCCCGGGCCCTCAGGGGGGTCGGGCCGGGCCTTGCCACACGTCTATTTGAAGATACCGTATCGTGAAGAGGCGGTGGAGGGACACGAGGGCCCGACCGAATATCCTTTTCGGGGCATGCCAAAACTGAGTACGGCCCTGTATACATCAATTATGGACCTTACGTGATTCTCTGTCGTCCTGGGAAACTAGAGAGAAACTAAGAAGAACGAGAATTGATGTTTTTGACCCAAAGCAGCACTTCTGTTATGCAACTCAATGTTCCAATATATTTACCCAGCAGAAAGTCTAAAACCAGATGTACAAGATCCAGCTGGAAAAAAGTTAGAAATTAAAAAACTCATAGCACCTTACTGTTTTCAACATATGGCTGGAATGGCAGGACGAGCGCAAAGATGGCCTTGCCGTTGGGTTTCAGCGCTTGCCTCACCCTGTTCAGGATGTGGTAGGGACGGTCGCAACGATCCAACAGGTTCAGACAAGACACCACATCGTACTTCCGGTCGCTCCATCCGTCAACTTCAAGTACTCTAGAGAACACATTCATATTTTGTTATTAATAAAAAAATGTTTAACATTTATGAATCGGGCATACTCAACACATTTAACAAGTCTTATCTTACTCACTCTGTAGGCCTACTATTAAAACCCGTTATTCCCAAACACATCGCTCACATTCATGTGCCCTTAAAGCTGTTGCTGCCTCATAACAAATCATACCATGAAAAATTCTTTTATTTTAAACGGTCCAACAATTATCGAGACTAGAAGTTTTCGGATACTCATTACTCAGATCAATACATCTTCTAGATCATCAAAATAGTAATAATCTCCTTCTCCATTTCCACTTATTTCAACTTCCTTACTAACTACCATTATAAGTTAGAGTAAAAATTCAGCAAATCTATTTCTTAAAGATGGGTTTGAAATTGTATTGAGTTTGTTAGAAGAAATTATTTCATGGTAACTGTAATTTCGATTGATGTTTAGTTGAACTCGTATTTAGATTTGAACAAATATCGACCTCACATAAAGGCATTCTTTGAAGGATTGTAGGAGTCTTTTTGATTGTAGATCAATGTTCCTGTCTTCAAATAATCTCAATTTTTTCCTGTAAGCAAACATCATTACTACACATAAAACAGCTATGGCGGGAAGGGCTGATTCGATGCGAATGTTGAATTTAGCTCCAGTTAACCTTCCTCTTACGTGCAGCATCAGAAATCTGATGCTGTTACAGACTTGACTCCTGAAATCTGAAGTCATGTTCGTCTGAAAGGATCCAAAAAAATAGTCGGCGACGAAGAACGAAACAGTTCAAAACGAACCCTCCACCGCATCGTTTCAACATCAGAGACACCCAGATTAACAATATCAGACGCTGCACTAAGAGAAAGGTGAACTGGAGCTAAACTCAACATTCACATCATACTGTCACACCAAACATTCTTCAAATCGTGAAACTCTACTTCTATGTTACACATAACAATGTATACTCTCAAATGATGACAACATTTCTGAAATAGAAACAATAGTTTCTGGGATTGCAAATTCAGATCAAACAGTTTACTGCTCAACAGCACTCTCAATTGGGGTTTAGTGTATTATATCAACTCGTGACGTTTGACAAGCACCATAACTCTGTCGACCCCGAACTGCGAGCGAGCGGATGACAGATTGTTAGGCCCCTGATATATATTATATTACAAGGCCATGAATATATTCATGCAGTGTATGACGGTGATATTAATCTGATGGGTCCAATATGCAAACTGCCAGCAGACCGCGCTATCTGGCCCGATACCACGGCCCATTGCACATTGGACCTTTCTGGAGTGACCTCTACCCCCCCCCACCCCCCAACACCACATAAACTGTTTTGATCCCAGTTTCGATTTGTAGGGTGTGAAATGTCACACTGGTGGTATAGTTGACATTTCCAACATTACGGACCGTATCAGAGTCAAATAACGTTTTGTTCATGGACAAAACATTTGATAGTAAAGAAAGAGGTACGAAGTGATTCATCATCACTTTAGATTAAAAAGACTATTGAATCAGCTTAGGAGCTTAATAAGAAAACTAAGCTGGACAAGTCTCCTGAATACTTATCTATTGAGTAATAGCTTTTATGGCACAAAGAACTTAATACTTTTTTGGATGAAGTTGCACTTCGCAATATCTTATTGTTTCAGGAAGGCTGTTGAACAGTTATTTGGGTCCAAGGTATTGAATTGACTTTTTAAATACGCTAGTCCGGAACACAGGTATGACAAGATTACTCTAGTTTCAAATCTGTGAGTAGGCATTGGACAAATTGGAAAGATTATTAAAAGTGAAGACTGAATATATGAAAATAGATTCAAGAGGCCCTCGGCAGGGAAAATATCTTGGCGGCTGTCACGACATCCTAGCCCACAATTGATCAGAATTGTCTGCTTCTGAAATTGAAACACTCTCTGAAGTGAAGACTTAGCAGCGGTTCCCCAGAACATGATGCCGTAACTTAGAAGAGAGTAAAAGTAGCCGAAGTATACAACCGGTAAAATGTTTTTGTCAAGTAAGGTGGATAAGTCCTCAAAGAATATATATAGCAGCAGAGTTTGGAGCACAGAACGTTTATGTGATGGTTCCAATTTGAATCGATATGAAGTCACAAGAAACTGATGACATTTGACTTCATCATGGAAATTATATTCGGGATAGCAGCGTCATCAGACTGTGTTCCTAGACGAAAATGCATTATTTTGGTTTTATCTGAATTAAAGAAACAAGGCTTCAATTTGGACCAAATGCTGAGGTTTTCCAGAACTGAGGAAAGTTTCTGATTCAGCATTTACAGCAACACTTGTATCGTCGATATATTGAACAATGTGACCTTTAACTGAGTTCTGGAGAAATAGAGTAATGAGGACAAGACAAACAGAAAGTTCTGCACAACATTGGAAACTTGGTTATGGTCTAATATTCATAGTAATCGCCGATGATTTGTGTAACTCTACGTCTGAAGTCAACGGAAAGTGTGTATTTGCCATTTACTGTTTATACTCCATGACGTCCGCACCATTTTATAACGACCATTGGATTTTGAATAGAGAGTCCGACAAAATACTGAGTATCAGAGAGTGGTTTGAATGGTTGCCTACAATCGAGAAGTCGATGGAGTACCGGGCTCGGACAAGTTGCTAAACATCCACTTACGAGCAAATACACAATATAATACCTCGCCCCCGAACCTTTTGTGTTTATCCGAGCAACAAAGGAGTCTTTGGACAATTTGTTGACCAGAAGTTGCGCGGCGTGGGCGACCCACGACCCGGAGACCACATTTACATAGAATGCACGACCCAACAAGCCGGTAACACTTACAGTTTTTCGCACATCGATAAACCATCAGCTGATTGTAGACGACGATACGACAGCTGATGACAAGTGGAACTGCCCGCGCACGCGCGTCTGATTGCATCTGCAGACAGTCCGGGGGGAAAACGGCACAGATAAACATCGTTCGCTTAATTTACTAGTTTTATATATATACGGGAGGTTGTAAATTTTTATCCGCCTTTTCAGCCATCTAAAATTGATTTACTTCCTTGAATAAAAGCGATCGCTGTAGATTTAATATTATGGATAGTGTCCTATTTAAAGAATTCCGATGGGGAGTCAAATGCTCGTTTATTGATAAATCAAAATAATAAAATTTTACTATTGAGATTCGGTGCGTACCAAATTAATGCTCACGAAGTATGAAGTACAAAAAGATTACTATATTCCGAAAGTCTGGCCAACCTCCCATAAAGGACTTTTGAAATGGCCCGACTTCAAAGGTCTATGAATCTATCTCCTCACAAACTTTTATCATATGAAATGGTGCACACGATCAAGGACTGAATGCTTACACTGGATCCAGAAAACAATCATAGTTATTAATAAAATATGAGGCTTGCCAATATCCTCAAATGTGATCTATTCCTTGATCGAAAATTCCACTACAGTTGTTGACTTAGATCCATGATCCTCAGAAATTCTTGCAAGCAACATTCTGTTCTCAACCAGGAAATCCAAGAATTCTAGGATAAACCTGAAGATTTATTCGAATAAGTGTGACATCAATTGGCGCACATGAGAAATGATACCTCTAACCAAAAGAAACTAAACATAGCTTGTGTTATAGTGTCAAATTTAGTATTACAGTCAACGCGTAAGCTACGAAACTGCCAATAAAGCTGGAGGAGATTTACAAAAACGAGCAATGCAAAGGTAAGGCTATGGGCTTCTCTGAGCCATAGATTCGATGATACGATTTTTTTATAAATTGTTAGCAGAGAACCAGTCTGAAAGTCGGTATGTGCTGTTCGAGATATATAACTGTGACTGATATGTAATAGCGAACTTTTACACGTTCAGTGGGAGAAAAACATCTGCATGGTTTCAAAGATTTCTGAGTTACATATATCACCAATGTTGAAAAAATCAACAGGCTTCAAAAGAATATTGTACTGTCTTATAAAATACCCTTGTTCAACGATTAAAGTAGGTTACGCTGTGCCTCAAATCATCGACTAACAACTTAGGATATACCCAAGAAAGTGTTTTAAGAAGAATATGCATGAAGGGTGAGTGAAGTGTAGGTTTGTTACTTAATCTCCTCTTAATCAGCAACCAAGGGAGACCTACAGATGCACGGGAACCCGATCACGACCACATAAGTTTTGGATTTTATAAGTTTTACCTCTAAACCGTCCAAGATGGACTCCTCATATTAACAAAAAGCCTGTCATCGAAGGGGTTAGTGCGGAAGTCCAGTACTATAGGAAGACCGATTTTAGGATATCCTAACCTCAAGCAGTTAATTGATCCTGACATTTAAATAAAGTAAATAATGTATTATTTTACCAGGCGAAGTTATGGCTAAGAAGCCCTCTCTAACACTTAACCAGCGGACCAATGGCTTGAAAGTGACTTCCTAATCACCACCAACAGGCGGGCTGCTTGCAAGGACAGGATCACTCAGCGTTCAGCCATCCAAGCAGCAACCACGCTCGACGTTATATTTACTATACACATTTTCTGTTGTATTCATTATTGCGTCATTGTTCATTTTTTTCAAATGTTCAATAGAACGTGTAATTTTTTTAATTTACCATAACTTTTACTTTGAATATCTATAAAACAAATAAGATAAATACCCCAAGTTTTATAAAAAAACCTTTGGCTTTAATTCCCTTTCTAATAACATTTTACGGAGAGGAGAAAGTCACTCCCTTTTTTGAGGACATTCCCTCAAATTTTATACACATCAAACGAAAAACCAGATACCCTGCTCATAGCAGGCTTATAGTCCCGCTGAGCTAGAAGACTTCTCTAAGTTTATTTTTTCATATACTGCAATCGTTAAAAAAGAGGAAATTTGCCATTCCATCCACTTGAGACCAAACATCCCTAATTATTAGAGGAATAACATTTTGTATAGTTTGATATCCCTCCATTTTTTAAAGTGTCGGCGAGGAAAAGTCTTTCTACAACCACAAAAAATTTGTCTCTCTGAGACGAAAATATACAGTTCCTATGAGACACCAAAACCATGTTTTTCGATGAAAAAGAAATACAGTCAGTCTCCCTGAAACGAAATAACACTATCTTTATGTGACAATAAAATACAGTCTCGCCGAGAGGACAAAACGCAGTCTCTCTGAGACGAAGTGATACGATCTCCCTGAGTCTCACCGAGATGACAAACACAGTTTCTCTGAGACGAAGTGATACAATCTCCCCGTGACAATAAAATACAGTCTCACCGAGATGACATAACATAGTTTCTCTGAGAATAAGTGATACAATCTTCCCGTGACAATAAAATACAGTCTCACCGAGATGACATAACATAGTTTCTCTGAGAATAAGTGATATAATCTCCCCGTGACAATAAAATACAGTCTCACCGAGATGACATAACACAGTTTCTCTGAGACGAAGTAATACAATCTCCCTGTGAGAATACAATACAGTCTCACCGAGACGACAAACACAGTTTCTCTGAGACGAAGTGATACAATCTCCCCGTGACAATAAAATACAGTCTCACCGAGATGACATAACACAGTTTCTCTGAGACGAAGTAATACAATCTCCCCGTGACAATAAAATACAGTCTCACCGAGATGACATAACACAGTTTCTCTGAGACGAAGTGATACAATCTCCCCGTGACAATAAAATACAGTCTCACCGAGATGACATAACACAGTTTCTCTGAGACGAAGTGATACAATCTCCCCGTGACAATAAAATACAGTCTCACCGAGATGACATAACACAGTTTCTCTGAGACGAAGTGATACAATCTCCCCGTGACAATAAAATACAGTCTCGCCGAGATGACATGACACAGTTTCTCTGAGACGAAGTGATACAATCTCCCTGAGTCTCACCGAGACGACAAACACAGTTTCTCTGAGACGAAGTGATACAATCTTCCCGTGACAATAAAATACAGTCTCACCGATATGACACAACACAGTCTCACCGAGATGACACAACACAGTCTCTTTGAGACGAAGTGATACAATCTCCTGTGACAATAAAATACACTCTCGCCGAGACGACAAAACAGTCTCCCAATCATGGGCAAGCTCTTGGAAACTCGCTAAGCAGATTACAAAGTTTAGGACAACGTGACATGAGACTATTTAAATGAGCTCAACTTTACTAAGTAACAGAAAAGCAATCGCATCGAATTAAGTCCAAGAGGCGAACTTGGTCCTGGAGGGTTATTAAAAGTGAAGTTAGCCTAAGAGATGGTGGGAGGGTGAGGAGTGGGGAGGGCTCTCCACTCAGTAGATTGCTTTAGACGGACATTGTCACCTTTCGTCAGGATGTTATAATGGAAAACTCTGCATAACATTGGAAGCCCGGTTATACCATTTACAGCACCCCTACATGATTTAAAAGCTCAGTCTACTTTCATAAATTGTGTCTTTACCATATAATATTTCCAAAATATTCCCATATAAATATGTCAAACCGCGTCATTGCATTCTAAATAGGGCTTATACAAATTAAAAACTCTTTTCTAAGTAACAAAAAAGTGGTTATGTTTGTTGACCAGGAAAAGTGGATTTAAAAGGACACTTTGGAAGTTTTTGAGTATTGTTCCTACTAACATAATTATGTTATAAACAATGAATAACAACATGACAAAATAACAATACGATAATAAACAATGGGATAATGCAACACTGACCCCATTATAAAATTACTCTCATGACTGGTCCATGACGATTAATTTTAATTTTACGATTTTATGTAAAATAAAGATCAGCCATAAAACAATTACATAGCCAAACATATAATACTATAAAAAAACAAAAGACTTTTAAAATGCCAAACTATTTATACAAGAGTATGAAAAAACACACTTAAACAACCACAAAGGCAAATAGCTTCAACTAAGAAGACAACATCAGATTATGAAAAAGCTGGCAGGCACTCTGATTGTTGATTGCTCATAATTGCTGATTGGTTATGTTTCTACCATTCACGATACGTTACCATTCTCTCTCCTCACCTTTATTAGCTGTTGTACTTGTTTTGTCAGAAAATCTGATCGTTGATTGCTCATAATTGCTGATAAGTTGTGTTTGTACCGTTTACAATATAGTTCCATCTAATCTCCTAAACCTTTATTAGATGTTGTACTTGATTTTTATGAATATGTGATTCGTTTCAGGTAGCTGCCGCATACACGTATTTTTAATTTTGCAAGCGTATAAAACTGAACTGCAGACACAAAACTTGTACACTCTCTCCTCTCCGGCGACTCACGAAAAATTCAATTCAATATTTCTCCGATTGGTAAATCAATTTTCTCAAGTACTTCAAAAAACCACTTACACACTTTTGAATTTTGCGAAATTTTCAGAAATTAAAAGTGTACGTCTAAGGCGCTTTGCCTCAATAACATAACACGAAGAAAATGTACTTTTACTAACGGGGAATTCGGAAAATCGAATATCAAATTAATGTTTCGCTGTAATTAGTAGCTGAAAGGTCTTCGGAATGTGTGAGAGAGTTCGCAGCAAGGCGACGTGGGAAGGTTAATGGGTTAGTCTCCACCAACAGTCTTATCGGAGAATACCAATAACCGAGTGGAACTTGATGTAACAGATACTTCTATCTGTCTTGACGCTTTGAAACGGTCCTCATTTTGTTTCATCTATCTTTATTATTTATCTCCAAATGCACCTGTGGCTCCTTTTACTGTTAACTGGTTAGTCTTGTGTATCGAGGTTCCACAATATTACGCTGTTTGGCGAGGTAATTGGTTTAGTTAAAGTCGTACGGTATGAATAGTTGGATAATAAAACAAGTAAATGTTGTAGTTTGGATATAGGCAGGTAACAGAACAAGCATACTTTTGCGGGTAGGTTGGATGTGGTTAGGTAATGGAAGATTTAAATGTTGGGTAGATTGGATATAGTCAGGTAACAAAAGATTTAAATGTTGGATTGATTGGATATGGTCAGATAACAGAAGATTTAAATGTTGGATTGATTGGATATAGTCAGGTAACAAAAGATTTAAATGTTGGATTGATTGGATATAGTCAGGTAACAGAACAAGTAAATGTTGGATTGATTGGAAGTAGTCAGGTAACAGAACAAGTAAATGTTGCATTGTTTGGAAGTAGTCAGGTAACAGACGAAAATACATTTTGCAGTTTGGAAGTAGTCAGGTAACAGAAGAAATACATTTTGCAGTTTGGAAGTAGTCAGGTAACAGAACAAGTACATTTTGCAGTTTGGAAGTAGTCAGGTAACAGAAGAAATACATTTTGCAGTTTGGAAGTAGTCAGGTAACAGAACAAGTACATTTTGCAGTTTGGAAGTAGTCAGGTAACAGAAGAAATACATTTTGCAGTTTGGAAGTAGTCAGGTAACAGAACAAGTACATTTTGCAGTTTGGAAGTAGTCAGGTAACAGAAGAAATACATTTTGCAGTTTGGAAGTAGTTAGGTAACAGAAGAAATACATTTTGCAGTTTGGAAGTACTTAGGTAACAGAACAAGTATATTATGCAGTTTGGACGTGGTCCAATAACACATCAAATTAATTTTGTAATGTTTGAATTTGGCCAGGTACAGTTGCATAATTTAAAAGTGACCAGATGAAATTGTGTTGCGTGAATTTGGCCATGAACCATGATTAAGTAATTGAGGCAAATCTGCACTCAACAGGTGAGCCGCAACTGCAATACACAAATACACTATTATTTGGAATTACACCAACTAGATTACATGATACTTTAGCCATGCAAAGTTACTTGGAATTATCAATTACTGTAGACATTTTTCCACTTATGTGCGGCATTATATGTTATATTTTGACCCGAATAGTTTACTATACAATAAGAACGCTTGTAGGAATGTAGTTTTTCTTCCAGAGGACATACATTGAGTGGGGATGCAAACAAGGTCCAGGGACCCCTATTGATCAAGCACTCGTAATGAACCCGCCTTCACTTAATCGCCACCCCCCACCCACACCGTCCTCGAACGACCCACCCTCCGTCTTCCCTTGTGAATATTGGGCCTAATTTCCTCCGAGGCCGCGCGGCCGTCGCGAGTCCTTGCGATAAGGGCGCGCAGACTGGGGAAATAATTATGCGAGATAAATTTGAATGATAAGAAAACTGTAAGGGGAATTTAGACTGGTATTCGTCTCCGGCTCTCTTTAGAATTCAACACTATGTCACTTGAAAGAAATCCCAACACATATTTAGAATTTTCTAATGCTATTGAATTCCAATTTTACTGACGGATTTGATTAAACCGCAGAAATTTACATAGAGAAATTTAGTTTGTATTGTCCCAACATAGGATAAAACAGGGTGTTATAATCAAAAAGTACTAATCGAACGTCAAAATACACTGGTGACCGAATAAAAACAACAATACAGTAGTTTTGCTCCTCATACAGGACGTATATTTTACTCACTAATTTGTCATGATCAGTATCACTCTTGCTTTCTATAATTCTGACTTCGTGAGACATATACTGCAGTACTCATTGTCGGCTGTAGTCTTCATTTCAGCCCTACAAAAACAATTTAAACCTAAAAAACTCTTTTACGCCCTTAACATTGGTCGACGAGTTACGGAACATGTCTCACATAAAAGACGTGATATTAACCGTATTAGGCACTCAAACACTTTATCCTTTGAAATGACATCAGAATTTCGGACATTTGCCATCGTTATATGTTGCAAAAGGTATAACACAACGTTTCGAGGATTGATATCCATCCTCTTCGTCAGGTGGACGAAAGAAAGAAGGAATAAAGGGGTTAAAATATACACGAAAGCTGCTTAGAGTCCAGTCGAGGCATAGCCTGTGCTGGTGTGACGCGTGATTGTGATTCTCGTACTCGTGACTTTCCTCTGGACTTGCATCCTGTGCAGTGACAACGTCTGGACTGGACTCCAAGCGGCTTCGCGTATGATTAAACCCTTTTCTTTCCCTCCTTTTCTTCTTTATTTTTGTATTCATTACTACACCTCCCCAAACTAACGCAGAGGGTAGATTCCAATCCTCGAAACGTTGTGTTATACCTTTTGTAACCTAAAACGATGGCAAATTTCCGAAATCCCGTTATCCTTTCAAACCTTCTTTCGTCACTAACAAACTTTATAGTTTAAAGTAAAAAGAAGTAAGAGTATTTTACTTACGCAGAGGAACCAATTAACTGTAAAGTCATTTGGATTCGTATGAACTACATCTTTAAAATGCGTCATCTCACGTAATCAGTTAATACTACGGCCAAAAATGAGGCAGAAAAGTGCTTTAGGTTTAAAATTGTTCTTACGGGGCCTAAGTCGTTTAACTACAGTCGACCCTTCGTTTGCAGCTTCATGAAAGTCTGGAACATCTTCCTTTTGGAAACCACCCATACGTAAACAGTACCACTGGAAGAAAAGGTATCAACATTTTGCAAAAATTTACTAATTTGAAGTAACAATACATAAATAAACTAGTACCTTACTACAATGTATTACGATTACACACAGTAAGGCTCGCTAGGGTTCAATGCAAAATTTCAAGTCAGTAGCTAATTTCATTATTGACGGACAATACGGAAAAACAATTTTAAATCACCCGGAAAACAAAAGAGAAATTGCGTCAACCTATGCTTCAACGCCGCTCAGCCAAATCAATCCTACGGGGTGACATGCACCATCATCGAACTAAACGTAACGTTAGTTTTTGAGATACGATGCGGACACACGGACAGAAATGAAAATTGTCTAGCAGCTCGAGTGATAGGCTTCGCTAACGCTCAGCCAATTATTCACAGTTTCTCACACGGGTGCAATAAACAGTAGGCATTGTTCCGCGATAAATATTCGGCCTGTTATAACAACACATTAAGGGCCACCACTAATCACCATAACGAGCCCTTAATTAACAAAACAAACCGCGCTAATGGCGAGACAAAAGCGGATGAGTCAAAAGTCGCGCGTGACAGATGTTTAACTACGCGCATCCCCTCAACCCTTGCCCTAATTGACCCAGTTTTTGCCCGCTGGTCAGCCGCCCCCCTCTGGTTGTCACTCGGCCCCGCATCTGGATCGTGTTTAACAATATTATAATTCCCGCAACAAATGCTCTTGACCTGTTTTTGCGATTAACCCTTCCGTTGCGGCTCCATCTGCCGGATTTTTTGCGAGCGCGGTGCACGCATTAGCGCACGCCCTGCCGGTGATTGTGATGTAGAGGGCGCCGTGACAGCGAGGGCTTTGCGGAGACGGCCGTTTATTGTGAGGAGGTGAATTTTATGCAAAATGTGCTATCAAAAGTGAATAGCTCTTCGGCTGCACTCATTCACTTAGCCAAGGAAGAGATCTAAAGATTAAAAGGTTTCAGAACCATGCTGTAATTCAGTTAGTTGTATTGACCAACTCAGAAATCATTACATGCTCGTAACAACGTCTTCCGTAGACTACACACCCTGTAAGGCGGTTGCAAAAATTAGTCGAACTCACTGTAGCGCATAGAGTCGACCAGTAATTATTACGGTTTCTAAGTTTACCAGTTACCGACGCGTCAATAATATTAACACCATTCAATTCTTAACATATGTCGGCATTGCTGTAGAAAGCCGTCTTCAGTCAACACACTTTAATCCGAAACTGCACATAACATAAGTCCGCTTATACAAGTTGAAGTAGGGGCTAAGTTTACCAGTTACCGACGCGTCAAAAATGTTAACACCATTCAATTCTTAACATATGTCGGCATTGCTGTAGAAGGCCGTCTTCAGTCAACACACTTTAATCCGAAACTGCACATAACATAAGTCCGCTTATACAAGTTGAAGTAGGGGCTAAGTTTACCAGTTACCGACGCGTCAATAATATTAACACCATTCAATTCTTAACATATGTCGGCATTGCTGTAGAAGGCCGTCTTCAGTCAACACACTTTAATCCGAAACTGCACATAACATAAGTCCGCTTATACAAGTTGAAGTAGGGGCTAAGTTTACCAGTTACCGACGCGTCAATAAATGTTAACACCATTCAATTCTTAACATATGTCGGCATTGTTGTACAAAGCCGTCTTCAGTCAACACACTTTAATCCGAAACTGCACATAACATAAGTCCGCTTATACAAGTTGAAGTAGGGGCTAAGTTTACCAGTTACCGACGCGTCAATAATATTAACACCATTCAATTCTTAACATATGTCGGCATTGCTGTAGAAAGGCCGTCTTCAGTCAACACACTTTAATCCGAAACTGCACATAACATAAGTCCGCTTATACAAGTTGAAGTAGGGGCTAAGTTTACCAGTTACCGACGCGTCAATAATATTAACACCATTCAATTCTTAACATATGTCGGCATTGCTGTAGAAGGCCGTCTTCAGTCAACACACTTTAATCCGAAACTGCACATAACATAAGTCCGCTTATACAAGTTGAAGTAGGGGCTAAGTTTACCAGTTACCGACGCGTCAAAAATGTTAACACCATTCAATTCTTAACATATGTCGGCATTGCTGTACAAAGCCGTCTTCAGTCAACACACTTTAATCCGAAACTGCACATAACATAAGTCCGCTTATACAAGTTGAAGTAGGGGCTAAGTTTACCAGTTACCGACGCGTCAAAAATGTTAACACCATTCAATTCTTAACATATGTCGGCATTGCTGTACAAAGCCGTCTTCAGTCAACACACTTTAATCCGAAACTGCACATAACATAAGTCCGCTTATACAAGTTGAAGTAGGGGCTAAGTTTACCAGTTACCGACGCGTCAAAAATGTTAACACCATTCAATTCTTAACATATCATTGCTGTACAAAGCCGTCTTCAGTCAACACACTTTAATCCGAAACTGCACATAACATAAGTCCGCTTATACAAGTTGAAGTAGGGGCTAAGTTTACCAGTTACCGACGCGTCAAAAATGTTAACACCATTCAATTCTTAACATATGTCGGCATTGCTGTACAAAGCCGTCTTCAGTCAACACACTTTAATCCGAAACTGCACATAACATAAGTCCGCTTATACAAGTTGAAGTAGGGGCTAAGTTTACCAGTTACCGACGCGTCAAAAATGTTAACACCATTCAATTCTTAACATATGTCGGCATTGCTGTAGAAAGCCGTCTTCAGTCAACACACTTTAATCCGAAACTGCACATAACATAAGTCCGCTTATACAAGTTGAAGTAGGGGATTAACACAACGACCAATAATGGTTGAAGGAACGGAAATGTAACATATTTCTCTATCGATTTATCTATAGCCGACCAATAATGATTAACGGAGCATAGCTACAACATGTTTGTCTATAGATCAACAAATTAACGACCAATTATGGTTGAAGGATTGGAGCTGTAACATGGTTGGCTCTAGATTAACCATTACAGGTCTTTACTTGGTTGGCATATCAGTATATATGTAAAACCGAAAGTGTAAAAAAAACACATATTTTACTCAAGTAAGTTTTTAACGGTCGCAAAGCTGTATCATGATTGGGAACATTTTAACCAATCAATGGCCAATGGGACAATAGTGATCACTATGGCCTCTTTATCTCAGAAGACCAGATTTTTCGATCATTTAACGCTATCGCCTTTGTTGAAGTTATTGTCTTCCTTAGTTAACATCTGCAACTCTAGGCAGCTACGTGGCCCTAAACTGGGTTATCTCCTACACATTTTATGAAATACCCAACGCTGCCTACCTCTACATCCGTGAAAGAGAGTACTTTTTTATATACCTAAATGTGCACAGGCGCGAACTTAATAGGTACGTAATTAAAATATCAGAGACAGAGACAAGCAAACTGGGCAGCTTTATGAGCACCCAATTTCGCCGGCAGCTCTTCACCCTTTCAACATTCGTCCAGACCACGTAAAAACTCTCAAGAACTGCAAGATTTTAAGATTCGCCTTAAGCGGTTCTTAAAATCAAACTTATTTTAAATCTGTGAATCCTCACTTAGGATTATGCAACGCGATTTGACACACCGTGGTTGGTGTAGACAATTTAACAACCAGAGAGATAAGGGGTATCTCGGTGTCTGCAAATGTGTGCATTGTTATGGTAGAATTATCTGTAATATTGTCTACGGGAACAAAGATTCTATAAAAGATTGAACATATTTTGCTCTGAATAGGCCTTCTTTTGACCGTTGATCAATAAAATGTTGGCACAACCTTTGAAATTCCCAGTTAGCGTACATTTTAAGTAGAGTACTGAAGCGATAATTGCCTGTAATTATCACGTCTTTAAGATTACTTGCTGTTCATCTTGCTTTTTTTTTTTACTTTTTTCCGTATTTGCTGTTAAGTGCAGTGTGCAATAAATTTAAATATCCAGAACAAAATACTTAGCATTGTCTCTTGAGGAGAGTAGATAAGAATGCTGTAGTTCTGATGCACTAGTGGAATCTAATCAAGTGATTATTTCCATTTGTTCCAACAAAAGGAGGATATTTAATTTAGCTAAAGCTTCTAATCTAATAATACCACTTATTCTATTAACACTCTTGGGAAGAAAACTCCACTACTCCTCAGGCATTGTCATTTGGGGTTACCAGAACACAATTTAAAGGTGATAGGTACTCCATACTTGATAGCAACTTCTACAAGAGCTGCAGAAGAGGTGTTTGGTGCTAGAGGCTCCAATAAAATCTTAACTATAGAAAACCCATAAAAGGATGAGTGATGGCAGTTTCAACCTACCCAAAAACAATTTCTTTATACCAGTCTTATAACCATCAAGCCAATAACACAAATTAGCAGCACTTCTGGAAGGATTATTGGCTCAAACAAGTTTGCTTAAATCAAATTCCGAAAAAATCTCTTTTGATAGATTTGATCGTTTAAGAATCTGTGTTTCTTGTTGACTATACGTACTGGAATCCCCGCTTCTTGAGTGCCCACCGCATAGGCCGCGACACCTCCGTGACGTACACCTTGGTGAAGAAGTTGGCGAGGTTTTGGGTGATGAGGCCGTCTCCTGCGCCGAGGTCCAGCAGCTCGCCCTCCTCGGCCAGCGACCGCCCCAGCAGCTGTCGGATGTGCGGCTTGGAGAAGACGAACATGGAGCCGCGCCCGAGCAGCCTGTACATGCACACACTGATCACCAGGAGAAGAGGAGTTGGAGATGTAGGAAGTAAGGACACCAAGGATAGTGGAAGAACAAGGAAATGTCTTCTAACCCATGATAATACAGTGTACATACAATTGAAGCTTTTGGAACATTTACAGTGAATCATAGATTTTTATACCTCTAAACACGTATTAAGCTTTCCTATCATTTTAATAAATAAGACACTTATTCTAACTGTATTTAAAGAAAGTAGACTATATTAACACCAAATATACCTAATCCAGAAGCAAGTCCAACTAATGAATTGAAATCGTTGCGTAAAAAAGAAATAAAATGCAACTGTTGCATTTGCACAAAATGATATGGTCTTAGAATATTTAAATGCCTTACATTAAGCACAGCTTACAACATAAAGCTACTCCTTAATAGATCCGTTTGGCGGTGAATCACTTACCATCCGGATTTTATAGAAACTTTAGTTTTAGATAATTCCAAGACGTAATTCCTGTAACACCCAATATGCGTTCGCAACGTACAGTTTTAGTCGTGCGAAAGTAAAATTTATACAGTTTGTTATTGATGATGAAAGGTTTGAAAGGTTAATAGGATTTCGAAAATTTACCATTGTTGCAAAATGTATAACAGAACGTTTCAAGGATTGAAATCTATCCTCTTCGTCAAGTGAAAAAATAGTCCATTAAAAAAGAGGATAAAAAGAAAAAAGGAAGTACAAAATGAAGACAAGGAAGATAAACAGAAGAGAAAGAAGTGGTGTACCAATTACTACTACTTCTTAAGGTGGTGCTTCGATTTGGTGATAATATTTTTTTATTTTCAATATACTGATATTATTATATTATTTAAGACAACATTTAGGAGGAGAGGAAGAATTAATAATATTTTGATCATTCAACGAGGACTTGCACGTTTTCGAAACAGAATAATTTAGAGGAATCTTATAATTACGCTCAGAGAAAAAGCGTTGAAGATAAGTATAAAAATATACACAGCTATATTAAATGTGACTAAATGTGAATATAACATATTACTTTTCAGCGTTATATGTTACAAAAAGTATAACACTAGGTTTTGAGGATTTAAATCTACCCACTTTTTCAGGTGAGACAATCTCTAAGGGGTAAAAAATACAAAATGTGGCACAGGGCTGTCACTCAAAGTTAAAATACTTAAGTGATACCTGAAGTCTAGACTAGAGAGAATGGACCCAAGTGATGTCACTGGACAGGAGCCAAGAGCACTACACGTCATACCCGAACTAGTGAAGGTGAAACAATGCTCTAAGGCATTTATTTACTTTACCCTTAAAGCTTTTCTCACCTGAAGAAGAACGTGGATTTCAATCCTCGAAACGTAGTGCTTTATTTAGTGTAACATATAACGATGGCAAATGTCCGAAATCATATTATTATTTCAAACCTTACATCGTTAATAACAAACTTTGAACAAAAAATATATACTAATAATAATAATTGAATCGCATATTAACTATTGTATCGTAATAGTCAATTAAATCTTACTGAACATTTTATTATTTGCTCCAGATACAATAATAATTCAAAAACTTTCTCCCACACTCTTCGGGATAAAATTTCAAATTAGGATTTCCAGTACACTTCCATGAACTCATCGACTGAGTGGAACGCATTATACACCAAGCGGCGTCAAGACGAGATTTTTGCTAATAAAAAATAAAGTTCCTTAACTAGTATACTATATAAAAATAGTTTCTTTTCTAATATTACATTTTACCGAAAAAATTAAGTTTTCATGAGCCATAATTGATTTTTTTAAAGTCACTACCAAATAATGTAAAAAAATCAATTTTCTCATCAACAGTTTTTATGTGGAAGTGGTCACAAAATTTCCCATTTTCAATGCTTGTAATTCACCTTGAGCCAATCAAGTCGTGGTGAAAGAGGATTGAAGTATTTCCCACTAAATACGAGACTAAGCTGCTTCTTGAACACCAAACACACGTGGGGAGTTAATACTTCAGTCACAGTAAGTATTACATAAAGAGTACTTGACACGTGTCGTTATTGTGTGTGGTGTTGTGTTGATGTCATCATTCGGATCAACACAGCCTTTACAGTGACACTTCCTAGAAAAACTAACACACGAAGGAAGCCAACAATTATTATGGTGAGAGTACTTCCCCATTATTACTAACGGAGCGGGGTCTTAGCTAGTCAGACTTTAGCTGGCTGAGCGTTAGCGAAGTCCATCACTCGAGAGGCTACAACGATAACATTTCCGTTTGTCTGTTCGCAAGATATATCGAAAATGAACATCGATTTTGATGTTGGTGCACGTGACTCCATGGGATTTGGCTGAGCGTTAGCGAAGTCTATCACTCGAGAGGCTACAACGATAACATTTCCGTTTGTCTGTTCGCAAGATATCTCGAAAATGAAAATAGATTTTGATGTTGGTGCACGTGACGTCCATGGGATTTGGCTGAGCGTTAGCGAAGTCTATCACTCGTGAGGCTACAACGATAACATTTCCGTTTGTCTGTTCGCAAGATATATCGAGAATGAACATCGATTTTGATGTTGGTGCATATGACTCCATGGAATTTGGCTGAGCGTTAGCGAACAAGTTTACATTGGTCTTATGGATGGCAACGAGAAAATCGCGAAATAAATAATTTTGTAAACAGAGCACAATCATGCGATATATTTGTAGCATGTGAGATGGTAACACATGAAGCTTAATAAAAAGCGCTATAGACTTTAAATTTTGCATGCAACTCCGCAGAGCCTGTTATGCGACACGTGAAGTGGAGAGTACTCCTTCCTACGTTGTAATAATTTACGAGGTGTGTTAGAAAAATAATGAGACTGATTTCATACTAACCAAAGTTTTTATTATTTTCAAACAACAATGTTATCCCCTTCAAAGTAGTTTCCTTGGGCAGCTATACATCGGCGGAGTCGTCGTTCCCACTCTTGGTAGCAGCGCTGGAAGTCTTCAATTGGTATGGCTTTTAACTGGTCGGTCACAGTCTTTTGAATGTTCTCCAGAGTTCCAAAATGACGTCCTTTTAGGACATGTTTCAATTTCGTGAAGAGGAAAAAGTCACAAGGACTTAAATCAGGTGAATAGGGGGGTTGAGGAACAACAGTAATGCGTTTTGAGTTCAAAAATTCACAGATGGAAATGGCCGTGTGACATGGAGCATTGTCATGATGAAGCATCCACTTGTCTGCAATTTCCGGTCTCACACGGATCACTCTTTTCCTCAAATTTTCAAGGACACTTTTATAAAACACTTGGTTGACAGTTTGTCCTGGTGGAACAAATTCTTTGTGTACGATACCTTTCCTGTCAAAAAAACAAATTAGCATGGTCTTGATCTTTGATTTGCTCATTCGACATTTCTTCGGCCGAGGAGATGACGAAGTGTGCCATTCTTTACTTTGCCGCTTTGTTTCAGGATCGTACTCAAATATCCAGGATTCATCACCAGTGATCACACAATTGAAGAATTCTTGGTCATTAGCAATCCTCTCAAGAAGATCAACGCACACATTTTTTCGATTGTCCTTCTGTTCAGTTGTGAGATTTTTCGGCACCAATTTGGCACAAACCTTTCGCATGTTCAAATCATCTGTCACAATTTGATGCACGGTGAAAGTGTTTAAATTTAGCTGTTCACTGATCATCTTTATTGTTAAACGACGGTCTGATCTCACAAGCGCCCTCACACGATCCATGTTTTCGTCCGTTCTTGAAGTCAAAGGTCTCCCTGAGCGAGGTTCATCTTCAACGTGTTCTCGGCCTTCCAAAAATGATTTGTGCCAGCGGAAAACTTGTGCTCTCGATAAGCACTGTTTCCCATAGACCTGTTTCAACTTTTCAAAAGTCACACTCGCGGATTCACCAAGTTTAGCACAAAACTTTATTGCACAACGTTGCTCTAAATTTCGATGCTCCATTTCTGTGACGCACAATTAAAACACAACTTTACTAATGGCGCTGTCAAAACTAATGTGTTAACTGTACGGAGTTGTAACTCGGACTGAGGAAGTGGAAGGGATAAATAAACAGGTTTAGCGTCAGCCGGTAGACACAACGTTGCCAGATCTCCCGCAGTGTTACCAATCTCATTACTTTTCTAACACACCTCGTATATGAGAGCTAACATATTGCTAAATTTGAAGAATTAACCAGTAACAACTACGGATTCTTTGTTTACGGTTTCTTTTTAACGATAGAGCCCTTGAAAATGTACAAAAAAAATTATCGGACAGTTGCTATCGCTGAGTGAAACAAGTGTTTATTGAGAACATACATATTTTTAGTTTTGTTCTCTGGTTCAGGTTGTACAATTATTAGTAATGTTAGTTTAATTAATGTTTTATACACATAACGTAGCTATGGTAGGAGGGGTTGATTCAATTTATTTTGAGTTTAGCACCAGTTCAGGTGAACTGGAAGGTTCCTTTAATTGCAGCGTCTGGTGTCTGACACTGTCGTAGACTGGAATCTGGAGTCATGTTCGTCTGAAGAGATCCAAAGAAAGTTGACGACGAAGAACCTCAAAACGAAACATTATTTCGATATCAGAGACACCTATAAATAGGTGAAGTGGTAGTCTCATTGTCTCATCAGTTACACAACTGAGTGCACTACTATGTGAAAGAGACGATCTCTTCCAGAAGAAGAGACTTTTTATGCATGTTATAGAGTTAGTGCTCATGATATTCAAACAAAACAGTGTAGATTTTTCGTGTTACAACACATTGCTGTGATTTGATCATTTTAATCGAGTTTGGAGTCTAAGTGTCAGATTAGTAAGCCACCTGAGGAATACCTTCAGATCAGATTGCACATCACGAATTGTTGAGTTACTTTTTTTGTTTCACTCAACAAATGGCAAACACTCAAAAATAATATTCTTATCCCAAATACGAATAATCCGAAACTATTCTGAGCACATTTTTGGTGCATATTTTCTGCACTTCTATATTTTATAAAATGTTTTCACACGATACCGGCTGACACGATCGTGTCGCGCTCAGCCGCAAGGTGCTAGCTGCTCTGGCCATAAGAGGACACCGGTTGACACAACCTCAATTGAGGGTCGGGGATAGTAGTTACGGCGGGCTTGCAAGGTCACGAACCTATGCATCTTTATGGTCGATAAAAGGAGCGAACAGGCCCCCCGTCTACTGGGACGAGATCGCGAGTAGAGGGAAAGGGGGGGAGAGGGTGGAAGCGACAGAGTGGCAGGGGGAGAACTCTGGTTGGGGGGGGGGGGGTTAAAACAACAAAATGTTTTCACACTCAGTGGAAATACATTATACTTTCAAAAAGTGCGCCCCTCCAAGAGTGCGACACATCTTTAAAAAACAGCGCCAAGACCCGGCCGTTGCTATGGTTATGCCACCTACACCCCACCCGCGGGGGAGGAGGGGGGACCCCCGGGCAATTTAATAAGATTTGCCCTCTGCCACCCCTTCTTCAAACCCATCTGAAAATGGAAAAGGTGATAAACGAAGCATGTACATATCTCTCTGCGTGAGACAATATAGCGAAGCCACTCTGGCGGTGGACAGCGGTTCGTGGCTTTACCCCCCCCCCCCGAGGGGGGGCATTTAAAATGGAGAGTACTAGTGATGAATATTTTACACCTATTTATCTAGAAGGCCCTTGCGCGCTTTTAAGTTTTTCTATCAATAAAGAATAAAAAAACACCATATTCTCGTGGTCAGTCTGTGATCTCCACCAATGGCGAACTCGAATACTGATCTTGTACAATAAGATTGAATCTCCCAACATATCCTATAAAACAATTGCTGTTTTCCTCGTCCATAGAGTATTCAACATTTCTGCGTCTAGTCATATACTTCGTATTTACAGTGTACAAACTTCGAACTCGCAGCTCATATTTACAATATGCACAAGGAATGTAAATAACCTATCTACATAACATTTATGTTTCTACTGAAGGAGGTTTGTACTCGTATGTTTATTCTAATACAATAGAACCCTTATTAGCATCTTGAAAAGTCAGTTTTTTCCTTTGATTGTGCTTGAAGTTTAGACCGTCGTGATAAAAAGGAAGCTGTAATAGAAACGCGGTCAAATAAGTTACCGTATAATTTCCAGCAATGAGCCTCCACCGCCTGGGAGAGTGAAATATGTCCAGATCATAGCCTTCAAGAACAACTTTTGAAGTTCAAAAAACTAAATGTGGATGTTTGTAAACATGAGAGAATGTAGAAGCGTTAGCAGACGTATTTTTAATCAATTTAGATGAGTTCGTTAACCAGCTAATTCTGGCAGGAGAAAGAAGTTTTTAGTTTCTTACGAACTTTATGTAAATTATTCTTCATTTTATGCAATGTTTTCTTTAATTATTCTGAAAATGTTCAACTTTTAGATTCAAAAGTTTTAAACCTTATTTATACGTTACACAGTTCTTGAGTAAAATAAAAATTAAATTTTAACCTATCAAAGAAAAATATGGGATTTATAAGTGCCTAATAAAAAAGAACAGCTGTTCTGGAACTATCCCATTGCATTAGACATCCTAGTCCAACACTACCTGATACTATACTACTATCCCTACCATCCCGTGTTTATAGATTCGTCTGCTTGATTCAAATTGGCTTTTTTCAAGTGGGATTTATAATATACTTTTTATAATATAGTTTTGTCTGTAATGAAATATTGAAAAATAATTTTGTTGTCTTTAAATCAAGTTTATTTATTACCGTTTATTTACTTCATTGTTTGCTCTGCTGTCGACATACACGAAGGAAGATAATGATCGGTACTAACATGTGCTCGTACTCGAAACGCTTTATTGTAGAAAAAACATAGAAGGAAATACAAAAGATAAAACACAATTAAGTGTAGAAGTAATAAAAAATTTCATTAAAAAATTCGGTTGCTTCTTAGGAAATTAATAGAACAATTTAACGCCTCAAAAAGCATCGATAACAACTCAGTTCCGCATCAATACCACAACAATCAAATAGAATATTGAATCGAAATACATCGATATATGGCTATCACCGATAATAAATTAACAAGAAAACTCAGATATCATCATACACGTTGGCTGGCAATGTAATAAATAATGGAAAATGGTAATTTTGGATTACAGTCGATAACTTAAAAATTCATTTTCTTGTCACCGCTTTCTTACTACCAAGAGAGACTTTCATAATAAAATAAACAAAATTATACGAGGTGTCTCATAATGGGAGAAAATAGTACAGGACAAAATTAGTATAAAGAATGAATCATATCTAATGTGTGACCGAAAATGATTTATTTTTCGTATGCCTGTGAAGCAATAGCGTATTGATTCGGCGGTTATCGCGAGATAACCGAATGAAGCAAAGTCGAGCGTGGCTGCCGCTTGGATGGGTGACCGCTGAGCGATCCTGTCCTTGCAAGCAGTCCGCCTGCCCGGCCATTGGTGGTGGTGGTTCGGAAGTCACCTTTTTTAAGCCGTTGGTCCCCAGGTTGAGTGTTAGAGAGGGCTTCTTAGCCCTAACTTCGCCTGGTAAAATAAGACATTATTTACTCTATTTTACTTTAAGATTTGACTTTTTTCACTTTCCTAATTGTAATTAGTTGATTTATTTGTAATTTACTGGGCAATCGTTGCAAAGCTATTGCAAAGTTGAACTACTTTGGCCAAATAAAGCAATTTTATTTATTCAATTATATTAGACGATAAAATAACACATAGTAAATATACTTTGAGAACTTCGCTTTGACTTTCAATGATTACGCTGTATAGTTTTTGTTATGTGCTGGATAGTTCAAATTTTAATAGCATCATATCAACATTGTTGTCTGATCAAAATCTTTGGGTCTTTTTCGTTTAAGGGCCAGCACCTTACAAACATACTATACCTGACTGACAGTGCATTTAATCGTTTTTTTGGTGTTATTAGTTCGTAGGGCAGTAGTCCAGGTACTACTTCTAGTATACACTCGTCTTATCTTATCAGTTATAAACACGCGCCGCTTATCTTTTGCCTGTAATGAAACCCGCGTTAGTTCTGTCTAGTTTTTCTTGTCCAATAAAGCGTGGTGAGTTGATCTGGGCTTGGACTTTGCAAGCTCGAGTTAATTTTTTTTCTAAAAGAGCAAGCAGCGCAAAGCGCTGCGCAGTGGGCAAGCATCGCGTGATCTGAGTTTTGAATAGGTAAGCTAGGGTCTTTTGTGCTGGCCCTTAAACGAAAAAGACCCAAATCTTTGGAGAGATACACAACTAAATCAAATATTAAATTTTCACGGCTTCTACGTGACATCTCTTGAGATACGAGATATTACAGAACATTGGCACTCTTCTTCCAGCAGAGATAAATACATGATAAATTTAAACATTTTTCGAAAATTTTCTCGTGAAATTGTGTGTAATTTGATGAATTTTCTAATGAATAAATTCTTTAACGTCCAGGTAGAAAGTGACATCGGTGCACGAGGGGGGAGGGGGTACACAGCAATGAGGAATGCGGTATAGAAAGAAATTGGGTGTCGAATCCATAAACACCTTCACCTGAAAATGTACAATCTAAAACAGATACAAATACAATGTACCCACAACACTTAGCATACAGACTAGTCAGGATCGTTCACCTTTGACCGGTTGATAACGTCTATCAACAGTGCCCTCTCTGCCCTTCACAAGGGTTTATATCACGTGGTACATCCAAGACCAAACGGCCTTTCCTATTTAATCTGAGATCCCCAATTTCAAAAGTACTTTAAGAAAAAAAGAAGAAATTTGTAATTTTGGAATTTTTTCCTGATAGAAATCAGGATGAAATTTTAGATTTTAAAAATGCTCTTATGAGGTAATCTATACCTTGGCATTACATCATTACATACATGTATAATAGAATGGACTTTACACTCTGGAAAGACTAGATATGCATTACTATAAAAATGTAGCAATAGTACAGTGAGTCTTGGTCACTGGTATGACTGACATTCTAGTGAGCTGGAAAACTTCTTGTGTATACCTCAGCACTTCGTTATAAATGTAAGTATGATGGAATGATATTCACACTCTGGGAAGACATGATATTAATTGCTATAAAAATGTAGCAATAGTACAGTGAGTCTTGGTCACTGGTATGACTGACATTCTAGTGAGCTGGAAAACTTCTTGTGTATACCTCAGCACTTCGCTATAAATGTAAGTATGATGGAATGATATTCACACTCTGGGAAGACATTATATTAATTGCTATAAACATGTAGCAATAGTACAGTGAGTCTTGGTCACTGGTATGCCTGGCATTCTAGTGAGCTGGAGAACTTCTTGTGTATATCTCAGCATTTCGTTATAAATGTAAGTATGATGGAATGATATTCACACTCTGGGAAGACATTATATTAATTGCTATAAACATGTAGCAATAGTACAGTGAGTCTTGGTCACTGGTATGACTGACATTCTAGTGCGCTGGAAAACTTCTTGTGTATACCTCAGCACTTCGTTATAAATGTAAGTATGGTGGAATAATATTCACACTCTGGGAAGATATGATATTAATTGCTATAAAAATGTAGCAATAGTACAGTGAGTCTTGGTCACTGGTATGCCTGGCATTCTAGTGACATTGAGAATATTTCTCTAGTGACATAAACACTGATTAAGGAATTTATGTTAGTTAGCTACTGCACAATTTTAGATGTTCTACAACTGACATGGTATTTATGTATCTTTGAATATTGTTAGTCACGATTATGTCTTTATGTCATTATGGATGAGACGTTTTGAGTGCAAAACATCATTAATAAAAAGAACACAATGAAAACCTTCATTTCTATGTATTAATACCGATACAGAAATCGGGTTTCAACTGAAATTTAGCGAAAATGGAGTTGGAGCGAAAAATAGATGAAGTACATCTAAATTAAAAAATTTACAAACGACTGAAATAAATAAGAAATAATTATGCTTAAATTTGGTTTTGCACAAATAACAAACGAATAAAACGTGGGCGATTTTTTAATTCGAACAGAACTTTATTCGTGTCTCAGCGATCTTAGTAATAAAAATGAATGTTATAAATCGGTAAAATACAAAAAATCTGGTGGAAAAATAATACAGTTAGAAAATGAGGTCAAAATGTGTATCCTTTAGTTTACTTGGTTACTTAAATACTAATTAATGGGGTTTTCTAAGATTTAGTCGATTTTAGACAGCAACAAGACCGTGCAGTGTACTCAAAGGCAGTCTACTCATTATCTCATGTACAAGTTTTAGAGACTCCTTCGGAAATGTTTAAGACGTAACTGGCACTGAATAAACAAAATTAGAAGGAAACTCTCCAAACAATGCACCCACTAATCCTCTTTCTGAGAAGACGTGAAAAGGTTAATGGAAAACCACATATCACTGCTCCAACTCATCCACTGCTCAATGTCGCATATTATTCATGTTTTGTATTGGGAGACACTTCGACTTCGAATGCAATAAGACTCCACATTTCAACCATTTCCGGCTGGACTTCCGTAAGAGGTCGGAACCACAATCGATTACGAATATTCATATTACAAAACAATCGAGTACAAGTAATAACGATTGTTATTATCGATATTTAGTCGTATTTACAATGAATCCTAGAGCCTATCAACAGATAATCAACAGATATTGCCATAATGTTTGCATTACATTGTTTAAGTATAAAAGGAAAGTGAAAAAAGAGAAGATGAAAAATGTAATGATTAGTTACAGTTTATTTGTAGAACTGTGATTTAAGTACAAAATTACGATTTGATAACTAAATCAGCAAAATATAAGGTGTGTTTAAGGTTTGTGTATAAGGTCAGTACATACTGAGTATGAAAAATACGTGCAATGACGATATAAAATTTTAAAAAACGTATTGTATTTCGCTGCTGTAAAACTATGAATCAAAACGAGGTTTTCGTTACTACGAAAATACACGTTTTTTTAAGGTTTCAAATTTGGGTTGAGATTTTTTTTAAACTAGTCTAATGTATTTTTTTGTCTAAACAACAAATTATGACTTCTTTCTAAAAAAAAGTAATGAACTTATTGAATACTTGTATTTATAGTTGAGATTTTGTTATTGTATTGTTATAATATAGTTTAATATTTATTATACTGATTTTTGCTTTCGCAATATCAATATCTACATTATAAAATTGTGATTCATAATTGTTTGTTTTTAGGAGGTACAGTCCTTTTTTTTAGCTACAGTACATGACTGTGTTAGTAATATGACTTTCTTTGAGCCTTTCGAACCGAACTGGATTCTCCAGAGACCCTCCAGTAGTTTGCGTGGATATTGTTAATGGTGCAATCGCATGGGAGATATAGGCACTGCAAATTTTCTGTCGTTATTCAATCTAGAGAAATCGAAGAAACTTGAAGCTATTTCCGGAGTCGTGGTTACAACAGGAGAAGCACCGTATGAAGAAATTCACAACCGTTCACTCGTAACCACGCCGATGGGTCAATCATGCAAACGAAACAATCGACACAAATTATCCGACTTTCCGTGGAGAGCAGCCACGGGAATCGTCAAATCCAAAAGCTAATAAAGCGCGTAACTGTTTCCACAAATCATCTTCCCATGGCAGTCACTCTTCGGAGAAGATGCGGCCCTAAATGAGGATTCTAAACCCAATAACGCTTTCGTCCGCAGCCGGATTCCTTTCTCTTAATCCTGTCCGAAGTCCGATCCTGGAAGATTTGATGGGCCCCACTGATAACAAGCCAGTGAGATCCTTCCTAGTGGCGTGTCGTTAGACAAGAATCCCATTTCCAATTCAGAGGTCATCAGCGATTTTCGGTACCGATCATCATCATGCCGTCCCCGGGCCGCGCGCGTTCGTCCCGCGATAATTGGACAGCGTTATCCGTGAGAACTGCGCACCGTGCATCGGGCCTGGTGCAGAAGGCATATGTGGCACTTGACTGTGACTTGACGCAGTAAAGGATCAAACTCAGGGTCCTTCACAAGTATAACCATGTTTGGATCTGTGGTGGATGCAATCTCAAGGTACCCAACTACCAAAGTCGTATCACTGCCTGAAAGAATCCTAATCGAAATTCACCCGCGCTTTGCAAGCTAACCGTAAATAAGGACGAACTAAACAAAAATTTTTAAAACTCCTTTCGAGCTAGACTGGCTCGCAAACAAGAAGTCCGTGTTTGGATACAGCAAAACGCCGAGATCTGTCATTTGTTGAGGATTCACAACTCACTACATTTAAATTGTGATCACTCACTCTTTTGATAGTGAACATTTAATAATGAATGCCATCCAATGTTTTAACACAGCAATACGGTGAGTATGTCACTGGTAGAAGATTCACAGCCCACTGCTATTAATTTTAAGTTTTGATCTTTCTCTCTTTTTGTCATGAACATTCCCTAATGAATGCCACCCAATATTCGAACAAAGCAATTTGCCGAAATCTGTGACTGGTTGAAGATTCACAGCCTACTGCTATTACATTTATGTTTTGATCCTTCTCTATTTTGATCATGCACATTTCCAAATGAATGCCACTCAATATTCGAACAAAACAATTTGCCGAAATCTGTGACTGGTTGAAGATTCACAGCCTACTGGCTATTACATTTATGTTTTGATCCTTCTCTATTTTGATCATGCACATTTCCTAATGAATGCCACCCAATATTCGAACAAAGCAATTTGCCGAAATCTGTGACTGGTTGAAGATTCACAGCCTACTGCTATTACATTTATGTTTTGATCCTTCTCTATTTTGATCATGCACATTTCCAAATGAATGCCACTCAATATTCGAACAAAACAATTTACCGAAATCTGTGACTGGTTGAAGATTCACAGCCTACTGGCTATTACATTTATGTTTTGATCCTTCTCTATTTTGATCATGCACATTTCCTAATGAATGCCACCCAATGTTCGAACACAGCAAAACGCCGAGATCTATCAGTGGATGAAGATTCACAGCCCACTGCTATTACATATGGATTTTGACCTTTTCTCTCTTTTGATCATGCACATTGCCTAATGAATGCCACCCAATGTTCGAACACAACAATTCGCCGAGATCTGTCACTGGTAGAAACTCCACAGTCCACTGCTATTACATTTAAGTTTCGATCTTTCTCTCTTTTGATAATGAACATTCCCTAATGAATACCACCCTATGTAAAAACACAGCAATTCGCCGAGGTCTATCACTGGTTGAAGATTCACAGCTCACAACATTTAAATTTTGATCTTTCACTCTTTTGATCACGCTCATTCCCTAATGAATGCCACCCAATGTTCGAACAAGGCAATTTGTCGAGGTCTGTGACTGGTTGAAGATTTACAGCCTTCTGCTACTACATTTTTGAGTTTTCATCTTTCTCTCTTTTGATAATGGACATTCCCTACAGAATGCCACTCAATGTTTCGATACAGAGTAGAGAGTTACTAAATTTTTGTCGTTTAAATTATGCTGAAGGTAAAATGAATACAAAGCTTTTTATTTAGACTGAGCAGATGTGCTCATAAAGAGATCACATTCGTGCGCCTGGAACTAATTTTGTTGAATTTCTGAGTACGATTTTGAGTATCATAAGGACAAACACAAAATGTAAAATATATTTATTCATCAAACACCCTTAGATACACTTACGTGTAGTTTAGTTGAAGGGAAGGTGTCTACAACCGTGGCATACGGTAATGGTAAAACATTAATGTCCTTCAGTAAGCAAGCCAGTGACTAAGTCTATAACTTTGTGAAAGTTACGGATAATGAAGGAGTAGGAGAGTATGGAGAGGTTATATTGAAATAATTACGGATAACATTAGACTTTAACAAGAATGTCTATAACAAAACTAACATTGAAAAACGAAACAGGCAGTAGAATAAGGATCTTTTAAATCCAGCAACAGACGATTTAAAATGTCTTATATACTCGTAGATAAATAATGACCTACATCAAATACCCATACAAATGAAATAAAAACTTATTTAATGCACAATTCTGCTACAAGTTCATCCGATTACAATTATAGGACAATACAGATTATAAGACATTACACAAAATAAACAATCGGTAGTTTTCAAATTTAACAAAATTTTTAACAATCAACACGTACTTAAACACTTGTATATCGATTGATAAACTTTACCGAAAAGGGAGAAATCCGGAACAACTTGATTTCTGGGGGGGAGGGGGTGGATAAAGTTCAGAAAATGGTATTTCCTGTGATCTGGAGCACCTTACATGCACCCCCCCCCCCCACCAAGATAACCCACAGGGGGGTCCAAACAACTGTCAGAAGCGCAGTCAATATACGACATAGTCCACTTCTCTGAGATTTTGATTCTTCAACGTGGTAAAATAAACTAATATTACATGTTCTAACTATTGTTACTGTTGAAAGACAATTTTTGTTAGGTTTCCGATGAATCCAATAAAACTGTTTTAACGAATTAAACATTTTTGATTAAAAAAACTTTGGTAAAATAAATTTTTAAAGCCATTGGTGATCAATTTAAATTTAAAAAATTTTTGAAATCAATAACTAGCGTATTTTTTACACTCGAATTATACAGGGTGATTCCGGTAACAGTGTGTATTTCTTTCAGGGTTGATACTGGGTGCGAAATCAAACACTTCTTGTCCAGTACATATGGGGTCGCAAATGTTTCGTTTCTAAGAAAATTGAGAATTTGCGAAACGCGAAAAAGGCGAAAAATTTTAACTTGTTAAGCCCTTAAACGACTAATTAGCTTATATGGTTCCTGATGGAATGATAAAAATAATTAAAACAGAATAAGACAATGCTATGGGAATTGGTTCTAATTTTAAACAAAGACAGCGGTGAAATATAATAATTATTACATTATTCTTTAGTTTTCTCATACCCCATGATTTTAATTATTCATGTTAATTGTAGAAGAGGTAATTAAGTTTGATTTACCACCACAGCATCGGCTGTTGAACTAGGCGTAATCTTTTGTTGTTTGCTCTTTGTTTATTTTGTATCCCCTGATCACAATTACTTGGACCAGTGATCAGGTAATGTCCTAGTTTTCATATTGTGTTATATTAAAGCTTTAACTGGAAATAAATTCATTATTCATAGTTTTTTGGTATAAGTTTCGAGCATTACAGTGACCATTTTAATCAATACTTAGGCTTAAAGAAGAAAAGTGCTTTACTTGATATTCATCTTGTCTAGTTATAGTTACAACTTTTTAATATAATAAATATGTTATTTTTGATCTGATGCGTAAAAACGACCTAACAAGATTTGAACTAGCTTGATACAGTATCACAAAAAACCACACTTCCACAAAATGAAACATATACCTGTAGGTCTAAACTGTAGATGTTAGTTCGTCGGAATACTTACCAATTACGTCATCAAGAAAATTTGTCCACTGCACATGTAAAGGAATTGACGACCCTGAAAATTGAATTCGACGCGAATTTAGTCTTGATTTTTATCTTTAGCTTGCAAGTTGCTTATAAAATCCTCAGCAGTATTTGGATGCGAGTGAGTCATCTTTACCGAATGCTTAAAAGCTAGCTACAAAACCAAAAGGGAACTCGATAGTTTCAAATTTCTTCAACCTTACTCATTGAGTAAGGGGGCCTCGGGGGCTCATACCCCTCCCCCCAATTTTGAAAGACAAACATTAAAATTGCACACAGTAGTTTGTTTTTAGGGATAGAACACATTTATAAGGTCTTAAAGCAAAACAATTTATCAGGGGATAATTCCCGAGCCCCTATGGAGGGCATTTTATACATCGTAAACCACCCATTGTATCAGCCCACCGAAATAATTTTCTACACAGGGTGTCTTAAAAGTACCCCTCCCCTCTATTAACTTTCTTATGAATATAGATGGAGTGATGGATATACTTTGGGGGATATTTACAAAATCAACTGAGGAGTTTTTTTAATTATAAAATTTTTTGACTGAACCCTTTTTGATCACTTTGACACAGTAAGTGGTCTGAATGTGTCTCATATACTAACTGATAACCAAAACCAAGTATTGGTATTCCCAGGACTTCCTAATAGGCTTCGGCAAAACCAAACAAAACCTAACAAATGCTGTGTTAATCATGGTAGTTGATATTTTTTGATTCTAGTAATAACTTGTTTTATGATTTCGTGTCGTGAGTTCTCAAAGTAACCATCGAGTGAATGTTATATCTGGCTTACGATAACTTTAAATGTAACAAACTGTGGGGATTTATAATTAATTCAATCTTAAATTCGCCACCAAATTTGATAGAGGAACATTAGTTTGCGCCATTGTTCTTCTTTTTATATCTTTATAATGGGGTGGGCTGCTTGCTCGGGGGGGGTTCCTATTTAACAACTTTGACTTACCTCCAAAGTACCCCATTTTGCGAGGGGGGAGTCAAGAATTTTCATACGTCACAAAACTCCTCAGTTGGTCATATAAACATCATCTAAAGTAAATCACTCCATCTCTATTCATAAGAAGGTAAATTGGGGGGGAGGGATTGGGGACTAGGGGGCTGGGACTTTAAAGACATCCGGTATACGTCACTGATTACTTCAAACTTCAAATTATCATGCAATCAAGCAACTTTGACTAGAAATACCTGATACGTTTGCGCAATAAATCATAGACAATGACACTTTTCAGGATCGGGTTAAGATAGCGGTGTCGGCGCAGAGACAAATATTCAATCCTAGTTTAGCGTTTCAAGTTTTGACTTGCAAAACTGTTAAGGCTACGGGGTCACAGATTTTACATGCGTTTTTGTTGCCCAGAAGCACGCTTTTGGAATGGATTTCAAGGTCTTTAGAATAGGAATCAAGAGATTGGTGTACAAATCTAGTCGAATACTGAGCGTCCTTTAAATCCAAACTCGAGTTAATACTTTACATTGATCTCTCACTCTTCACTTTAACGCAATATAGTGCCTTGTAAAAAAACTGAAGGTGGAAAAACTGTTTTAAAATAACGCTTAGTTAATTGTTTTACAAAACTTCGTAGTTGCAGTTTTGAAATAGTTTCTAGTATAAGAAAAATACTACACTTTTACTAGCCAGCCAAACTAGATATTTATTTACCCCACTAGTGACGTAATGGAATCGATCGGTTATTGATTGCATAGGGCGTCTTAACAAGCTGGGTTAGTTAAAATAACGTCTTCCATCTCCTGCCTGCGAGGGAAGAACATTGTATCCTCGTTTCCCCACGGGGATTTAATGAAGAAGCCCACTGATAAGATAAGGCGCTCCTCGACACTAGCCTTACCCCTAATTTAGCCCCAGGAGGATTGCATACAGATTAGCGCTTCAATCACACTTACCAGCTCGACCCGCTCGCGTCCGCGGATACGACGTACTTCTTTACTTAGATTGTTTCAATTATCCTCAGCTCACCCTCTCTCTCTAGCCCCCCCCCCCCGGACTTCTCGGCCCTTCATAGCGGCAAGCAGATTTAATACGGTTTGACAGAAATGCATTACCGCGTCTTATAGATTCACAATGTGGGGTACTTGTCCAAATTCGTATTTTCAAAGATTATTTATATTACAAAAAAATCTGTTCGCGTAATCAATAACTTAACTTCCCGAGAGTCGTGTGGAGAATCCTTCAAGGAGCTGAAATTACTGATATTGCCTGCGCTGTACGTGCAAGAGACGAGCATGTTCTGTCGTTTCAGGTGTACGTTGGTGCAAGGTAGGGATATCCATGGTTATAATACAAGAGCTGGAGATAACTGTTGCTCAACAAAGGCTACAGCTTGATGACCATCTCCCATCTCAGATGGGTGTCAAATTTATGAATTGTTTACAAGAAAAAAATCAAATCTATCACAAATCAATCAAAATTCGAAAAGGCGTTGAAAGAATATTTAATAGCAAACACATTTTATTCCGTGGGCGAGTTCCTGGAACACAGCAAGCAACGTTGTCAGATCTGAAAGACGTGGGGAGCTAAAAGATGTACGACTGTACGAGATTTTAAAATATGTGTATACGTACAGTTATGATATTTATTGAATACATTATTATTATTATTATTTATTTGAATTTTTTAAATTTTAATTTTAAATGTATTATACATGACTAAGCTTATTGGCTGAAAAATAGGATTAGTGATGACGCATGTCATACAATTTTGTATAATTGTTAAATAATGACAATAAAGAATTACTGAATTGAATTGACCTTCAAATTAAATACGCGTTGTATCTTAAAGTCCAAATCATAATTTTAACACCACTTTACCTTCATTACTAAACACGCACAATATAAATAAAAAAGAAGACTGAATACAGAAACACAATTGAAAACATTTATAGGAATTTCACCATTTAAAATTTATATTCAGTCTTTCTCGCGCTAACGCAATGGGTCTCTAGTTTAAATTATGATCGACGTACACCAACGTTACAAGTTTAAACTAACATAACGTTCCCTGGTAAACGTCTATTTACGTACGCGATGTCACATAATTAATACCAATGGCGCAGTGTAGCGGTTACAACAGTTATCGCCAGATAACCGAATCAAGCAACGTCGAGCGTGGCTGCTGCTTGGATGGGTGGCCGCTGAACGATCCTGTCCTTGCAAGCAGCCCGCCTGCCCGGCCGTTGGTGGTGGTTCGGAAGTCACTTTTAAGCCGTTGGTCCCCAGGTTAAGTGTTAGAGAGGGCTTCTTAGACCTAACTTCGCCTGGTAAAACAAGACATCTTTACTTTTACTTTAATACCAAGGGACGAAGATCTGATTGATTGTGCGAGTTACCGAACACGATTACCTTACCCATGCATGCGGCTAAAACCAAACTTCATTGCCTTAATTGACAATTTCGAATCCAGCACACAATCTACGTAGGAGACACCTATGACGTCATAGTGTCGAGTTACCACTATTTACGACCGGAAGCCCAACATACTCTCGAGAGTTGCAAAAGCACTGTTCGAGTGTCACTGAGAAAAGGTCGGACTCACCAAAGAACAATCAAATTAATAGGCCATTAAAGCAATAAGGATCAATAAAGGCATTGAGTATGCAGAATAACGCACACATGCTGTCGTCATGGCAACCGTGGGGTGGGGTGGGGTAGGGGCTCTTATGACCTGTCACAGCCAGCCCCATACCCCACACTCCGCTCCCAATTAATGACCTGCTACCTCCTTCCTTACCTTTCCTTACATACAACTACAGTCCCAAACAGTTTGGGGGATAAGGAGTGTTCCACCATTTGAACTTTTGTTGTCGACGACGTTTTCCCTATTTCCCAATTTCCTACTTTGAAAGAGAAATACAGCGCAGAACAACTCGACCACATACACACACATAAACTTCGGTTTGAACGGTAAAATAAATTAAGACTTCGTAATTACTGAAAAAATGTTTATTATTTTATCCACACGTAGAAAATATTACAAACAGACCCTAGGTATCAGCTCATCAAGCAACAAATCATTTTTCTCAAATCATAAAAAACGTAAAAGGATCGAAATATCATCCTTGAAGGAGTTTAGAAGTAAGTTGACGAAATGGCAATAGAGTAAAGGATAGCCTACTGATAGATAGAACATAAATACGAACGTTATATAAGACGTGGCCTTGTGAAGAAATGGAGGAAAAACTGAGAATGGTTATCTTACTTGAGGTTTGATAGATGCCACATTCTAGACACAGTTTTAGAAAACGAGACGACGTGCTTAAGAGTTTTAATAAAAAGGAACATTAAAAGGAAATATGAATGGAGGTGTCAACGGTTTGATAGACGGAAAGTGAATTTGAACAGTTTCGACCGTGAGGCATCGTTCTTGACCAGTTCCGATGAGTATTATGTCGAATATTAAGTCAAACCCATGGGCTGGTAGAGTAAGGATGTAATGAATTTATCATCTAAGTACACCGTCAAGAAAAAAGTTATAGTGAACGATTAGATTAGTAGGGTAGTAGAGGAAGGATGTAAAAATATCAACAAGGCATCAACGAAAACCCAACGAATAATTACCTACAGTCCTTCCTATGCCAACAGCAGTCATCAGCAAGATTGCGGACGCGATGATGCACGTGTACATGAGCCTGACCATCGTCACTACGCCATCCTTACGTAAGTGTTACGGTGCACGCCCTAATAGGCTACGCGGGGTGAGAGATGGGTATGTAAATCACGGCTTTATTATGTACTGTTGTTTACATTCGAGCCGGGCTTGATCGAGCGAGATATTAGTGCAACGCATAACAAGTCCGTCGTTCATTCGACAGGTAAATATTACCCTATTATACAGTCAACGTGTTTGTTGCTGAGAGGAGGCTTCTGTTGTGGGCCTCAACTTTACACACAACACCAGTTATGGAAGAAGAATATATAAGTCACCTCGCTTAATTTCGAAAATTCGCGGAAGGACACATTTGCGAAACAGCTTCCAAAAGTTCCGACTGCTTGCCGAGGTGGACCAAACTTCCTTTCTCCTACTTCTTTGTTTAGTTCTATTTTTGCAAAATTCGTTTTGAAGTAATTAATGTTCTTTAATTCAAACACCACAGGGAAATGGGGAAACATTTGGCATCTTTATCACAAACGTTCGTCTATTTTATGCACAATAATGAATAAACAATTCATACAAGTACTGAAACCGTTGGATAAGATCTACAACTTCACATGGAAAAAATGTTACGGCAATTCAGCCATTCAGCTTAATGTCTTTACAATTGATTTTTGAAGACGGAATTTTTAAAATACTTTTTTGGACCTTCCCAAAGAAATTATTGGAGGGGTTGAAGTCATATCATGTCTGCCCGCAGGGAAATGTTCTCATTTAAAGTTTTCTGTCAGATTCGTAGTGTACAAGATCACAATGATGGCACAAAAGTTAATGTACAGAAACGTTGAAAAAAAATTCACAACAATTATGATTTGGAGGAAGGTCTAATTTTTTAACTTAACGCCAAGTTTTAAAGTTTAAAATTTCACTATATCGGATCAGAACAAAATAGAAAAAAGATCAAAGAGAATAGACCTTACATGCTAATAATAAAATAATCCTAAATTATTTTGGATGCTTTCGTTAACCGCAGAAATGTTCATTTAATTTCTTAAAAGAGCAAAGTTTGTTGTTTTTGGCAATGAATTTTAATTAGAGCGTTCCTTACTTACTGACATCAACAAACATAATTAGCAACAGAACGATTAACATTGAGTTTAGCGGTTTTACAAACAAAGCTGCATTAATATTTTTTAATTTAACATACTTTACCTTTTTTTTACTTTACTTTACATACTTTTTGTTTTTATTTTATATCAAAAATGAGTAGGGGGAAAAATTACTAAATAAATTAGTTACAAGAACAGGAATCAGACAACAAACACATAGTAGATTAAAAATATAAAACAACACGGGTGTGAAGAAGAGAAAAATACGAGAAATAGTTCACAGTCTAGTATTGTACCCCGACGGAGACCATGTACCAATAACAGTGTTTCCTTAACTGACCGCTAGATGGAGCGGTCAGCCGTTCGCACAAGCAGTGAAGTTCCTACCTTACTCGCTAGGTGGCGGGCGCGGTATTAATGCTAGCGCTGCATTGTAATACTGTTGTGTACTGAATTTGGCGTGCATTTAACGGATATAAAACTTAACACGGCAAGGCTTATAAAAAAAAAAAAAAAAAAAAAAAAAAAAAAAAGAATGTTGGAATTTTTCAATTTATACGTATTTCAAACACGTTTTTGTCAGAAAAATCCGGATTTAATTCTGGAGAAAAAAGCCATGTCGTACCAGTCGAAAACAACAAAAACTCCCAGAGGCGTACAGTATTTACTTAATTAGTTAGTGGTCATTTTTTAAGCGGACGAAGAAACAGAACAATCGGATAAGGACGATTATAATGGAAATGAAGTGATCGTTGATCTTAACCAAATAAAGAACTTGGCGACAAAAAATAAATACAGTGGTTCAGAAATCCATGACAGATTTTTGTAACATCAAATATTTCGTAATTAAGTTATTTATTAATCTCAGTTTTATATTAGATACAGTATTTTGGCTTTATATAGCCTACATGTACTTTACAAAAAATATGACTACTGTATTTTGTATTTAAGTTAAACATAACAAAATGTGATGCAGTAATGGGTTTTATTTATTAGCTCCACTTCCGTAAACAAAAACGTGATTTATTCTCAATTTCACATATTTTTTCATTAGCTCTTTGCCGTTACCTCTTTTTTGTCCATTTCAAAATCCGGATATTTTAAATATTTTGACGGGGTCGAGTCCGAGAAATTATTACTCCAAAAAACATTTTATAATCTCTAATCACACTCAATTATATGAAATAACTATTCCAAACATTCGTGATTTCGTTTAAGACATTTCATAAATGATTAAAATATGAACATTTTTAATCTGACGCCGTTTACAATATAGTGTATCAATAGTATATGATTCACAAATAAAGCACGAATGAACATATGAACATATGAATAAAACATATGAACACACTACAAAAATGAATTAAAAGTACACAAGAAATGTAAAAGTTCGAGTTAATAACATTTCTTTACATCCATCTTTACATTCCATCCTCTTTGATTTTCAAACGCTGTTTTGAATATTGTCTAATTTCTTATTTACAGCTGAGCTTATTTACAATTTGATTGTACATCAGAACCGATCCACCCATAGCGAAGATACAATCAGAGAGACTTGACTGATTAACTATCACAATGAATAGCTGTAATGAGTTACAAACAAGGTGTGAGTGCGATACACCACTTATGGCGTAACAGGCGTCGCGCTTATGTGCATGCCAAAGTTCAAGCCTAAAGCTAATTTCATTAAGCTACATTTGTTATGTGTTGTTATGTGTTAAATTATCATTTTATTGTACTCAGTCTGTTTACAAATGTATTAATTCTGCGATGTTCTCATCGCCATAATAAGACCAATTTTAAAATATTTACAAATGGTTACCAATGTAAAAATGTTCGCTAACGCTCAGCCAAATTCCGTGTTGACCGTTATCAAACTCAATGTTGCTTATGTAGAAATGAAGTGCTCTATGAACAAAAATGTTACATGTTAAAATCTCAGACGATTATACTCAGTTTATTTGCAAATTTATTTATTCTCCTATTTTCTCGTTGCCGCTGAAATAACCAGTATAAAAATATTCCCTACCGCTCATCCAAATCTCACAGAAAGACAGACAGAAATGAAAAATTTCCGACTCCTCGAGATATAGGCTTCGCTAACGCTCAGTCAACAAAGTAGTCAAAATGCCCTGGTTAGGAAAAACACCTTCTTGAATTAAACTGCGGGACTAACAATACCATCTTCACGCTTCATATTTACTCTGAGAACAAATCTTTCTGATTAACTCTTAGAATAGCTAATCATGCACTTTATCGGAGTATGTATATTGTTATATTATCTGCATGTTGTGGTAGGAAATAATAAGTTAGACCTTTTAAATAAGTAGGAAACACCCCAAATCTTTTCTTCAACTGTTTAACTCAATCATCAAGTCTTCACAAAAACAATTTCTATAAACATATAACCATCTTGAATGTCATACAACTCTGTCAATTTTATCTGCAGATGTATATATATGGATACAACACATTGTAAAGACAAAAATTATATTACATTATTAGTCATATTATATTATTGCAATGTTTATAATACCGTTATTTAATTGTAACTAGCGCATGAACATTAGTTAACATTCATAATCAACGACTTATTTACTTTGAAATAAAAAGGTGTAAAATAGCAAAATAATGTAAGTACATATATAGTAGTAACTTCACAATGCTGAATATAATAGACTAACTCCAAATTTAGCTTTTAAATAAATAACTTGAACGTTTTGATAATCAAGTATTTTTACACGAATACGATATAAACTAAGCGACCAGTAGACTTACGGGAGCAAGTGATATCATTTTTAGATCATTCATTAAATTAAATTTCTAATTTGAAACAGCTTGTTTAACATTCATCTTCTCAGTTCACTGTGGTAGAGTAAACTTTCTGCAAGGAGGTGTTCAAATATTTAATGCAAAGTAAAATTAATATTTCATTTAATGGTTTAAGGACTAGATAAGAAATGCATGAAAGATACTGGGAAAAGTGATAAGATAAGATAAGAAAGAGAGCTACTGATAAACAATGTGAACATTGCTCTGAGAGTAAGATCCCACGAACGATTAAAACTGCTTCACATTTCCTAATCTTCAGTTGCTTGTTTCATTAGATTTTATTAAACCCCCTAAAATCAAGTACAGTTATTATTGTTTTGACTTTTTAAGTGTTTTTAGCATACTACATTTTTTAATATTCAAATCGCTAAAAGAAGGTCTCTGAATACTTTCACCATGATCAATGGCATATAATTTTAAAACTTATTAAAATGCAAAAGTTTTAATTATACCTTTTTTATAAAGGGAGTGATTAAAAGTTGGTTCAGCAACTTAACAGCTTTGCATTTTTACACGACCTGAATATAAGATTTCGATTACTTACCCTTTATCCCAAAAACGTTTTTAACTTAAAAAATAAACGTCATTAGTTTATAGATTCGTAGTTGTCGTTATACAAAAACGAACAATTTCCTAATTATATTCCTTTGAACGCCCTTGAAGTCGCTGCTCCGTCTGGTTTATTGTCAGAGTGAGACTACATATAAATGGTAGAATAAATTCAGATCAAAATGGCACATGAACCATTTTTCAGCTGGATATACCAAATGCCGAAAGCCAATTTATTTTATTCAGGTACACAACTGACAGTGAAATGTCTCCTGAGAAATAAATCAATTGTTAGCCACGTTAATTTTGGCGGAGGAGGAGGTCAAAACGAAGTAAAGATATCTTATTTTACCAGACGAAGTTAGGACTACAAAGTCCTCTAACACTTCACCTGCAGACCAACGGCTTAAAGGTGACTTTCGAACCATCACCAATGGCCGGGCAGGCGGGCTGCTTGCAAGGACAGGATCGCTCAGCGGTCATCCATCCAAGCAGCAGCCACGCTCGACGTTGCTTGATCTGGTTATCTTGCGATAACCGTTGTACCCGCTACACTGCGCCATTGAAACATATAGGTTTTTTCGGATCATGTTTTATTTTCTTTAACTCTATTACACCCAAAATTCGTACACCATACACGCAAACATAAGATAAATAATTATAATCTCTATCTCGCTGGCTGACTGACATCTTCAAGTGATAGTTATAAATATATTATGTTTCAAGGTTGGTTGTGCGTTAATAAAAAATATATGATCCGAAAAACTTTACCGTTATTAAATTTAACCCTCTCGATACTCTAAATTTCGATTGCCATAAAAACTAGCTCACGTTGAAATTTCTTTTTTTTTGGGGGGGGGGGGAATTCCTCTTTCGATTTCCAAAAAACCGAGCCGGTTACTTATAGAATTCAAATTTTGGTCTCGGATTCTGGATTAGCGGAGTAGCGGACTCTGCTGGAATGTGGGGAGTTACTACGGTTCGTTAAGCACAAAAACGCCGGGCCGTCAATGTTTGGTTTCTTGTGCTTGTATGAATTTCTGTATGTGCTGTGTTCTTCAAATATTTATTTACTTATGTTTATAATAAAATTAATTACGTTACGGGATGAAAACAGTAGTATCGTCTTTTCTCGTATCAGAGGACGAATAAATGAACATGGAATAAAAAGTTCTCCAATTTAAAATGGCACCTATTCAAATAGTGATATTAAATTTAATAAAATCGTACATAATGTAAAAAGTTTAAACATGGAATGAAATTCAGAAAAACGAACATCTGTTATTAATTTATTGTTAACGTTGAAATTGCACAAATCGAATGTAAATTCTTCTTAAAGGTATCTAACATGAGGAGTGTTTCTCAATTATTTGTTGGTCCGACTGTACAAAAAATTAAATATCTCGTCTTTATTGTTTCAATTATTTGGTATGTTTGTTGTTTTATGTTATGTAGTTTTTTACGTAAACCATTGGTTTTCATAAAAATAAAAGCCACAACCAACTACAAAATCGTAACTTAAAACGTTTAAGAATTAGCCTACGAGTACTGTAAGAAAAAAATAAATAAATATATATATATATATATATATTATAAGCAGTAAAACACGTGATAAAAAGGCCCTACAGACTCATACACCATTTTTAGATTCCCTTTGTTCCAATGAAGAACTTTATTAATTTGAAGACAATAGGTAAAAATTAGAGTTAAAAATAAAATTATATCATTTTTTACACTGGTCCTATGGGTTACTATGATTCATAAATTTGTAAATGAAATTGAGTACAATCACATGACATTTTACTATGTGACATAGTACCACATGTGATGTTGAATTGGTTGATTTGGTTGATAAGCCCTTTGTTACGTTATAACTGTGGCCCTTCGATACACCGTTATATTGGTTTAGTATAATGACTATAGGTTACTGAACAACTAAAGCCAATAAGATAGTTACTTTTCAGTATCATGACATTAAAGGAATAATTTATTGTTAAGGGCAACTCTTAATTCACTTGTATAAAAGTTGGAATTGTGACATATAATACATGCGCTAGCGCAATAGTACCATAGTGATATATATTTGAATTAGATCAAAGAAAATGTTTAGTTCTCATTGATTTCAACCTACTGGAATGTGGACACTCAAAAATTGGTTTTAGGCGTTGTGATGTATCAGAATTTGGCTAAGAGAAAAATCTTCAATTCTTACTGATTAAAGTTTACGCAACAGTAAATTTGGGTATAGATCAATTTGGAAATGGTTGGAATTGTGATATAAACATTTGGCTAATGGGGAAAATCAGCATTTCTTATCGATTTCAAAATCTATTGCAGTCTTTATGGTCTAACCAACAACGACTTTAGTGTCATTCAAGGCACTACCCTTGACCCCGTACTGTTTCTTGTCTATATAGATAGATTGTTGTTGTTGATAGATTGTACATTCATAGATTGGTTATTTGCTGATGACACAACCATGGTTATAATGGCACTGCACGGGGCGAATGAGTATCAATTCAGGTCATCTTGTAGTATTTAAGTTGGTAAGAAAACATTTTTATGTTTTAAATATTTGCATGGAGCAACTTACACATATTTTCAAGTCCATATGTTCCAATTACTATTATATTGTACTATGTTTATTATATAATGGTCTAGTTTTTTATTGTTTTATTTACCTCTAACCACGAACAGTTCATGTTATTGAGGAACCATCTCTCACACAACGATGTGTAGTCTTTTGCGGGGGAAAAAGGCCTACAGAAAGTGTTTGAAATTAAAACAAAATTTGAGTTTAGTGAAGAAATCGATTCTGAAGTTTAGACTACTCAAAAATTGGCTATAGAAATTATTGGGATTATAATATAAAGAATTTTGCTAAGGAGAATAATATCTCAATTTCTTATTATCAAAACTGTTGGAATACTGACTATGGAAATGGAAAATCGTTAACGTTCGGTTACAATTCTTACGCACATAGAATTTGGCTTAGGAGAACCCATTATTGCTTATTAATTTTAAACCTGTTGAAGTTTAGCCAGCTATAAAATTTGGTATAGAAATGGTTGGCATTGTGATACATCATAATCTAGCTAACAATATTTCTTCAATTATTATTGATTTCAAAGCTGTTGGAAACAAAGTAACTCTATCATTGACTATGAAAACTGTAATTGGAATACATCCTAATTTGGCTGTGTTCCTTATTTATTTCAAATAGACTCGAGCTGCGGGAACTCACATCGCATATGGAAAATGTCGTCACTGTGATTAGTCATCATGACTTTCGACCACGAAGTCCGCAGTGATGTCTGGGGTGATGATGAGACGCTGCTGTTGGGCCGGTGGTTTATTGTTAAGAACCACCGTAAATTCAATAGTCTTCAAAAGAAGCGACAACCTATCCGCCATTAACAGTTGGCGATTGAAGTGCCCGCGCTTTACTGGTTATAAAATCCATAATAGATGCATTTCCAGATAAATGGCTATTCAGGCCTCTGTCTTCGAAATGGAAACAGGTAACATCGTCTTTTCATAGTGCAAAATTTAGTACAATCAATAATTTTCAGAGATTTCTTAATGAATCCAAGAGCAAGAAATCTCTCAATGTCTATAAGTGCAGGTTAATTTCTATTTTATGTTAATTTCACACAGGATCTACCTGTATGGGATGAGCAGGGGGCTGTCGTATAGAATTTTCATAGGCAGTTACATACATAGTGAATAAGACAAAAAGCGTGATGTAGTGAACGCCATAGATAAAGATAAAGATAACTCTTGATAAATCTAACTCTTGATAAGGATAACGATAACTCTTGATCAAAATTAAGATATCTCTTAATAAAGATAAAAATAACTCTTGATAAAGAAACAGAGAACTCTTAATAAAGATAAAAATCTTGATAAAGATAAAGGGTTCAAGGATCCATCCTAGCCATTTTTCTTCAATTTTGATTGTGTTTCCTGAATTTACTCACCTAACCAAATCTTTATTGAGTTGTTGGCAATTCAATAAAATAAAGGAAATTGAATTAACATGAATCCGGAAAGTACCTTTCAACGTAGCGTGAAATGCTTTATGTTTGTGATTCCCCTATATTGGTAGAGGTCAAAAACACCGGAAAGTAAAAAATGGGTTTAAAAATCCACGCGACAGCGACCAAAAACGCATATTCTAATCGAGATTCTGATGTTATTACAAAACTAAAAACTGCAGTTCCTAATTTATGAAAACGTAACCTCCTAGCTGTAGTCTCTCCTTCAACATCAGCCATATTGATTCTCTCGAGAATTACCCAGAGTTGGTTGCCTAATTCCTTTGGAAGAGAATGGCCAAGCTTTCAGTTCCTTCGATTCCGTCTGCTTCACTAACTTTTAGTGGTCAAACAATGAATATGTGAGACGAAGATTTTGATATCCACCAATCCATACCATTTCCAATCGAGGCGCTTGTCCCCGAACTCTTGGAGATCTCATCTCTCCATCATCCTTGAGGCCTTGTCAGTCTGTGAGCAGTGGCAAGGATCAGAATCACGCCCAAACCAACACCTTTGCAGTTTAAGAAACAACCAGCAACTCAATGACACTTCAGTTACCCAAAGCACCTACCAACGCTGAAATGGGATCAAGGACATCCCCAAGCCCATATAAGCCTCTACCGGATGTAAATCATCCTAACTATGTGGGGGGATGGACTGATATTGTCAACTGATGAACTAAAAACGGACCTACGGTCGGTCGCAATGGGGCGAAGCCCCTATCGTCCACCCTTAGTTGGCACGTATTTATTGTGGGATAATATATTCCAGTGATCCCCACAATTCCAGAACATTTATATATCTTGCACAAATCCAATTCAATACCGGGACCACATGAATGTCATCCGGATAGGATAAACACAAGTTGTTAAAGGACCAAAAAGATCTTAGACACATAACCCAGACATTCTGGTTCAAAAGGTCGTAAGCCTCGGATGTGCAATATATTGCACCCAAAAGTGTGACTAACTCAGCCTTTGACAATATTTGACTAGGACAACGCAACGACTAGACGTTCTTGTTGACCGGAGACTGTATACTTATATCAAGCACATTACATAGATAGTCCAGAATGGATCTCTAAACCAGGATAACCAAACATTTATACATGTAACGTCAAGATTTCGGAATTAATTACAAATGTTGACGTTGCTGGGTAGATTAAAATAATTTATTTCCCAAAGATCTTCATATTTTGTACACACTCCTTAGAGAAAACGTACAAATATTCAGTAAAGTAAAGATGTCTTATTTTACCAGGCGAAGTTAGGACTAAGAAGCTCTAACACAACCTGAGGACCAACGGCTTAAAGGTGACTTCCGAACAACCACCAACGGCCGGGCAGGCGGGCTGCTTGCAAGGACAGGCTCGTTCAGCCGTCACCCATGCAAGCAGCAGCCACGCTCGACGTTGCTTGATCCGGTTATCTGTCGATAATAATTGTACCCGCTACACTAAGCCATTAGCCACTATACTTAATTTTCTAGCATAAATATCTTTTTGCCAGCCAATATTCTACCAACACTGTACTTAAAACCTAAACAGTGCCCAGCTTTGATGTCTAGACGTTGGGGCTATTTCACTTATCTATCGCTTAAGCTTATTAAGGGCCATCAAGAAAGAGGCCGAGGAGTCGACGTTCAAAGAGGCAGGCCGACGTGGAAACGCTAATACCGGCCGATGCAGAAAGGCGGAGGCTTGAATATTTCAGCCCAATTAAAAACGAAAGCAAAGAGCCAGGGAAAGTCTAATAAAGGTGGGGTGCTTTGTAGGGGCCGCGGAAAGACGGTTAGAGGGAGGGGGAGGGGGAGTATATTTCAGCGCTTCATTTCGGCTTTATATAATATACGGCTCCGTTCATGTTTTATGTAAAGTGGACGAGATGAGGAAGGCGAGCCGTCAGGGGGTGGTTGGAGTACGGGAGGGGGGGAGAGGGAGGTAAAACTTAGCGAATATGGAAACACAGCCAGACCAAGAAAATTACAAACAGCAATAAAGTTTTATTATGTAGCGAGTTGCGGCGGGGGTGAGGAAGGGTCTCCGCTGCCGCCCGCTCTCGCCACCCCCTGTAAATCCTTGGCCGCTTTGTAAACAGAGTGTAATGAATTTTGCATTTACCTCACCGGCACCTGTTTATTAACCGCAGAGTTTCGGTTGATAAATAGTAGAGGAACGAGGGAAGTACAATGTGGTACTCTTCCAATGAACAACAACCATGATGTTACTAATCTGTTTTGGCCTTTAAGAAGACGGTTTCATAACATTTTAACATTTGGGCTTCAAAGTTACTTGATCCGAACTGTGAGATCGAAATGATGATTTGAAGCCAACAAATAAATTAGTTTTTCCTTTGCATTTACCTCACCGGTACCTGTTTGTTAACCACAGAGTTTCGGTGGATAAATAGTAGAGGATCGAGGGAAGTACATTGTGGTACTCCTCCAATTAACAACAACCACGATGTTACTAATCTTTGTTGGCCTTTAAGAAGACGGTTTCAAAATATTTTAACATTTGGGCTTTAAAGTTGCTTGATCCGAACTGTCAGATCGGACTAATGACTTGAAGCCAACAAATAAATTAGTTTTTCCTTTGCATTTACCTCACCGGCACCTGTTTGTTAACCACAGAGTTTCGGTGGATAAACAGCAGAGGAACGAGGGTGGTACATTGTGGTACTCCTCTAAACACATAGCCCAAATACATCGTATATGTAGTTGCAAAGCGTCCTTGAAATTTAAGACACAATAAAATTAAAACCTCTCAGATTTAGGAGTATTTTAGGTGCTAAAGTGAAACCAATCAAAGCAGTTACTGTCTGGAAAGCCTAAATGAATAAAACAGCAGCTCCCAGGAGTGCAATTTAAACTAAGTTAACTGTGCAGTCACAAAACTAATGGGACAACCTAACAACGATGAACTTGATGTTACTGATCTTTTTTGACCATTAAGAGGACGGTTTCATATTATTTTAACATTTGGGCTTCAAAGTTACTTGATCCGAACTGTCAGATCGGACTGATGATTCGAAGCCAACAAATAAATTAGTTTTTCCCCTCGGACGGATATTAATTCCGCGATGACGCAAGAAGCGGACAGAACTCCGTTTCCATATTCAGGAGCAGGACGACGCATTGTTTCTCATTCCGTACACAGGGCGCTTTTTGTTCGGCAGTTTCCATGAGACACCTTTCGGCATTCTTCGGGCTTTTTCGTCGCCTGTCGTACATCTTCCGTCTATCCGCGCTCCGCAGGTTAGGTTATGAATTACGCCGCGTTTTTAGGCGCATTCTCCATTCTTGTCAAGCCGAAATGTTCAGAATCCAATATTTTAATTCGGCAAGTGAAAGATCACGGAATTATGCGCGGTTTCACGAACACAGGCCTCCTATTTTTGTAATTTCCTTGCAATAAATTTGTTTCGCCTCAATTTTCCAGCACATTGCAGCTCATACTAGAAAAGCTGTAGGCTATGCGCACTTTTTCAGACTATCGGAAACACTAAAATTATGAAGAACAGAAACTAAAGATACTAAATTTTATTGTAAACGAAGCGCTGTTATACAGGAAACATATATTAGAACATATATTCTTATATCTAACAATCTGACCATTCAAGGTATAAGTGGATTGTTAGTATAGCATCAAGACAGAAGATCACAACACAAATCGTGTAGCAGTCTTAGAACCTGTAGAGGGTCTGTGTGAATAAAACGCTTAAAACAATAAAAAAGGGATTTCCGGGTCTTTCAAATCAACGCAGGCGAGGTAAGAACACCAGAGACGAACATTCCACACGATAAGGTCCTATCACATCTATGAATGCCAGTAGAGAAGTCAAAGGAATTTTGTAAACAGAGTGCTAGTACTGTTGGAATAGGTGAAATTAATGTAAATTTATTTATAACCAATCACATACGTTAACTCCTATCCCGATTTTATAATTAGAACACAAAACAGAAAATTATACTATAAATCATAAGGCCATTAATGCAAAATACTGACAGCCATACTGATTATGCAGTTATGAAGGACATAAAAACAAACAAATGAAGTGAATGAATAGATTTTCACGGTATCAGTCCATAAGTATTTTAAAGAAATGGCCGTTTGACTGACTGCCTGAAATCCGGTTCGGTCATTACCTAAGAGTGTTATTTGCTTTTTAAAACTATTTATAAATTAACAGTTTTTACTTAAAAAATAGCAAAATATTGAGTGCACGATTGGAAATATACAAAAAGTTACATCGAGTTTAGTAACTCCTTGTAGATCATCCCCCATTGAATGTGAAGAGTTAATAGCTACCTTAAAAACTAAGTTTAAATTTCAGAACTTGATCCAAGACAAAAATATTAAACCATATAGAACAGGGCCTACATTGTTAATGTTTCGAACTTTAAACCAACGTAACGTTTTAAAGAGTGAACCTTTTGATGTCGGATTTACGGCATCGTACTATACTAATAAAGACCTTTAATTTGATATACTACTCGACCTATGCTCTCATATAAGATTTCCTATTGGCTCCTTGCGGGCCATCCACCTGACATGACAAAAAATGGCATTTACTTCAAAAAGTATATTTATACGTGAGGTAATAACTTACCAAGTTTTGTTGTTCGGGAATTGTCAAGCCCGTGCGGAACTTTATTAACACACTGTATAATACTAAATCTGTATTATGCTACCTTAGTATCATGATCGAGGAGTTCTAGATAAACCGTAATTATTCGTCTACCCACTAACGGTTTGTAACACAACTAGATGAAACTCAACGATTGACCAAAACTGTTGTCAATTTGAACAAAAACGAAGCCTATCTCTGTATTATATCACCCTGATCTATGACGGTGTCTAGAACTGCGAGGAATAACTGGCAGATGTTTAGTTCAAATTTACTGAACGATTCAAAACATCCTGTAATGTAAACAAACTCTATAAATAACAAAGACTACATCCGTATTAGGCCACCTCGGTCCATATAACATTCGAAGGATCCTACATAAACAAATTATTCATCCAACTAACAGATTGCCATAACTCAACAAACTTATCACATGTAACACGATAAACACATGTGATAACTTCATAACTCAGTATCATGTAACCCTGATC